>NC_082641.1:172117396-172419450 GCF_028023285.1 Balaenoptera ricei | reverse complement strand
ACCGTATAACCTCAAGTATCTTATGGAGGAAATTCCCTGGCGGTCCAGTGGTTAGGACTCCACGCTTCCACTGCTGGGGGCATGGGTTCGATCCCTGTCGGGGAACTAAGACCCCACATGCCGTGCGGCATGGCCAAAAAAATCTTATGGATCTAAGAAGGGGTGTGGATTTCTGGTTTGTTCAGTATTTTTTTGTTCTAAAAATGAGAAGGATGAACAGAATCCATCTACTCACCTCTGTTGCTCTATATTTTTCCCTTTTGAGACTAAATCATTTTCACTTATTGATTCTACTGCTAGTGCCCACGCGGGTGGTTTCAAAGTTTTTCTTTTGTGACCAATGATAAAACATTATCATTGGGATCTTTCTATTTGGGTTTCTCTCCTCATCTTATAAAAATTCCCTACACTGAACACCTGTTTGTCACCCAAAAGACATTATCCATTGGTTACTGTCTGTGTTACCACTGCAGTATTTGGGGGCAGGATTAACACGCTACCTAAACTGGGATCTGTTGTCCATAGTAATGTTGTCACATTCATCAGAAAACAGAAAAACGTTTATTACTCGAGTACTTTCAAAGGAGAGTAGGGCAAGGGTAAGTGGGTTCAGATGGCTTGTGCAAAGGAGAATGTGCTGGCCCTTTAATGCATGTAGGGGTAGAAGCTGCAGGGTTTCAATGTTTGGCCCTCCTACATGCTGCCACAAAAATAAAAGGCTCACGTGTCAACCTTTGTAAATATTTAACTCACTGTGAGCCAGGCAGGGTGAGCAGGTATCTGAAGCAATTAAGACTCCAATATCAAGTTGAGGCCAATGTCTTTTATTAAAGTTCACTCCTGAGGTTTATTGACTGAATGATGAAACATCTCACTTAAATAAATTAGAATATTAATTGAAAAGCCATGTGTAAGGCACAAGTACATATTACAATTAAGATGACAAAGCCTCGGGAATTCCCTGGCGGTCCAGTGGTTAGGTCTCTGTGCTCTCACTGCTGAGAGCCTGGGTTTGATTCCTGGTTGGGGAACTAAGATCCCACAAGCCGTGTGGTGCGGCTAGAAAAAAAAAAAAAAAGATGACGAAGCCTCAAAAAAAAAAAAATTGAATCTAGTCATCGCAGGGTGTAGTAGAGATACAGGGATGTGTCAGTATGACTCCAGAATTATGTTCATATATTTTCAAAATGTTATTTTTTAATTTGTTGTCTCATTTGTCGTGTAATAGGTGGCACCTTGACAGTGTAGCCTACCCACGTGCAGCAAACAGCTCTTTTACAGGAACAGAACTCTCCCTGGCTGGCTAATAAATAGTCCAAAGCCAAGTGAACATCAGCTACCATGGCTGCCAAAGAGTTGTTCTTCATGGAAAACATCTAAGACATTAGCTGTCTGCTACCTGTATTTTGAGTGTCTTGGACATATCATGATTGGCATTAATGATGTGTTTGTTGGGCTTCCCTGGTGGCGCAGTGGTTGAGAATCTGCCTGCCAATGCAGGGGATGCGGGTTCGAGCCCTGGTCTGGGAAGATCCCACATGCCGCGGAGCAACTAGGCCCGTGAGCCACAATTACTGAGCCTGCGCATCTGGAGCCTGTGCTCCGCAACAAGAGAGGCCGCGATAGTGAGAGGCCCACGCACCGCGATGAAGAGTGGCCCCCACTTGCCGCAACTGGAGAGGGCCCTCGCACAGAAATGAAGACCCAACACAGCCATAAATAAATAAATAAATAAATAATTTTAAAAAATGATGTGTTTGTTGACTGACATCATGTGTGCACAGGTCGGTGTCTGTGTCTCCTATGATAATGAGCATGTGAGTGCAAATGGTAGAAAAACAGCACATTTGTGTTGGGTGGGCCAGAAGGGTTTTGAAGGAGCATGCCCAAAATGAAATATTGACACACAGGTTGCACAGACTACGGGTGATGGTAGGAGGGGGACCAGGGAGTTGGATATAACAGTGGTGTCCAGAGTGCACTATGATAATAAACCAAAGACCTGTAGAGGTGACCATTCTGACAGAAATGTCTAGTATAGAAGGGCTTCTACTTATAAGGTGCCCGTAAGCCTGATGACCAGAACAAAGTAATAGGCTCCAAAGACTGGTAATTGAATCTAATTAATGGCTCCAACAGGAGGAAGACCTATCTGTAAGAAAGCAAGGTGGGGACTTCCCTGGTGGCACAGTGGTTAAGGATCCGCCTGCCAGTGCAGGGGACACGGGTTCGAGCCCTGGTCTGGGAAGATCCCACATGCCGCGGAGCAACTAAGCCTGTGCGCCACAACTACTGAGCCTGCACTCTACAGCCCACGAGCCACAACTACTGAGCCCGTGTGCCACAATTACTGAGCCCGCACGCCACAATTACTGAGCCCACACGCCTAGAGCCTGTGCTCTGCAACAAGGGAGCCACTGCAATGAGAAGCCCGCGCACCGCAACGAAGAGTAGCCCCCGCTCGCCGCAACTAGAGAAAGCCCACGTGCAGCAAAGAAGACCCAACGCAGCCAAAAATAAAAAAAAAAAAAGAAAGGTGGGACTTCATGGTGGTCCAGTGGTTAGGACTCCATGCTTCCACTGCAGGGGGCACGGGTTCTATCTCTGGTCAGGGAACTAAGATCCCACATGCTGCACAGTGTGGCAAAAAAAAAAAGAAAAAGAAGAAAGCAAGGTATAAGTAAGTCATTAGGCCACTATGAGTGTTATAACCTGAGGTCATTATGGGAGGTCCTCTGAATGCCTTTTTCAAGAGCCCAGTGTTGTGTATTCCCAGAATTCAGTTGATAATATCAATAATTTCTAGTGTGTCTTGGTGGCTCCTTGTATCTTGGGTCATGGTGAGAGCATAACAAGTAGCCAACAGAGAGGATGAGGGGCCCTATAAAGTCTGTTTGTCAAAAGCTGTAGGGACCCCTTCCTTGGTCTGTAAAGTAAGTCCATCAGTTATATTACCAGTGGTATGTTTTTTCACCTCAGGTGCATTGGTCAGTCACTAAGTTAGCCGTGGTAGAGGAGGGAAGTCCCTTGAATTTTGCCTAACCTTTAGATTAGAGGCCACTTGGGACTTCCCTGGCGATCCAGTGGTTAAGACTCTGCACTTCCACTGCAGGGGGCACGGGTTCGATCCCTGGTTGGGGAACTAAGATCTCGCATGCTGTGCAATGCAGACGAAAAAAAAAAAGAAAAAAAAGAAAGATTAGAGGCCACTAAATGGTTATAGATTACCATTTACTCACAGGTCAAATTTAATACCATTAGAGCTCAGGCACAAGTATGTGGTCAGAAAGTTGAGTAAATTTATTGCTCTGAACAGTGAAATGAGCCTCTGCAGATTAGGGTTTAATATGTGAAGAGTAAGGATGGCGCTGATTTGTACATGGATTTTGTGAGGCAAGTTAATCTCAGAGTTCTTTATGCCAAAGGGGGAAACCTTGGATAAGGAGTTGTTATTGGTGTAATCAAACAGGTGGATCATGGGCAATGGCCAAAGGATCTGTAACAATGTGCAGATGAGTTTGCGTCTTGGCAAGGGAATTCTCTACTGCTAGCATGATTGCCTGGAGTTTGACTAATCCATCTGATGCTTGGGTCCAATCTTCCATCTCGGATGGCCTGTTTGACCTAGAGACAAAATGCAGCATCTCTGCAGTGGACCCCGTCAGGTGTGGTGACGGCACACTCTATATAAAGTATGTGAACTACCTGGTCACTCATGTGACCCCAAGTGACTCCCCAAATGGCCAATGTGTCTAGAAAAGAAGTGACCTACTTCAAAACAGATGGCATCCATCAGAGAACAGGGCAACACACTTCCTCCTCTGGATGGGATATGCCAGCAGCACCATGTTTGGTTCTATTCTGTAAATACCAATATATGTTCAAAGAGAAGGCCTCTGGTTAGAAAGCCTGAGGGGCCCCGCATTTATGACCCAATGTCAAATGGGAAGGTGACTTTAAGGGATCATCAGCTCACGCCCTGGAGGTCTTCCATTACACAAAGACTCTCAGCTGCCAGCAGTGGGGTCTGTATTTGCGTGCAGTAACAACTAAGAATAGTTTCTGGCATAAGAATGCCTTACGTAACTTATGTCCACCATGGATGGTTTAAAGACTCTTGGACGCATAATAGTAGGCTGCTAAAGCCTCTATAATAAAGCAATGTGGGGAGATAATGTTGAGTGTTATTTCAAAAAATACTACAGCTACTTGTTTCCCACTTCGAGGCCAGTTACTTTTTAGTGTTGTACGAATAAGTAAGCAAGCAAATCTGATAAACATGTGATGCCTATGGTCTCTGTGGCTGATGGAATGTGCCCGTGACATGGGTTCTGCCAATTGCTTCTGTCAGCCTCGCAACTCACAGCTCCCTGGTGTTGCCTCAGAAGAATTTTCCAGAGTGAGACATGTGTGAATTTCTAAAGATGTTTCCACGTAAGTAAGCACAGAGTAGGCTTGAGAGGGGGAAATGGTCTATGGATGGCCATGAAGGAAATGATGCTGATGCACACAGATGAGGATGTCCCCAGGAAGATCCCACTTGGGATACACCTTTATGTTTCAGAACCACAGTATTTCAACAGATCTGTCCGAGGAACCCGACTTAAACTCAAAAGAGATCTGGGAACCCTCCCACTTCACTCCTAGTTATATGCATGAGGCGAGGGCAGGTGTAGCCCTAGAGGGTGTTTTTTCAATTAAGACAGGGTTGTAAGAAAGGTCTCTTGTGGCCCTTCAGTTCTTCCTAAGAAAGATCCCACAGTGGTGGAAAAAAAGAGTTGAACACATAATCAAAGTTCAGGAGAGTTTAACATTCTCCTAGCATATGAAAACGCTTGTTATATAATTTTAAGTATACTTGTTGAGTTTTCACAAATGTATAGTAATACTGTCATCAAAAGATGGAAAATATCCATCACCCCAAAAAGAACACTCTTGTGGTACCCATTTTAATGAAACCCCTTCAATACATAAGGTAACATTTTTTTCAAAAGAGGAAAAGATTGAATTTCCTTCACTGTTTTAAACTTCGAAGCTGTTACTGTTGTTTCCCACCTGTGAATAGGAAAACAGCCTATGGATTGTGGATCACTGAAACAAAAGAACCCGAGCCACCCGTGCAATGGGAAGGCATTGAAAATTTCCCACTTCTCCTTTTAGACCCATTTAGGGTATTACTTAAAATGATATGCTCTCTCTCTCTGCAGGTCATCTCAATTATACCTTGAATGATTTCCTCTAAAGAAGCACAGCTCTTTTTGGTGTTTCCACTGAGAAGTACAGTGGAAACCTACTCATAGAATAAACTCAGGATGGGCTACAATGGTGCAGATAAATACAACTCTTTCTCCAGTTGAGAAGAACTCCACAGCTTAATGGGGTATACACTGTGTTAGTCTGTACAGCAGTAAACTGAAAATGCCAAATAGTACAATATTTTGAATATTTATATAAAAATAAAAATCCTCTCAAATGATATTAAACACAACCCTAACCCTAACCTAGACTGAATGGTGGAAATATCTGTGCCCAAATCAACAGGAAGTCTCCAGTCCCAGATTACAATGTCCACACTCATGACCACATATTATACAAACAAAATTTGTAATGACTGCAAAAATGAAAATGAACCACATCCATATCTTTATCTTTATGGGGAATCTTTATGTTAGTCAAGAAAAGCAGGATGTTCTATGTTGCCCCCTCTACTTCCACACTCAAGCAGTTCCTGAAGAGTGTTTAATATGTATTACATGGCAGAAACATAAGTGATTAGTAATGACATCTTCATTCACTGAGCCTCCTACCAGGATAGAAGAGATATGTATACACCTCAGCCTTTTATATCACATGTCATTTTTCACTTTCCTTCCAAGCCCTTATTTCCATCTTATAAACCAAAGCTTTACCATTTGTTAACCATCTCTCTTTTCCCACAAAAATATAAGCAACAGGACTGCAAGAAGTTGTTTGTCTCACACAGCTATAACCAAATCATACAGTGCCTTGATTATCTGTGCTAAATGAGGTACCTTGACTCTAAACTGCATGGCAATGAGGGATGTTGAAACATTAGCATCAAAAGTATAGTCTCTGAAAGAAAAATACCATATGATATCACTTATATGTAGAATCTAAAATATGACAAATGCACTTATCTACGAAACAGAAACAGACTCACAGATACAGAGAACAGACTTGTGGTTGCCAAGGGGGAGGGGATTGGTGAGAAGGGAAGGATTGGAGTTTGGGATTAGCAGATGCAAACTATTATATATAGAATAGATAAACAACAAGGACCTACTGTATAGCACAGGGAACTATATTCAATAACCTGTGATAAACTATAATGGAAAAGAATATGAAAAAGAATGTCTGTGTGTGTATACATATATATGTATATATGTGACTAACTTTCCTGTACAGCAGAAATTAACGCATTGTAAATTAACTATACTTCAATAAAATAAATTCAAAAAGTAAAATTTCCTTAGTATATGAAAATAAAAAAAGAGTACAGTCTCTGAGAAAGAAAGATGTGATTGGAACAGAGGTTCTGTCTTTCTCACCTGCTAGGTTTATGTTCTCTCACAATTTACCTAAACTTATAGGTCTTAGTTGAGTCATAAAGGAGATATTAAAAATATTATGTGGTATACTAAGAAGTGAATTCATATGTTTTAACTGAGGTGCTTTATAGTAAATGGTGTGTAATACACTGTGGGAAACACATCAATATTTAGATAACAAGTAGGAAAGGCAGAAGCTGTTCCATAGGACCAGGAGTTGGCCTGCATTCACTGCAAGGTCCAGTCTTATCCTGTTGAAGAGATAAGGTACACAGGGACCATGACAAATCAAGACAAGAATAAGGGTGTTTTGTAATCATGTCTCTAAAAATGATAAAAGTGACAATTCCAAATTATAGAAATGACCAATATATCCCTCTTCTTACTAATATGACTGATTAGGGCTTCTCATGAATTAAGTTTAGTTCCACTACATTGTTTTTGTCTTCTAGAAAGGTTTACGATTACCAATGACAAAATAAGTTTACCTCCTCATAGCACTCAATACACAAAAACATCTTGGTACCTTGAATAGCAATCGAATCATCCAATATGAGCCAAAATCCTTCAAAAGTCCTAGCAACCTTTTATGTTACACCCCGCAGTCATGTGTACTTGTGGTCATTCTGCTTATTAGAATTCATTACACCCGCCTCTTTGACTTTAGGTATGATCCTGAGGATCAATGGAAGGATGACACCAAAAAAACCCATGATCTATGTTTTTGGTATTAAGAATGAATGAGAAATTAGTTTCATGATAAAATTAACTATAAGAGAATAAAAAATAAAATTTGCCTGAGAGAAAAAATACCTGAACTTATATGTAAACAATAAAATTGACTCAATGTATAATGATTAAATGAAGAAAACTGCAAAGATCATTTGAAAACCTATAATTAACATGAGATATATTAATATATCCTCTCAGGAAATGAAAATTTGTTAGCATACTACGGCTTAGAAAAGTTTATGAAACAACTACAGAAGCATTTGTTCGACAAAAAAATGTACATACTCTTAATCACATACAATCAAACACAACTGAAAACATATTGAGGGATTATATTTAGCTATAAGTAACAGAAAACACCCAGTCTTCTCCATATGAGGAAGATGCTTATTCTCACACTGAAGGACTGAGTCAAGGCAGCCACTGCACAATGCAGCAGAGAAACAAACTCCCATGTCTTTCTTTTTGGTTGCACCACTGTGAATGTCATGGTGAATCAGGAAAACATACTCACTAGCACTGTTAACAATATAAGGTGTTTCCTATACAAGTTAGACTTTACACAGATATAGTCTAGAGGACAGGGTAAATACTCCCAACCATGAAAGTCTGAATTAGTTTCCTGGTGGATACATGAGGTCTTACAAAAAAAATCCAAACTCTCATGAATCTTTGAGGTGGAACTAGTGAAGACATCAGTGGAAAGCTACACCACTAAGAAAATGGAAATGAAATAGCTGATCATCGTTTTGAGTACACTCTTCACTGGAAGGAAAAATAATCTGGAAAATGGGCTAGAAGATTGCTTTCTCAAAGCTCCTATGTATCTGTCTCTCCCTCTGCTGGCTACAAAGTCTGAGTAATGCCTCCTTTGCTTCTGCCTTCCAAATCTCATGCAAGTAAGGCTATTGGTAAATTCTGACAAGGAACCATAAAGAGGATGGATTCTGGAAAATCTAGTTCCTTAAATTACTCTGGATATCTCCAACTCCAGATTCTTTGTCCCATCACAGGCCCTCTTCTTTTTTTTCTTTGCCATGCTGCATGGCTTGTGGGATCTTACTTCCCCGACCAGGGATTGAACACAGGACCATGCCTGGGTTCACTCGGTGAAAGCGCAGAGTCCTAACCACTGGAGTACCAGGGAATTCCCACAGGCCACTCTCCTTAATTCAAAGTCTATTCACCAAATTATAGTCAGAAGGAAAGATATAAAGCAAAGGCCCAAATATGAAAATAATAATTCACAGGAAACTATATTCTTTCATAAATGAGGCATACATAAATATTTATTCAACTGTTTACTAGTATGGAAAATGGAAAAAGACTCTTATACCTGTCACCCTAAAAAAGGAGCTTTTCAGTAAGAAAGGTAGACTATACCTAATAAACTAGAGATATCAAGGAACTTTCACAAGGCCAGTAGGAAAATCCCAACAAATACCACACTGTCATTTTTCAATGGCACTTAACACAGAACAAATAAAATGTTATTAAAAAATTAAACCTAACTGCATATTAGAAATACACTTCAATTTACCCATCAGTTCAAGAGGCTTCAAAATACAAAGAGAAAATATTATTAACTCATTTAACAAAAAAGAACTACCAATTAATCTTACGTATTACTATTGAAAGGCAACTCACAGAATTACCTCACCTCAATCGCCGTTTCTAAAAGTAATTGGTAGGCAGGTATAAAATAAGCTACAGGGATGTATGGTACAAACAAGGAATACAGTCAATATTTTATAATAACTACAAATGGAGTATAACCTTTAAGAATTGTGAATAACTATATTGTATGCCTGTAACATCTAATATTGTACAGCAACTATACTTCAATAAAAATAAAAATAAAAATAAAATAATAAAAACAATAATTGGTAAAAATCCACAGTCCAATGATGTCCTTTAATAAAGAGGCTGGGCTTCCCTGGTGGCGCAGTGGTTGAGAATCTGCCTGCTAATGCAGGGGACACGGGTTCGAGCCCTGGTCTGGGAAGATCCCACATGCCACGGAGCAACTAAGCCCGTGAGCCACAACTACTGAGCCTGCGTGTCTGGAGCCTGTGCTCCGCAACAAGAGAGGCCACGATAGTGAGAGGCCCGCGCACCGCCATGAAGAGTGGCCCCCACTTGCCACAACTAGAGAAAGCCCTCGCACAGAAACAAAGACCCAATACAGCCAAAAATAAATAAATAAATAAATTAAAAAACAAAAACAAAAACAAAAAAAAAAACTCTCAGCAAACCAAGAATTGAAGGAAAACTTCCTCAACCTGATAAAGGACAGCTATGAAAAACCTTCAGTTAACATTAAAAAAAAAAAAAAAAAAGAGGCTTAGCAAACATATTTAAATTTTTATAATTCTTTCATATTGAAATTTTTCTTACGCTTTATACATAGATTAATTTCCAGCAAGTTTTCTAATGTTACCCACATTTTTATTTTCTTTTCCATGAGAGTTTTATCATGTAGGGATGGGGTCAAATGAAGTCTTTCCCACGTTGTTTACATTCAAGAGTATTTATCCAGTGACTCCTTTCATGCCTTCAGGATGAACTGGGATGACTAAAGTCTTTCCCACATTCTTCACATCTGTATGGTTTCTCTCCAGTGTGCAGTCTCATATGTCTTTGAAAGTTTATGTGATAAATGAAAGCTTTCCCACATTTATCACATTCAAAGGGTTTCTTTCAGGACTTCCCTGGTGGCACAGTGGTTAAGAATCCACCTGCCAATGCAGGGGACACGGGTTTGAGCCCTGGTCCGGGAAGATCCCACTTGCTGCGGAGCAACTAAGCCCGTGTGACACAACTACTGAACCTGCGCTCTAGAGCCTGCAAGCCACAACTACTGAAGCCTGCGCACCTAGAGCCCATGCTCCGCAACAAGAAGCCACTGCAATGAGAAACCCGTGCACCGCAACGAAGAGTAGCCCCTGCTTGCCACAACTAGAGAAAGCCCACGCGCAGCAACAAAGACCCAACGCAGCCAAAAATAAAAGAATAAAAATGTTTAAAAAAATAAATAAATAAAATAAAGGGTTCCTCTCTAGTATGAATTCTTTCATGTACTTGCACATAACTGGAACAACTGAAGCCTTTACCACATATTTTACATTCATACGGTTTCTCTCCAGTGTGTCTCCTTTCATGTACTTGAAATGAACTGGGAGAAAAGAATGTTTTCTCACATTCCTTACATTTATAAGGTCCATCTCCAGTGTGAATGATCATGTGTGCTCAGAAGCTAGAAAGAGGAAGAAAGGCTTTTCCACACTGCTTACATTCATAGTGTTTCTCTCCTTTGTGAGTCCTCTCGTGTGTATGTAAGGAACTATGGTATCTGTAGGCTTTCCCACATGCCTTACATTGATAGGGTTTCTCTCCAGTATGAATTCTTCCATGTCTTTGAAGAGAACTGGGGCAACTGAATGCTTTGGTACATTTTTTACATTCGTATGGTTTCTTGCCACTGTGATTTCTTTCATGTATTTTGAAACCTAGATGAGAATTGAAAGCTTTACCACATTCATTACATTCGTAGGGTTTCTCTCCAGTGTGATTTCTTTCATGTATTTTTAAACCTCAAAGGGAAATATAAGCCTTACCACATTGCTTACATTCATAGAACTGCTCTACTGTGCCAGTTCTGTCATGTGTTTGATATCTATAGGCTCTTCCAGAGTGTTTACACTGATAGGGTTTCTCTTCAGTGTGAGTTCTTTCATGCACTCAAAGTGTAACTGGAACAACTGAGGGCTTTCCCACGTTCCTTACATTTATAAGGAGCACCTCCAGTATGCGTTATCACGTGTCTTCGAAGGGTTTTGAGACACATAATAAAAGCTTTCCCACAGTCTTTACATTTATACATTTTCTCTCCATTGTGATTTTTCATGTTTTTTAAAACACTGCAGATAACTAAAGGCTTTCCCACATGCCTTACATTTATACGTCTTCTCTCCATATTTCTGATACTCATATGGTTTGTGTTCAGTGTGACATCTCATATGTCTATTAAGGGATGAATGACACGTAAAATTTTTTCACATGCACCGTATTCATGTGGTTTTACTCCAGTAGTTTTCTTGTTCAGACTGAGATTTGGAATAAGGCTGAAGTTTTCTCCACGTGGACCACCCTCTTTATTTTCACAGAGTGCCTCAACCATATGACTTCTGTAAATAATGAGAAGCACACTGTTAATTATTTCTTTATTAATGATTTTATACTTATATTTATTATGATTTATAGGGATAGTGTAGAGTTTCTCCCTCGCCTGAATTGTTTGAAATTGAATATACTGAATGCTCTGCAAGAGGACTTCACCCTTGAAACTATTTAAACAGTAACATTCATACGTAGGGTTTACTAATACTGTTTCCAAGAGAAATATTTTGCAAACACTGAACAACTATGTCACATTTCAGACAGTATTTTGGGGGAAATTTTTCTTTCTTTTTTTTTTTTGAAAACTTTCTAATAAATACATTTAAAGCAGGGATGGGATTATTTGTTGTTTGCTTCTATTTATTTATTTATTTATTTAACATCTTTATTGGAGTATAATTGCTTTACAATGGTGTGTTAGTTTCTGTGTTTACTTCTTGTTAAATTTTCATAACATACTAGGATGCTCACATGAGACACTGCTTCTCATTGTGAGTGCAACTCAGCTTAGTTTTCTCTCCTGGTTTTTGTACTGATCTTCAATGACATGATCTTCCCATGTTTTTCCTAAAATGTAGACCCAGAATAATTCCAAAGTATTAGAAGTTACAGAAAAACTATTAGAGTCTAGGTCCATGCCTACAGCTGTGACCATGTCTAGTTTGCTTACCAACATTCTTCCTTTTCCACGTTCCACATCTTGGAAAAATGTCGGTGGGCAAGAAAAACTCATTCTCAAACTGACAAAGTGAAGGAATGTTGTCATCCTTACCTACTGAGGCCGGGTTCCAGAAGATTTCCCGCATCACATCTCTGTAGTTTCTTCTGTGAAGGATCCAGTAAAGCCCACTCTTCCAGGGTGAAGTTCACAGCCACATCCTCAAAAGCTACTGAGTCCTAAAAATATCCCAAATAAGTGTACAGTCAGATGCGTGACACTGACAGCACTAGACATCTATACTCCATTTATAGGAGGGCTATGTATGAGTCTGTCTTCTCCAAACATTTATCTATGACTTTTATCTAACTATGATCATCAAAAGCTTACTCTCTGTCCACACTTACTCCTTCGTAAGTTTTTTGGTTTTTTTTTCCCGCCATGCTCTGTGGCACACAGGATCTTAGTTCCTCGACCAGGGATCAAACCCGGACCCCCTGCAGTGGAAGCACAGAGTCCTAACCTCTGGACCAACAGGGAAGTCCTACTCCTTTGTTAAGTTTAATGGCATCATGAACACATGCAAGTTATTTACACATTTTTACTGTGATCACATTACATCTCATTTCTCTCTAATGGCATGGTGTGCAGCATGTTGGGAAATGGTTGGGAAATGCTATAGGAATGAAACAAATATTATCATTTTAAGACCACTAATTCCTTGTGAGAAAGATTCTTTCATCTTCTTCCTTATCACCCCACCATTCACAGCACTCCATGAGGCAAAGGGTCAAATCTGCATGAGGTTTCAATAAATAAAAACACAGTGAAGAACTGGAAGCTTTTTCTAGTCCCATTACCCAACATGAGAGTCCAGGAGGCCTGTAGAAATCAAACTTGTAACAAAGCCCAGCTGGTCACACTGTCCTAAAGTCCTCCAGGCCATTAGAAGTAATCAGAGGCAGCTGCCTGAATGTAAATATTCCTGTGGGGAAGTGTTGCTTTTAACTTGTGTAATATTTGTCACAGACACAATTCTTCACTTTTCCCCCTGATTTGATAGGTTAAAACATTATTTGAAACTTAGAGCTCAGACGTGAGGAAGAGGCATGACAACTTAGAATGAAAGAATCCCTGAACTCATGTGCCTTGGGGCTGCTTCCAGGCATTTTTTAGAACAGCTAATGAGACGATGTACCAAAAGGTCTCTTTCCAGTCAATACTGAACGGTGCATCCTGGTCCTTGTTGCACTTGAGGAACAGGTTAAGAGCTGCAGATTGCAAGTTCACTGAAGTCCACATGGCTTGATGGTAAATTAGCCCATGATTATAAAATATGTAAAAATGTCAGCAGTGCTTTCTTCCAAAAGAATATAAAATCTCCATTCTCCAATTTCAGGAAAGCTATTCCCAACCAGCCAATGTAGATGGTGTCCTGCTAACTTCCAGTCTGGAATTTAGGGAACTTAGAATATGTCATTCTCGGTCTCACAAGAAGAAAATGAAAAATCTTGAAATGAACAACTCTTCTTAGATCCATGAGTGCACTGAGGTCAAAGGGCAAGCCAGTGTCTCCAAAATTGGGACAGAGAAAAGGAAGATGGAATTTTGAAACGTGCCCCAAATATTCTGTTCCTAATAAAGCCTATACTGACAAAAAAGTCTATTTATTTATTAGACCAGAATCTAATACAAAGACAAAAAAGAACAAAAAATACAGAATACAACATCCATGAACCCCAGGACAATGTTCTTGAACAGAATGTTTAAAATACACATAATGCTAATACATGAAGGAAAAAACAGAAAGAAACAGAAAAAATAAGTGAATTAATAAACACCAAAATTTTGGACTTCCCTGTTGGTGCAGTGGTTAAGAAACTGCCTGCCAGTGCAGGGGACACGGGTTTGAGCCCTGGTCCAGGAAGATCCCACATGCAACGGAGCAACTAAGCCCGTGTGTCACAGCTACTGATCCTGCGCTCTAGAGCCCGCAAACCACAACTACTGAAGCCCGGGGGCCTAGAGCCCGTGCTCCACAAGAGAAGCCACCGCAATGAGAAGCCCGTGCACTGCAACGAAGAGTAGCCCCCACTCCCCGCAACTAGAGAAAGCTCGCACTCAGCAACAAAGACCCAACACAGCCAAAAAAATAAATAAATAAATAAATAAATAAATAAACCCAGGAAAAAAAAACACCACCAAAATTTCTTAAAATTAATGACAGACTGCAAACTGTAGATACAGGAACACTAAATATGAAAACATCAGAAGTGGACACCCAAGTACAGTTGACCCTTGAACAACATGGGTGTGAACTGTATGGGTCCACCTATATGTGTATTTTTTCAATAAATATACAGTCAACCCTCCATACTTATGGATGTGGATCCCAAGAATATGGAAGGCCAACTATGGGACTTGAGCATCCATGGATTTCAGTATCCGTGGCAGATTCTGGAACCAATCCCTCAAGGGCACCAAGGGACGGCTATATATCATATTCAAACTAGTGAAAAATCAAAGACAAAAAGAATATACTGAAAGAAGCCAGAGAGGAAAACACTTCTTAGGTACAGAGAAACAAAAATTTGAATTAATCGGACTTCTTTTCAGACATTGTGCAAACAAGAACAGAATGGCACAAAATATTTAAAGTTTTGAAATTAAAAAAAAACACTCCTAGAATTTTAAAAAATTAATTAATTAATTAATTTATTTTTGGCTGTGTTGGGTCTTCATTGCTATGCGTGGGCTTTCTCTAGTTCTGGCGAGTGGGGGCTACTCTTCGTTGCGGTGCGCGGGCTTCTCATTGTGGTGGCTTCTCTTGTTGTGGAGCACAG
The DNA here is from genome assembly GCF_028023285.1 of Balaenoptera ricei. Taxonomy (NCBI): domain Eukaryota; kingdom Metazoa; phylum Chordata; class Mammalia; order Artiodactyla; family Balaenopteridae; genus Balaenoptera; species Balaenoptera ricei. The sequence goes on along the minus strand of NC_082641.1, from coordinate 172,404,469 downwards.
GCTCTAGGTGCATGGGCTTCAGTAGTTGTGGCAAGCAGGCTCAGTAGTTGTGGCTCGCAGGCTCTAGAGTGCAGGCTCAGTAGCTGTGGCAAACTGGCTTAGTTGCTCCGTGGCATGTGGGATCTTCCCAGACCAGGGCTCGAACCCATGTCCTCTGCATTGGCAGGCAGATTCTTAACCACTGCGCCACCAGGGAAGCCCACTCTCCTAGAATTGTGTTAAGCAAAATCATTCTTCAAAAATAAAGAAGAAATAAGGGGGACTTCTCTGGTGGTCCAGTGGCTAAGACTCCATGCTCCCAATGCAGGGGGTCTGGGTTCGATCCCTGGTCAGGGAACTAGATCCCACATGCTGCAACTAAGAGTTTGTATGCCGCAACTAAAGATCCTGCATGCTGCAACTAAAGATCCCGTATGCTGCAATGAAGATCCCATGTGCCGCAACTAAGAACCGACGCAGCCAAGTAAATAAATATTTTTTAAAAAAGAAGAAATAAGGACCTTCTGAGACAAAAATTGGGGGAATTTGTCATTAGTACACCTACTTTGAATGAATATTCAAAAATTCATCAGAAAAAATGTAAATGACAACAGTGGAGGATTATAAAAGGAATAAAGGATGGTAAAATATCTTTGATATTTACTGTCATTAATGTAACAGATGGTACTTTGTTCAAAATAATATTAGCAACAATGTATTTGGTAATAATAAGCTTATAGATAAGTGAAATAAATGACAGCAATGTGACAAGGGATAGGGAAGGGGGAATTGGGAATAGTGTGGTATGAGCTACTTGTACAACCAGTGAAGTGGTATAATAGTACAGACACACCTTGAAGTTATTTTGGGCTTGGTTCCAGACCACCGCGGTAAAGTGAATATTGCAATGAAGCCACTCACATGAATTTTTTGGTTTCCCAGTGCATATAAAAGTTATATAAACACTATACTGTAGGGAATTCCCTGGTGGTCCAGTAGTTAGGACTTGGTGCTTTCACTGCCAAGGGCCCAGGTTTAATCCCTGGTCGGGTAACTAAGATCCCACAAGCTGCGTGGTGCAGCCAAACAACAAACAAACGAAAAACTATACTTTAATCTGTTAAGTTGCAATTACATTATGCCTAGAAAAAATGAACACACCTTAATTAAAAGATAATGCTGTTAGAAAAATGGTGCCAATAGCTTGCCTGCCATAGGGTTGCTACAAATGCAATATCTGCAAAGTGCAATAAAGCAAAGCATAGTAAAATGAGGTATGCCTATACGTGACAGAGGATGTGGCTTAGTTGTAAATGTACACTGCAAACTCAAAGGCAACCACAAAAAATATTTTTTTAAAATGTGTTATTGATATACTAAGAGCAGATAAAAAAAATGAATCATGTAAATTGCTCAATTAAAGCCAGAGAAGGCAGGAAAAAGGTGGAAGACAGAAACAAAAAACAAGGACAAGCGACTTCCCTGGTGGCACAGTGGTTAAGAATCCACCTGCCAATGCAGGGAACACGGGTTCAAGTCCTGGTCTGGGAAGATCCCACATGCCATGGAGCAACTAAGCCTGTGCTCTAGAGCCCGTGGGCCACAACTACTGAGCCTGTGTGCCACAACTACTGAAGCCCGCATGCCTAGAGCCAGTGCTCCACAACAAGAGAAGCCACCACAATGAGAAGCCTGCGCACCGCAATGAAGAGTAGCCCCCACTAGCCACAACTAGAGAAAGCCCACGTGCAGAAGACCCAACACAGCCAAAAATAAATAAATAAATAAAAATTAAACAAACAAACAAACAAAAACAAGGGCAAGAAAGAGAAAACAGTAACAGGTGTGGTAAATATTCATCTGACCTGATCAACAACTTTAATCATCAATGTTCTCAATACAGTTGAAAGACAGATACAGTAATATCAGATTTAAAAAATCACAGTTATATGTTGCCTATAAGAAACCCACTTTAGGGATTTCCCTCGTGGTCCAGTGGCTAAGACTCCATGCTCACAATGCAGGGGGCCCGGGTTTGATCCCTGGTCAGGGAGCTAGATCCCACATGCTGCAACTAAGAGTTTGCGGGCCACAACTAAAGATTCCACATGCTGCAACTAAAAGATTTCGCATGCCGCAACTAAAAATTCTCACATGCTGCAACTAAAGACCCCACATCCCACAACTAAAGATCACGCATGCTGCAACAAAGATCCCACGTGCTGTAACTAAGACCAGGCGCAGCCAAATAAATAAATAAATATTTTTAAAAAAGAAACCCACTTTATTTTTTAAATTTATTTATTTTTAAAATATTTTATTTTTCATTTATTTTTTATTTTTGGCTGCATTGGGTCTTCGTTGCTGTGCATGGGCTTTCTCTAGCTGTGGCGAGCGGGGGCTGCTCTTCCTTGTGGTGTGTGGGCTCTAGGCACGCAGGCTTCAGTAATTGTGTCACGTGGGCTTAGTAGTTGTGGTTTGCAGGCTCTAGAGCGCAGGCTCAGTAGTTGCGGCACACGGTCTTAGTTGCTCCGCGGCATGTGGGATCTTCCTGGACCAGGGCTCGAACCCGTGTCCCCTGCATTGGCAGGCGGATTCTTAACCACTGCGCCACCAGGGAAGCCCAAGCAACCCACTTCAAATATATAAAGACTCAGATGAAAGGTAAAGGAATGGAGAAAAATGTCCCACGCCAACACTAATGAAGGAAAGCTGGTGTAGGTGTATGAATTTCAGACAATGCAGATTTCTGACCAAGGAAAACTCACAGATGAAGAGGGCATTACATAAAGTCAAAGGGGCCCATTCTCCATGAAGGCATAGCAATCCTTCATGTGTACATGCATAACAACAGAGGGGCATTAGAATGCATGGAGAAAGGAGCTGATAGAATGCAAGGAGAAACAGATGAATCCACTACTATAGCGGAAGACTTCAATGCCCCCTTACCAAGAATTATAAATTCCAGCAGGAGAAAATCAGGACAGTTAAACTGATCAGCACAATAAAACAACTGGATTTAACTGTGATCTATGGAATACTTAATGCAATAACGGCAGATATACATTCTTCTTAAGTTCACATGGAACGTTCACCAAGACAGACTACACTTTGTAACACAAAACACACCTTAACAAACTGAAAGGAAAGAAACCATACGAAATATGCTCTCAGTCCACATTGACATATTCTAGAGATAAATAACAGGAAGATAGCTGGAAACCCCTAACATACATGGCAATTCAATAACAGAATTCTAATAATATGTGGGATCACAGAAGAAGTCTTAAGAGAGGCTATTTTGTGACTAAAGGAAATGAAAATACACCTTATTAAAGGTTGTGGGATGCAGCATAACTAACGTAAAGAGGGAAGTTTAGGCTATCAAATAAATACACTAGAAAAACCCAAAGATCTATATTCAATAACGTAAGCATCTAACTGAGGAAGCAATAAAAATAACAGCAAATTAAAATGGGAGTAAGCAGAAGAAAAGAAACATTAAAAGTTAAAAGAGGAATCAATGTAATTATGGGAAAGCAATAGAGAAAATTAACAAAACCAAAAGCTGGTTCTTTGAAAGATTAATTGAATAAAATTGATAAACATCTAGTCAAGATTACCAGGCAAAGAGGGAAGAAATTATTAATATCAAAAATGAAAGGAGAGGGAAATAAAAAATGAAAAAAGATTTGATACAATCGAACATCCACTATGATAATAAACTAATAATAGAAGGGAACTCTCTGTTTTTTAAAAAAAATCTACACAACACTTGTAGTTAATATCGTACTTAATGGTAAGAAACTGGATGCTTCACAGGGAATATAAGAACAGAGCAAGGAAGCATCTATCCAACATTGTACTGGAAGCTCTGGCCAATGCAGTAAGACATGAAAAGAAAATAAAAGGTACGTAGACTGGTAAGCAAGAAATAAGACTGTCTTTGTTCTATATGACATGATTTTCTATGTAAAACATCTGATAGCATCCACAACAAACAGACATAACTCTGGGAATTAATAAAAGTGTACAGCAAGGCTGAAGAATATAAATATCAATTGCTTTCCTATAAACACACAAAAAATGTATTCAACTGATCTTTGACAAAGAAGTAAAGGCAATTCAATGGTCAAAAGAAAACTTTAAAAAAAAATAGTGATGGAAATAATGGATAGCCACATACAAAGCACACACACACTCACATATATACACACAAAAGGAAGGTAAACACAAGCCTTCCACAAAAATTAACTCAAAATAGATCAGAGATCTAAATGTGAAATGCAAAAGTAAAAACTCCTAGATATAACATAAGAGAAAATCTAGGTGACCTTGGCTGTAGTGATGACTTTTCAGATACAACACCAAAAAACCAAAAAATCCACAAAGAAAAAAAAATGTTTTACTTCTTTAATATGAAAAACTTGTGTCCTGGGAAAGTGTTAAGAAAGGTCACAGACAAGGTGAAAATCTTTGTAAATATCTGATAAATGACTGGTATTCAAAATATACAAAGAACTCTTAAACTCAACAGTAAAAACACCAACAACCCAGTTAAAAATGGGCTAAAGATCAGAACAGACACCTCACTAAAGAAAATATGCAAATGGGAAATAAGCAGTATGAAAACATGCTCAACATATGTTCTTGGAGAATTACCAAAAAAGAGGGAGAAAGAGATGTCCCTACACACTTATACATGGCTAAAATGAAAAGACTCAGAACACCAGATACAGCCAAGATGTGAAGCTGCAGGTAATCCTCACTCACTGCTGGTGGGAACAGAATTTGGTATGCCTACGTTGGAAGATAGGAATTTTATGTCAAAACTAATTATACTAATTATACTCTTATATAGTAAGATCCAGCAATCACACCTTGGTATTGACCTAAGTGAGCTGAAACCTTATATTTGCAAAAAACCTGCATATGAATGTTTGTATGCACTTTATTCATAATTGCAAGAGTTAGAGGTAAACAAGATATCCTTCAAGAGTCAAATGGATAAACAATCAGTGGCATATCCATACGATAAAATATTGTTCAGTAAAAAAAAAGAGAAAGAAATGAGGTATCAAGCCATGAAAACACATGGAGGAAACACAAAAGCATATTGCTAAGTGAAAGAAGCCAACTGACAAGGCTATATACTGTATGATTTCAAATGTAAGACATTCTGAAAAAGACAAAATTACAAGCTAGTAAAAAGATCTTTGGTTGATAAGGATTTGGGGGTTGGAGGGAGAAACGGATGAACCAACAGGTGGAGCTTAAAGGATTTGACGGAAATGAAACTACTCTATATACTACAGAAATGATGGATATATGCCATTAAACATTTGCAACCCCATAGAGCATATAACACAAATAGTCAAGAATAATGTAAACTGTGGACTTTAACACACGAATATGGGTTCAGTAATTGTAACAAATGTACTGTAGTAATACAAGATGTAAAAAGTAGTGCAAACTGTGTGGATGCAGAGGGGTTATTTTTCTACTATGGAAAAGAAGAATTACAGGACCACAATATTCAATAGATAAAGGAATCCAAAGGAAAGAAAAGCAAATATTTGAATCAGCTGAGATAAGCACACCACTTCCCTACAGTTCAAAACGAAAACCCACATTCAGGAAGTTAAACATGTTTTTAAAATTGTGGTCCAGACACTCCTGACTGAGACAGAACCCCTAGAAGTGAGTCTGTCCCTGGTGAAGAAGGGTAGGGACCCAAAAATAAAACTCTGGCAGCTGTACATACTCTTCTCTTGCCTGGCGGTATGCAAGCCCTTCCTCCCCCAGGCTTCCATTCTCACAAGTGAGGAATTTCTCAGCAGTTTCCGACCCAAATGAACTCTCAAATTCCTAAACACTTTGACAAGGAGACAGAACACCAACCTCCACAGACTACCCTGTGCACAAATTACACTGAATGCACCGACATTATGGATATAACACTCAAAAAATTAATGTCTAAAAATGTCGAGGTCTAAAGGAACCACAACTACAACCCCCTCGCCCCCATGTGCACTTGCTTTCCCAGCTTTCCAGGGCTCTGTAGTTTCACTCCTTCCATGGTGGGTGTGACCAGGTAGGAGGTAGGCTCCCCAAGAAGAACCGACTGGACCTTCAAGTACTTCCCTTTGCAGCCTTAAGGAGGCATTAACTTGGGTCGCTGACCACAGTCCTCTACACCCCACTGGAGTTGTTTGGGACCTACTTTTATATTTTAAATGACACAAGCCCAGTGTTTGAACAATCCAGCAAAATCATTCAAACCCAGTATTTTTGCAGACAGGAAGGAAGAAAATCATAAGGCACTTTTACTAGTTCAACCAGAAAACCCCAAATATCTATTTATTTATAAAAGAAGGCATCAGTTAATTATCATTTTCACGGTAATACATTGTTTTGTAAATAATTAACCACACTTGAACTCTTCTGATTTTCAAGTCTAAGCCCTGGAATTCCTATTGAAATCATCCAAAAAGAAAGTACGCACCACAGAAACTTACCACACATTCTCAGGGGAAGAAAAAAGTGAAACCACAATCCTTTCTTTTTTTGAGAAAAGAAAGCATAAAGCGCTTTTATTGCAATAATAAAACTTGAAACTCAGATGTAGTGTAGGGGGTGGGGATAGGGGTGGAGGAGTAGGCAGCAGTTTCTCTCACCAGATCACTGCACCGGACAGCAAAAGGGTGAGGGGGGGGGGGGGGAGGCGAAGCCAGGAAACTCTGAGATCAGCAGGGGGAGATGAGCATCAAAAAACAAGAGATGCTGAAGCTGTGATGACCAGCATCATTTTCTTAAGACAACACTCAGGGATTTGTCATGATGGCTGGGGATTCATGGGTGTTAAGTGTCTACAAACAGCAACTTCAATTTAACTTTCAATTAAAGTTCTTAAAATTTACAAGTGGAGCTTGGATAGTTATGAGATTACAAAAATCCTGAATATCCATTAGAAAAACCACAGGATGGGAAAAAAAAAAAAAAGCCAGGTCATGAAGAAGGCTTCAGAGGTCCCTGCTGGCCCAGGGACAGACACCTGGTAGTGTCCAACATCTCAATGAAAACGATCTGATTTCAAAAGGCAGAGGGTTTAAGGGGAGGGTGAAGGTGGGGCAGTGGAGGCAAAGATTCTCCCCCTTCCCACTTTAGTGAAACCACAATTCTTAACAAATGGAATGTAACCCTGGAATATTTTCTTTTGGCTCAAATTCACCTCTTTCTTGTCTCTTCGGAAATCTCTTATATTGTCTTTCAAGCTCTATAAATTAGATACATTTCACCTCTATTGAAAAAGAGAGACTTAAATAAGTGAATAAATCTTTTCAAGGTGACACACCCAGAGGGGGTAGTTCTTACAGGACAGTTCGCCCAGGGAAGTTCCAAAGAAGAACCTCATCAAAGGATTTCCCATAGGATGTCTGTCCCTAGAAAATAAACTTGGAGGAGAAAAGATTTCATACAACGAATTCCAGGTGGTTATTCTCTGCTTTCCTCTCACGTAAAATACCCACAGACAAAAAAAAAAAAAAAAAAAAGCCAACCATGGCTCAGTGTCAAAGGATATACAGTTAAAATACTGGACCTCTTTGAAATGAACCCCGAAAATGGATAGTTGGTAATGCTCTTGTGAATCAGTGTGGGGAAGAGTGTTTTGGGAATGCGGGGAGCGATCTGGAAATTTAGGCATTTGTTGCCAGCTACTCTGGGGGGACAGCATCGTGGATTTGAAATCTTGCTTCCCAAACAGTTGGAAAACTCAGGAGGAAAGTGGTCCCCCTGTGTCAAAAAGGAGAGGCTGGGAACCCACAGACCACAGATCCTTCCACGCACGAACCCCTGGAGACCTAGTCAGTACTGTCCCCTGATGACCCTCCCCGTGGTCACCGCACAATCTGAGGGATACGCGGGGCTGCGGGCACAGAGCTGCCCAGAGAGGCCCCGGGGTCAGGGCCCCAGTCGCCGCGCGCAGTGACAGGACAGGACGCGCGGAGGCCCCGCTACCGGCCCCGCCCCCACGCTGCGAGCCGGAGGGAATGAGGTCTGAGCGGCGCCCGGGGGTGGACTCGGTCCGCAGACTCGGGAGTTGACCGCGGGGAGGCCCGGTCCCGCCACGGCCGGTTCCAACCAGCCTCTCCTCTCCGTCTCCGCACGCCAGGGGGCAGCATACTCACCATTTCTAGGTTTCCTGGGTCCCTCCTAACGACCAGTGCAGATCACAGCGCGAAAGAGACTGTGGCAAAGGAACTAGCAACGGTGAAGGGCACAGAAGAGTCGACCCTGGGGTGGGCCAAAGCGAGTGGATACCACCAAGTCGGGAAGCTGTGTAGCACCACCCACCTGCCCCACCGGCGCCCCTGATTGGACAGACGTATGCCGCGCCCCTTGGTGAAAGCTTTGCTGTGCAGAATCCTCTGTGGCCTGTGGGGAGAGCCTGTCTCCACCTGGCACATTTGATTTTTTTAAATTTTTTTTTAAATTTATTTGGCTGCCTGAGGTCTTAGTGCCGCATGCGGGATCTTCCGTTGTGGCATGTGGGATCTTTCATTGCAGCTCCGTGGGCTCTGTGTTGCGGCGTGCGGGCTTCTCTCTAGTTGTGGTGCGGGGGCTCCAGAGCGTCTGGGCTCCGTAGTTGAAGCACGGGCTCTCTAGCTGTGGCATGCAGGCTCAGTTGCCGCGCAGCATGTGGGATCTTAGTTCCTGGACCAGGGATGGATCCCACGTCCCCTGCATTGGAAGGTGGATTCTTAACCACTGGACCACCAGGGAAGTGCGGGCACATTTGATTTTAAACCGAACTTTTATCTGGTCTGGGCTACTTTTGATTGTGGTAATATACATGCAATAAAAATTTACATTTACATTATTTTTAAAGTATATGGGTAAATATTGTGAAATACATTAACATTGTGAAACCAATCTCTGGAACTATTTTCGTCTTCCAAAACCACAACTCCATACCCATTAGACAACAACTCCTCATTCTCCCTGTCACCCAGCCCCTGGCCAAAAACCATTCTACTTTTTGTCTTTATGAATTTGACTATGCCAGGTAACTCATACAAGTGGAATCATACTGTGTTTCAACTTTTTTGACAGGCTGATTACACTTAGCATAATGTCCTCAAGGTTCATCCATGTTGTAGCAGGTGTCAGATTTGCTTTCTTTTAAAAGCCTAACAACACTCTGATGTGTGTATGTGCCTCATTTCTTTGATCCATTCAACTGTTGATGGATGCTTGAGTTACCTCCACCTTTTGGTTATTGGGAATAATGCTTAATTGATATACTGTATTCTTGTGTTAATCCAATAAACTCTTTAAATTTTTGCTTAACTTAGTGTGGAGTGCTTATTTGCCAGTGAATCCTATGAACCTGACATGAAAGTAAAACTTTCAGTGAAACATGGTGCTAAACCCCTTTAGATTTTTCTTCTCTACAAAACTTTTGATCTTTCCATGAAATTTAAATGAAAGCCTTACCAGGTAGAGTATTCTTGGTTGTAGATTTTTCTCTTCAGCACCTTAAACATATTGTGGCACTCCCTTCTGTCCTGCAGAGATTCTGCTGAAAAGTCAGCTGATAGCCTTATGGGAGTTGCCTTGTATGCAATTTAGAGCTTTGCCCTTACTGCTTTTAATATTCTTTTTATCTTTAATTTTCCCCATTTTAATTACAATATGTCTTGTGATCCTTTTTAGATTAATCCTGTTTGGGACTCCCTGTGCTTCTTGAACCTGTAGGTCTGTTTCCTGTCCCAGTTTATGGATGTTTTCAGCTACTATGTCTTTAAATACATTTCTGCCCCCTTTTCACTCTCTTTTCCTTCTGGGACCCCTATAATGTGAACATTAGTATGCTGTATGTTGTATCTTATACTGTCCTTATTTTAAAAGATATTTTTTGTTTGTTTTTCTGTTCAGCTTGAGTAATCTCCACTGCTCTCTCTTCCAGTTTGCTGATCTGTTCCTCTGTATCAACTAAACTACTGTGCCTTCCTTCCAGTGTATTTTTTATTCCAGTTATTGTATTTTCAGCTCTTTTTGATTCTTTATATTTTTTTGCCTTTGTTAGAAAATTCTAACTTCTCACTGTGTTCACCCATTCTTCTCTGGAGTTCTTTGAGCATCATTATGATTATTACCTTGAACTTTTTATCAGGTAGGTTGCTTATATGAACTTCACTTAGTTCTACTTCTGGGGTTTTATTTTGCTCCTTCATTTGGAACATTTTCCTCCATTGCCACATTTTGCCTAATTCACTGTTTTTATATCAATGAATTTGGTAGGTTGCTTATGTTTCCCAATCTTGGAGAAGTGGCCTTATGTAGAAGACATCCTGTGTTGCCCAGCAGCACACTCCCCTCTGGTCACTAGAGCTATAGGCTCTAGGTGTGCTATCCATGTGGGCTGCGTGGGTCTTTCTGTTTTAGTTGGATGACTACTATGGGAGCATTGGTAGGTATGGCTGGCCCATGGTCTAGCTGGTTGCCAGGAAAGCTTGTGCAGAGAGGTTGACAGCTACTGACGGTTGAGGTCAGGTCATGGCACATCCAGGGGAGTCTTGGTTCTGGCCCATTGGTGGGCAGAGCCAGGTCATGACAAGGCTGGCTTGGAGCCCATGGGTTCCGGGGGCTAGTGCTGGCCCACTGGTTTGTGGACCCATGTCCTGGGTTGCCTGGCTGCAGGGTCAGTGTTCTTGGAGCTAGTGTCGGCCTGAAGGTGGATGGGGCTATGGCACAGAGGAGGGGTCCTGGGGCTGGTGTCAGCCTGCTAGTGGTTGGTGCTGGTTCCTGAAACAGCTGGCTGCGTGGTCCAGGGAGTCCCAGAGCAGGTCTTGGCCTTCCAGTGAGTGGGGCCATGGCCCAAGGAAACCCAGAGTGGTACTAGCCTGCTGATTGTAGGCCAGGTCTTCACACAGCTGGCTGCAGTGGTCCTGGGGTTTGTGTCTGCCAATTGGTGGGTGTGGCCAGGGCTCAGGTTTTCCCAGTGCTGGTGCCCACCCTCTAGTGTGTGAAGTCAAGTCCTGGGGCTAGTGTCAGCCCACTGGTGGGTGGAGCCAGGTCCAGAAATCTCTGGCTGTGAGCCTGTAGGAATCCTGGTACTATTTCCAGTTCACGGGTGCATGAGACTGGGTCTTGGACCCTCTGGTGGGCAGGGTCAGGTCTCAGGGCAGCTGGAGGCTCAGGGAGTCTTAGAGCACCTGGCCTGCTGGTTGGTGGGGCTGTGTCCCTGCTTGGCTAGCTGCTTGGCCTGGGGTGTGCCAGGACTGGTGCCAACCAGCTGGTATGTGGGGCCAGGTCCTGGCACTAATAAGCTAGAGGGAGGATTCCAAAATGGTGTTCGCCAACACCAGTGTTCTCATGCTAATATGAGCCCACCAAAATGGCTGCTGCCAGCGCCTTGTCCCCAGCATGAGTCCCAATTGCCTCCTGCCTCTTTGGGAGACTCTCCTATGTCAGTAAGTGGGTCTGACCCAGGCTCCTTTCAAATTACTGTGTCTGCCCTGGGTCTTGGAGCATGTAAGATTTTGTGTAAGCCCTTTAAGAGTGGAGTCTCTCTTTCCCACAACCCTCTAGCTCTCCCCAAAGTAAGCCCCAATGACTTTCAAAGACAAATGTTCTGGGGGCTCTTCTTCCTGGTGCAGGTCCCCCGGGCTGGGGAGGCCAATGTGAAGATTGGACCCTTGCTCCTTGGGAAGAACCTCTGCAATTGTAATTATCTTCATGTTTGTGAGTCATCTATCTATGGGCATGGGTCTTGACTATACTGCATCTCTGCTCTTCCTACCCATTGCGTTGTGGTTTCTTCTTTATATCTTTAGTTTGTAGAAGATCTTTTTTGCTAGTCTTCAGGTTGTTCTCATCAATAGTTTCTCTGTAAATGCTTGTAATTTTGGTGTGCCCATGGGAGGAGGTGAATTCAGGGTCTTCCTACTCTGCCATCTTCACCACACCCCAAAAGTCATTGATTTGATGAAGTCCAAACTACCTATTTTTTCCCCCCATTTTTGCTCCAGCACTGCTCCCCTCTGGGGCAAAAGTGCCAATACTGAGAGGGGGGAGAGCACACACTTAGAGGGAATGGAACCAACTTGAACTGGACCCTGAGGGTTTCTGCTCCAGCAACTTTGGACCTGATCCTACCCTGATAGGGCAGTGTTGGCTACTCAGCATAGGAGAAGCCCTTGCTCACACCCAGCTCTGGCTTCAGCCCCTCCATCTCTAGCCCCATTGCCCACCAAGGTGATAGCTGTCAGCACACTGTGAGGATGACATGATGAGATAAAACTAGTGGTCACTTCAGGTCCAGCTCTCAAACCAAAGCCACTGGGCACACAAGAATGTATAGGGACCTTCCCACACAAGACACACATTTAACCTTGGGATAAGTAACTGTTTCACCTAATTTCATAGAGACAGAGAAAGTTAAGCAAAATGAAAAGACAGAGGAATTTGTTTCAAACAAAAGGAAGGATAAAAATCACGTGATCATCTCAATGGAAGCATAAAAAGCATTTAATAAAATTCAACATCCATTCATGATAAAAACTTTCACCAGAGTTGGTATAGAAAGAAATATCTCAACATAATAAAGGCCATTTATGACAAACTCACAGTTAATATCAAACTCAGTGGTGAAAAGCTGAAACCTTTTCCTCTAAGATCAGGAACAAGACAAGGATGCTCACTCTCACTATTTTTATTCAACATAGTACTGGAAGTCCTTGCCACAAAAGTCAGAAAAGAAAAAGAAATAAAAGGCATCCACACTGAAAGGGACGAAGTAAAACTGCTGCTCTTTGCTGATGATATGATACTTTACCTAGAATACCCTAAAGTCTCCATCAAAAAACTATTAAAACTAAGAAATAAATTTGTAAAGTTGCAGGATTCAAGATTAATATACAGAAATTTGTTGCATTTCCATACACTAATAATGAAATATCAGAAAGAGAATTTAAGAAAACAATACCATTTACAATTGCATCAAAAAGAACAAAATACTTGAGAATAAATTTAACCAAGGAGGTTAAAGACCTAGAGTCTGAAAATGATAAGACACTGATGAAGGAAATTGAAGACAATACAAATAAATGGAAAGATACCATAGGTTCAAGGATTGGAAGAATTAATATAGTTAAAATGTTCATACTATGGCAAGAAATCTACAAATTTAACGCAATCCCTATCAAAATACCCATGACATTTTCCATAGAACTAGAACAAATAATCCTAAAATTCACTAAAATTAATAAACTATTAATAGAATAAACGTCAAAATCTAAATGATCATCTCATTAGATGCAAAAAGCTATTAACAAAGTTCAGTATCCTTTGACAAGGAAAATGCAATATACTATGACTACAGGAGAATTTCCTCAACCTGAAATAAGGCATCATTAAAAAGCTCAGAAAAAAAAAAAAAAAAAAAAAGCTCAGAGGTAACAACATACTTCACAGTGAGCCTGAACACCTTCTCTGTAAGATCAGAAACAAGACAAAGATGTCTGCTCTAACCAGTTCTATTTAACATTGTAAGGGAAGTGCTACCAGGGAAATTAGGCAAGAATATGAAATAAAAGCATTCCAGATTTCATAGGATATATACACGTAACTCCTCAGGCAGACACACAAAATCATACAGATGTTGTCATGGCACATACAGGAGGACACACGCAGACACAGACACAAAATCCTCAGAGTCAATGGCTCAGACACACAGATGACCCCATAGACACATGGATCCCAAGACCTCTGCACTCCTCCCCAGTTTTCTTTCTCTGTTTAGGACTAATCACAATCAGATATGTTATAATTTTACTTAGATATCTTCTTTCTTCTCTACTAGAATGTCAGCTTTTAAGCACACAGGGATATTTCTTTGGCTTTGTTCACCACACCACCTACTAGTAGGGCACTCACGCTTCTATAATCACTTCCAGAAAAGCACCGGTCACAATGTGACCATTCCTCACTTTGCTTTCCCATTGGAAGCTCAGTGAGGGCGACAAAGGTTTCTGTGTCCTCACTCGGCCTCCATGTCCTCTGGGAGGTCTCCTCCGTACGGTATCCATCACCCCACAGGTCTCACCTGCGGACTGAGGTCGCTCCGGTCAGCCTCACAGGCCGTCCCCACCAAGCCCTTGATCGCTGTCCCCTACTTGAACTTCCACTGATGGGGAGAGAGGCGGCCTCCAGACCTCGGACCCCAGGTTTCCCAGCCACAGAGAGAGCACTTTCTGGGACCCTGGAAAGCACTGAAAGCTGTTGCAAGAGCAGGTGGGGACATGGCTCGGCCCATTTCTGCCTCTCGAGAAACCTGGAGCTTGTCCTCCGATTGAGGAGGAGGCACCACCTCCTGAGCCTGCGCACTTCAGGGATCCCGGGCGTTTCGCGCGTCTTATTTGGAGACAGTGTCGCGTTGCATTCTAGAGTTTTGGGAAGCAAAGGGGCCTCAGCGGCGGAGGGTCTGGCTGAGATCACCATTTCCCACAGGACACGGGTCAGGAGTTCTGCAGAGATTTTCCTGCATCAGGAAAGGGTAGACACCAGCCTCAGCAGCAGAGCGCCAACTCTCGGTGGAGGCAGATACTGAGGTGAGGAAGCCGCGCGTGTTCGGTGCATACGCTGCCAAAAGCACGGGGTAGTATGTGCCAGAGAACAAAGGGAGGGTGGTTTGCTGACAGTGGGGTCTGCCTGAGTGATTACTAGAGTTAGGGCAAGGCAGGGTGTCCCTTTTTGACATTATTGTTTTGAGACTATTGTGGAACTGTGCTTGTTGGTGCAACGCTGTTGTTTATGTGACAACGGGGAATATTGAGTTCGAGGGCGCTGAGCCTCATGACATGGGTTCTGGGTTTTGTCCCTGCTTCACCTCACAGTCACCTGGAGTTACAACAAAGAAAACTGCCAGAGTGAGACAGTGTTGCATTTAAACGTGTTTACTGGTAAGCAGGCACAGGGTACGCTAGAGATGGGAAATATAAGCTGAAAATGGTCTCAGTACCGGCTCTGGGAACACATGATGTTGATGCCCAAGGATTAGATTAGGACACACCCAGCCATATTCCACTTGGGGAGGTCTGTTACATGCACCTTTGTGTCAGGCCACAGCATTGCCAAGATATGACCCGAGAAACCTGGAGTCAACTCAGAGGTGGACTCCGAGAGCTCAATTACTTTCTCACCAGTTATGCGAATGACAGCTAGAGCAGATGTAGCCCTGGAGCGTGTTTCCTAAATCAGATTTGGTACCAAGAAAAGTCCTGTTGTGGCCCATGTCCTTTCCTAGTCCTTCCATTCTTCTGAAGAAGGATCCCAGAGGGTAGAAGAAATTGTGGAACATGTAAAAATCAAGGTTTCGGAGAGTTTAACATTCTCCTAGCATGTGAAAACGTTTTTGTTGCTTTCTATTAGTTATTAAGTAGTATATACTGTTGGGGCCAAAATGTGCCTCAATTTTATATTGATTAATTTGGATTTTTTTTTTTTTTTTGCCACACCATGCGGCACGCGGATCTTCCCCAGCCAGGGATCGAACCTGTGCCCCTGCATTGGGAGCAGGGAGTCTTAACCACTGGACCACCAGGGAAGTCCTAATGTGAATTAAAGTTACTTAAGAAATGGATAGGGGCTTCCCGGGTGGCACAGTGGTTAAGAATCCACCTGCCAATGCCGGGGACACGGGTTCGAGCCCTGGTCTGGGAAGATCCCGCATGCCGCGGAGCAACTAAGCCCGTGTGCCACAACTACTGAGCCTGCGCTCTAGAGCCCAGAAGCCACAACTACTGAGCCCACGTGCCACAACTACTGAAGCCTGCGGGCCTAGAGCCCGTGCTCCGCAACGAGAAGCCACCACAATGAGAAGCCTGCGCACCACGACCAAGAGTAGCCCCCACTCGCGCACAACCGGCCCCCACACACAGCAACAAAGACCCAACGCAGCCAAAAATAAAAAATTAATTAATTAATTTTAAAAAAAGAAAAAAGAAAGAAGAAATGGATAACGTAAGAGGGATACTCTGACTCTTCCTGAAAGCAGGAAAGAAATCTCTTACGTGAAGGGTCTACTGCTTGCATCTGGAGGTAGCAGGATACCCTTATGGCCGAAGATAGAGAATTCTGGTGAAGAAGCCTATAGAAATGAACCCTGTTACTTCTTTAATTCACTACCCCAAGCCCAAACTCTGTTTAGATTCTTCACTAATTGGGCACCCAAAACCTAAGTTTCTTTGTCTTGTCAATTCCACACAAGTTTATTATCTCTGTCTAAAAAGTATAAAAGCTGCCTGCTTTGGCCACTTCTTAGGTACCATTTCTATGGGACTTCCATGTGCATGAATTAAAATGTTTTTTCTCATGTTAATCTGTCTGCTATCAATTTTATTATTAGTTTAGCCACAAGAACCCAACACAGGTAGAGGGAGAAATTTCCCCCTCCTAACAATATATATACTATGTTAAGTGTAGTTGTTAGTTTTCACAAATGTATAGTTATACCACCATCAAGATGGAGGACACTGTCACTCCAAAAGAACACTCTCCTGTTTGTACTGAACCCTTCCCACCGTTAACCACTGATCTGTTTTAGCTTCCTATACCTTTGCCTTTTCCAGAATGTCATACAAATTGACCAGCATATTGCCTTGAGTCCTCATGGAAAATTTGACTCTGTATCTGTAAAACTGCATATTTATACAAACTTTGTGTTCTTCTGAGTTTGCGATTTTTGACATTGCCCAGAAGAGTGGCACACATTATGCTTTGAAAACTGAGAGATTTCATTGTTATCAGCTATATGAATTAAGGTAAGACCCCATGCTTAACTTTCTTCATTTGTATGTGGGAGGAATGATGGGGACAGATCAAATGAGATACTAATAATTGTAAAGTCACATGTCAACACTGCTAAGAAAGCATAAATTAGTACTGAAAAATAATGGGAGCAAGTCTGAACTTCCACTGCTGTCTAATGAAACCAAACTGTCACCTTTTACCCTACCTTCCATAACATGCGCTGAAAGTGTAAACACGGATATGATCCCTGAAAACAGAAAAAAAATGAGCTTTGAGGGCTTTGTGCATAAACCTCCCAGCTACTCCTCTTATAAGAAGGCATAGAAAATATCCTAGTTTGAGGATGTCAAATATACCTCTTTTCCCACTCCATTCAGATATTACTCAAAATGATACCTCTGATTGCGCCCTCTAAACAGCCATAGCTATTTTTGGTGTTTCAACCAGGAAATCATATTGGACTTGCACAGATATCACTCTACTCATAGGAAAATGCATGATGAGCTACAGTTGTGCAGATGACCTTTACTCAAACCCAAAGGAACTCGAAAGTTTCATGGGGTACAAATTGTGTCCTTCAGTCTGAATAGCAGCAAAATGATAATGCCAAATCAAAAGGCAATTTCAATTCCCTTCAAGTGCTAATCAGAAACATAAATACTATGAAAACTGATAGCCAAAAGCAATGGGGAAACTCACATCCCAGATACCCATGTCCAAACTCATGATCAAACAGCACATGCACTAAAACTTTTAGCTATGGCTAAAATGAAGATGAACCATGTCTATACCAACCATTGCTGCTAATCCCAAGAATGCAGGACTGAAGTATTGTTTACATCCACATCCAAGCAGTTCCTCAGTATTTTAAGATGTTAGATGGTGGAAAAATGATCAGTGGTGACATCCTCACTCACTGAGGCCACTACCTTCCATAAAAAAGATATACAACATACCCTGCCTTCCCTATCATCTCACCTGTCATCCTTTCCTTTCCTTTCACACACTTACATTCTTTTATAAAAGCAAAGGTTTCTTATTTAACCATCTCTCTTTTCCCACAAAAATATAAGCACCCAGAAGTTCAAGAATTTCTTTTATACTTCCATATCCAGAGCCTAGAGTGCCTGGAAAATTTTTGCTAAACTAGAAATGTTTTTAGTCTACACTGCCTGGCATATGAGGGATGTTGAAAAATTAGCATCAAGAGATTAGTCTCTGAGCAAGAAGGTTTCACTGGACCAGGTATCCTGACTTTTTCCCTTGCTTGGTTTGTGTTCTCTGAAAATTTGTAAGCTTCATTTGACTCATAAAGGAAATAACAAAAGAGAATCTAATTTGCTAAGGAGTTTGTCATTACAAATACATATATTAAGTGTGTACTTCTTTTAAAATCATCCAGTACACTGCAGGAAATATTTCAGTATTTAGACAAGAAAGGCAAAACCTGTTCCAGATGACTGGGAGCTGGCCTCACGCTCCCCAAAAGGCCTAGATATATCCTGTTGAAGAGAAAAATGTGACACACATCCAACATCAGACAAAGCTACTCTGTGACCATGATGGATCAAAACAAAAACAAAGACATTCTATAACCGTATCTCTATAAATAATAAAAGAGAACAGATTCTAAAGTTTTTGTTTTGTTTTGTTTTTTGTTTTTTCTGGCCACACCAGAAAAACAGGATCTTAGTTGCAGCTTGCAGGATCTTAGTTCCCCAACCAGGGACTGAACCGGGGCCCTCGGCAGTGAAAGTGCGGCGTCATAACCACTGGACTGCCAGGGAATTCCCTAAAGATTCTAAATGACCAAAATTCCCCTCTTCTCACTAATGATCGGTACTTCTTAAAAATTAACTTCAGCATCATGCCATTCTTTCTGCCTTGTTAGATAATAACTATTATGATTACCCATGACAGAATTTAGCTCACTTCCTCACAGCATCCAATGTAGAATAACGTCTTGCTTCCTTGAATAGCAATCAAATCATCTAACACAAGTCAAAATCCAATAGGAAGTCCTCAAGTGCACTGCTACTGTTACACCCCACATTTTGTGGTCATTCCTATTATGAGAACTCATTACACCCCTCCTTCTCCTTGACAACAGACGTGATCATGGTGGTCTTGGCAAAAGGGGACAGAAAACACCATGATTTAAGTGCTTGGTGTTATGAATGAATAAGAAATTTCATGACAGAAATTATAATAAAAGAATAAAAAATAAAAAGTGCCTGAGGTAAAAATACCTGCCCTTGTATGCACAATAATATTGACTCAATGTATAATGATTAGGTGGAGAAAATTACAAGTTGATCTGAAATTCCATAATTACAATGGGATATTTAATATACCCTCTCAGGAAATGTATTTCCTAGCAGATGAGTGCTTGTTAAACAGCTAATAAAATATTTCTAAGAAAAAGCTACAAAAGCACTCATTAGAGAAAATAATGCACATACTTTGAATCTTATACAATCAAAGAGAACTGAAAACATATTCAGGGATTACACTCAGATGTGAGTAAAAGGAAACACTGAGAATCTGCCCGATATGAGGAAGGTGCTGATTCTACATGGAAGGACTGGGTCTGAGCAGTCACTGCACAGTGAAGAACAGGAACAAACTCCCAGGTAGTTCTTTTGGACTGCAACACAAAGGGGAATCAGGAGCACAAAGTCAACAGCAGTATTAACAGACCAAGGTGTTATTACAAATTAGAGCTTATATGAATACAGTCTAGAGAACAGTGTTCAGAGGATATTCTCAACCACGACAGTCTAAATTTCTTGCCAGATGGACACAGTGGGCTTGCAGGATAATCCAAACTGTGCTGAATCTTCCATGTTGAACTTTGGAAAACGCTGTGGAAGCCTACAGCTCTGATCAAATGGAAGTCAAACAGTCTGTGGTGGTTTTGAGGATATTCTCTTTTTTTCCAGTTTTATTGAGATATAACTGACATACAGCGGTGTATAAATTTAAAGTGTACAGTATGATTTAACTTATATACATCATGAAAGGATTATCACAATAAGGTTAGTGAACATCCTTCATTTCATATAGATACAAAATTTTAAAGAAATAGAAAAAATTTTTTTCCTTTTGATGAGAACTCTTAGGATTTACTCTCTTTAACAACTTTCTCATGTTGTACATTACATCCCTAGTACTAATTATTTTATAACAGAAAGTTTGTACCTTTTGACTGCCTTCCTTCAATTCCCCCCTCCCCCTCACACCTTGCTTCTGGTAATCACAAATCTGATCTCTTTATGAGTTTGTTTTTGAAATATAAATGACCTATAACACTATGTTAGTTCCTGTTACACAACATGGTGTTTCAATATTCCTATACATTTCAATATGATCACTAATATAAGATTACTTACAATCTCTCACCATACAAAGATATAATTATTGACTACATTTCCCACACCGTACATTTCATACCTGTGACTCATTTTGCAACTCTAAGTTGCACCTCTTAGTCTCCCTCACCTATTTCTTTCCTCCCTTACCTCTTCCCCCTCTGCCAACTACCTGTTTGACACAGTATCTGTAACTCTGTTTCTATTTTGCTATGTTTGTTAATTTGTTTTGTTTTTCAGATTCCAAAAGTAAGTGAGATTATACAGTATTTGTCTTTCTCTGTCAGACTTATTTCACTTAGGATAATACCTTCTAGGCCCATCCACAATGTTGCAAATGGCAAAATTTCATTCTTTTTTATGGTTGAGTAATATTCCATTATATATATTATAATATTATAAATATATATAATAATATATATATATATATATATGGATTAGATTGGTCCTTTTGGGACTGTAATTCCTGAACCTGGATGTCTGTTTCCTTACCAGGTTAGGGAAGTTCTTGGCTATTATGTCTTCAAATATGTTTTCTGCCCATTTTCTCTCCTTTCTTTCTGGGACTCCTATAATGAGAATGTTAGTATGCTTGTTGTTGTCTCAGAAGTCTCTTAAACTGTCATTTAAAAAAAATTCTTTTTCCTTATTTTCTGTTCAGATTGAGTGATTTCCACTACCCTGTCTTCCAGTTTGCTGATTCATTCCTCTGTATCATCTAATCTACTACTGATTCTTTCTAGTGTATTTAAAAATATCACTTACTGTATTCTTCAACTGTTTGGTTCTTTGTATTTTTAAAATTTTTGTTAAAAATGACTAATTTCTCACTCTGTTCACCCATTCTTCTCCCAAGTTCTTTGAGCATCTTTATGATCATTACCTTGAACAAGCAGATTGCTTATTTCTGCTTCCTTAGTTCTACTTCTGGGGTTTTATCTTGTTCCTTGTTTGGAACATATTCCTGTCACCTCACTTTGCCTAATTTGCTTTTTAAATTTCTATGTATTTGGCACATTGCTTGTTTCCAGACCTTGGAGAAGTGGCCTTTTGTAGGAGACGTCCTATGTGTGCAGTGCTCTCTCCTCTGGACACCAGAGCTATATGCTCTAGGTATGCCCCCTATGTGGGTCCTTCTTGTGTAGCGGGCTGACTAGGCATGGCTGGCCCTTGGTCCAGTTGGTTGCCAGGTCCTGCCTTGTGCAGAGGTTGCTGACTGTTGGTAGGCAGGGTCAGGACATGAGGTGGCTGGCTATAGAGCCCCAGGGGGTCCGAGGGCCAGTGCTAGCCCACTGGTGGGTGGAGCTAGTTTCCAGGGTGGGAGGTCATGGGCCTGGGACCCCCGAATCTAGTGTCAGCCTGGTGGTGACTGGGGCCAAATCCCACAGTGGCTGGCTGAAGGGTCCAAGGTGTCTTAGAGCTGGGGGGTGGGGCTGAGGCTCAGGGGATCCTGGGGTTAATGCCAGCTCACTGATGGGTGGAGCCAGATCCTGAGGTCTTTGGCTGCAGTAAGCTGGGGGTCTCAGAGTTGGTGTCAGACCACTGGTGAGCAGGGCTTATTTCTGTCACAGATGGCTACAAGGTCTGGAGTGTCTCAAAGCTGGTACTGGCCCACTGGTAAATGGGGCTGTATCCTGGTGTAGGCCCACTCGTATATGGGGTTGGGTCCCAACAGCTGGCTGTGGGGCCTCAGGGGTCCCAGGGCCAGTGCCAGGGCAACTGGGGGCTCAACGTGTCTTAAGGCAGCTGGCCATATGGTGGGTGGGGCTGTGTCCCCACCTGGCTAGCTGCTTGGCCTGAGGTATCCCAATACCGGTGCCAACAGGCTGGTGGATAGTGCAGGTCGCTTGTGCTAATAAGCTAGAAGGACGATTCCAAAACCACACTTGTCAGCACCAGTATCCTTGTGGTAGAATGAGCTCCCCCAAAGGGCTGTCACAGTGTCTATGACCCGAGAGTAAGCATCAGTTGCCTCCTGCTTCTCCAGGAGTCTCTCCAAGATCAGCAGGTGGGTCAAACCTAGGCTCCTTTCAAATTACTGCTTTTGCCCTGGATTTTGGAGCACATGAGATGTTATGTGCATCCCTGAAGGGTGGAGTCTCTATTTCCTACAGCCCTCTGACTCTCCTGAAAGTAAGCCCCGCTGGTCTGCAATGCCAAATGTTCTGGGGGCTTGTCTTTCCAGTGCAGGGCCCCTAGGCTGGGGAGCAAGATGTGGGGTTTGGACCCCCTTGCTCCTTGGGACAACTTCTGCAATTGTAATCATCCTCCTGTTTGTGGGTAATGGGTCTTGACTGTAACGTTTCTCCACACTTCCTACTGGTCTTGTTGTGGGTCCTTCTTCCTATCTTTACTTGTAGAAGATCTTTTCTGCTACTGTTCAGGTCTTTCTCATCAATAGTTGCTTGGTAAACAGTTGTAATTTTGGTGTGCCCATGGGAGGAGGTGAGCTCAGGGTCTTCTTACTCCACCGTCTTGAACTCTCTTCAGTTTTGAGGATATTCCTGACTGGCAGAGCAAAAAATGAGGAAAATGAGCTGGAAGCAAGTGTCTTCAAAGGCCCTATGCTTCTTGTGTGTCTCTTTCCGTACAGGTGGCTCCAAAATCTACCTAATCCTATTTCACATCTGCATTTCAAATTACCTGTAAATTAGGCTTTGGTGAATTCTAACATGGGACCATAAAAGCAACAGAGTCTAGAAAATGTAGTTCACAACATTACTCACATTGAGATAACAGAGTCAAAAAGGGTCATCACCAACTCTAAATTTTATTGTCCTCTCACAGGTCTCTCTTAATGCAAATTCCATAGCCCAAATCCCAGCCAGAAGGAATGACAAATAACAAATGACAAAAGATGAAAACAATAATTCACATGAGAGTATATGATGAACTTTGCATACTTACAAATATATGCCAACTCATTGTTAGCAAAGAAATGGAATAAAGCTCTTCAGGCCAATGAAAAGTTAGTTTTCTCTTAAGAAATAAAGGTGGAATATGTATATAATGTATAAGGGATGTTGAGTACTTGCCGCAGGAGGCCAGTACAATAAACAAACAAGTACCAAAGTGTCATTTTTCAGTGTTCCCTTATTTGCAGAAAAGTATTATATAAAAATTAAACCCACTTACATATTAGAAATATACTTCAATTCACCCATGGATCAAAGAGTCTTCAAAATAAAAACAAAAATTTTACTGAGTAAAGGATAAAATTACCTATTAAACTTAGGAATGACTGCCTAAAGGGTACCTACAGAATTATCTTACCTCAATATTTACTTGCAAAAGTAAGTACTACTCCATACAACAGAAAATAACTTTAAGAATGTGCCACTGGAAAAAAAAAAAAAAAAAAAAAAAAAAAAAGAATGTGCCACTGATAAGGACAATATATGTTTAAAGTTTATAACACTTCTTCCATATTGTAACCTTGAGTATTCTACATGAATTAATTTGTACCAGGCTTACCCATATTACTTATATTAACATGAATTTTTTCCAGTGCAGTTTTCACATGACTACAAAAATATTTGTTTCAACTGAATAGTTTGTTTTACTTTTCAGTTACATGGTATCTATCCAGTGTACATTCTCACATGGTTTTGTAAGGATGTAGGGCAAATGAAGGTTTTCATATATTGTTTACATTTAACAGAATTCTCTCTAGAGTGAGTTCTTTCCCAAGAAAACGGGACTGAAGACTTCCCCAATTCCTCACACTTACATGGTGTGCACCGTCTTGTGTCCTTAAAATGTTGTGTGATAAAGGCTTTCCAATATTCCTTATGTTCAGTTTCTGGTAAGAGTTCTTTCATGTATTTGAACATAATAGGAATTGCTGAGGGCTTTACCATATAGTTTGCATTCACAGGGTTTCTCTCCAGTGTGAATTCTATTTTTTGTATTCAGAATGAACTGGGAAAATTGAAGGTTCTCCTACATTCCTGACATTCATAGGCCTACTTTCCATTATGAGTGTTTTCATGGTTTTGAACAGAACTGGGACAATCGAAGGCTTACCTATAATTTTCACATTCGTGTGGTTTCTCTCCAGTGTGAGTTCTTTCACGATTTCATAATGAACTGAAGAAATCGAAGGCCTTCCCACATTCCTTACATTATTAGGTCCATCTCCAGTGTGCTTCACCACGTCTTGAAAATTTAGTGATAGAACTGAAGGCTTTCCCACTTTCTTACATTCGTAGCACTACTCTCCAACATGAGTTCTTTCATGGTTTCGTAAAGAACGGAGATGACTGAAGGCTTTGCTACAATTCTTACATTCATACTGTTTCTCTCCAGTGTGAGTTCTTTCATGGTTTCGTAATGAACTGGGACAATCGAAGGCTTTCCCACATTTCTTACATGTATAAGGTCCAACTCCAGTGTGCTTTATCATGTGTAAACGAAATTTTGAGAGAAAAATGAATGCTTTCCCACATTCCTTACATTCATAGGGTTTCTCTCCACTATGAGTTCTTTCATGACTTCGAAGGGAACTGAGATAACTGACGGCTTTACCACATTGTTTACATTGGTAGGGTTTCTCCCCAGTATGACTTCTTTCATGTTTTTGAAGGAAACGGGGATAACTGAAGGCTTTACCACATTCCTTACATGCATGAGGTTTCTCTCCAGTATGAGTTCTTTCATGTCTTCGAAGGGACCTAGGAGTACTGAAGGCTTTACAACATTCCTTACATTCATAGGGTTTTTCTACACTGTGAATCCTTTCATGACTTCGAAAGTAATTGGGACAATCAAAGACTTTCCCACACTCCGTACATTTATAAGGTCCATCTCCAGTGTGCTTCATCACGTGTCTTTGAAATTTGGTGAGAGAACTGAAGGTTTTCCCACATTCTTTACATTCATAAGGTTTCTCTCCACCATGACTTCTTTCATGTTTTCGACAGGAATTTGGACAACTGAAGGCTTTACCACATTTTTTACATTCATAGGGCTTTTCTCCACTGTGTCTCCTTTCATGGCTTTGAAAGGATCTGGGACAACTGAAGGTTTTACCACATTGCCTACACTCATAGGGTTTCTCTCCACTGTGACTTTTTTCATGTCTGCGAATGGAAGTGGGCCAACTGAAAGTTTTCCCACATTGTTTACATTTATAAGGCTTCTCTCCTGTGTGAGTCCTTACATGTATTTGAAATGAACTGGGAGTAATGAATGCTTTCTCACATTCCTTACATTTATAAGGTCCATCTCCAGTGTGAGTGATCATGTGTGCTCGAAGGCTTGAGAGAAAAATAAAACCTTTTCCACATTCCTTACATTCATAGGGTTTCTCTCCAGTATGAGTTCTTTCATGTTTTCGAAGAGAACTGGAATAACTGAATGCTTTACTACATTTTTTACATTCATAGAATTTCTTTCCATCGTGATTTCTTTCATGGTTTTGTATTCCTATAAGGGAAATAAAAGCTTTACCACATTGCTTACATTCATAGGGTTTCTCTCCTGTGTGAGTCCTTTCATGTGTTTGAAAAGTTCGACTATATCTAAAGGTTTTTCCACATTGTTTACATTGATAGGGTTTCTCTCCCATGTGGGTTTTTTCATGTATTTGTAGTGCACTTAAAAAAATAAAGACTTTCCCACATTCCTTACATTTATAAGGAGCATCTCCGGTGTGTGTTATCATGTGTCTCCGAAAGGTTGTGAGCCACTTAAAGGGTTTCCCACATTCCTTACATTTATAAGGAGTATCTCCAGTGTGCGTTATCATGTGTCTTTGAAAGGTTGTGAGCCACGTAAAGGATTTCCCACATTCTTTACATTCATAGGGCTTTTCTCCTGTATGAATCCTTTTATGTGTTTGAAAGGATTTGCGAAAACGAAAAGCTTTCCCACATTCCTTACATTTATAGTTCTCCTGTCCACTGTGTTTTCTTTCATGTTTTTCAAAACACTGAAGATAACTGAAGGCTTTACCACATTCCTTACATTTATATGGCTTCTCTTCATATTTCTGATACTCATACAGTTTGTGTCCACTATGATGGTTGATATGCCTATTAAGGGATGAATGATGCATAAAGACTTTTCCACATGCACTGCATTCATGTAGTTTCACTCTAGTAGTTTTCTTGTTCAGACTGAGTTTTGGAATAAGGCTGAAGTTTCCTGCACATTGACTACCTTCTTTAATTTCACAAAGTCTCTCTACAACATGACTTCTGTAAAAAATGAGAATCACGTTAGTAATGATTTCTTTACCAACAATTTAATATTTATTAGTAGGATATTTGAACTACATTTTTATGATCTATAGCAAAAGTGTAGGTTATCTCCCTTGTCTGAATTGTTTTTGATTGAATATAAGAAATGACCTGCAAGAAGACTTCACTCTTGGAATTATCAAAACATTGATATTCACATATAGGGCTTGTTAATACTGTTTCCAAGAGAACTATTTTCCAAACACTAAACATCTATGTCACATATTAGAAAGTATTTGGGGGAAACTTTTTCTGAGAATAAATAAATGTGAAGCAGGCATTATGTGTTTAGGTCCCTTCTTTTAAAATTTCATCACATACCAGGACCCTCATATAAGGCACTACTTTCTGTTGTGAGTGTGACTTACCTTAGTTTTCTCCCCTGGTTTTTGTACTGATCTTCAATGTCATGATCCTCCCATTTTTTCCCTAAATTGCAGATGAAGAAAAACGATTCCAAAATATTAGAAATTATAGAACAATTATTAGATTCTATATTCATTGTTGGCTGTGACCAGGCCTAGTTTATATACCAACATCCTCCCTTCCACATAGGACATCTTGGAAGACCATCAATGAACAAGAAACATTTGTTCCCTAATTGACAAAGTAAAGGAAAGCTGTCACCCTTACCTACCGAGGCCAGGTTTCTGAAGGTTTCCCGCATCACATCTCTGTAGAGTTTCTTCTGTGAAGGATTCAGTAAAGCCCACTCCTCCAGGGTGAAATTCACAGCCACATCTTCAAAGGCTACCGAGTCCTAAAATACCCCAAATATGTGTATAGCAGGATGCATGACACTGACAGGACTAGACATCTATACACCATTTTTGTTTTGTTTTGTTTTGTGTTTATTTTTGGCTGTGTTGGGTCTTCATTGCTGCGTGTGGGCTTTCTCTAGTTGCAGCAAGCAGGGGCTACTCTTCATTGCAGTGTGCAAGCTTCCTATTGTGGTGGCTTCTCTTGTTGCAGAGCACAGGCTCTAGGCGCACAGGCTTCAGTAGTTGTGGCACGCGGGCTCTAGAGCGCAGGCTCAGTAGTTGTGGCACACAGGCTTAGTTGCTCCGTGGCACGTGGGATCTTCCTGGGCCAGGGATCGAACCCGTGTCCCCTGCATTGGCAGGCAGTTTCTTAACCGCTGTGCCACCAGGGAAGCCCTATACACTATTTATATGAAGGTTATGTATGATTCTGTCATATCCAAACATTTATTCTATGACTTGATTATCAGCAACTTACTCTGTCTATACTTCCTCACAAATTTAGCAGCATAATGAACATGGAAATATTTACTCTGATCACATTACATCTAATTTCTCACTAACAGCAGGGTCCAGAACATGTTGGGAAATGACAGACATGATATACAAATGAAACAAATGTTCCCATTTTAAGACCATCAATACCTTGTGAGGAAAAACTCTTTCATCTCCTTCCTTTTACGTACCATTTATAGCATTTATGAGGCAGAGGGTCAAATCTGCACAAACTTTTATGAATAAGAACATAGTGCTGAACTAGAAGCTTTTTTTTTACTCCCATCACCAAACAAAAGAGTCCAAGAAAACTGTAAAACTTTTAATAGGACCCAGTTGGCCAATTTGGCCGTAAAGTAATCCAGGCCTTTATAAGTAGTCAGATGTAGATGACAGAAAGAAAATACTCTTGTGGGGAAATAGTGCTGTTAACTTGTGTAACATTTACCACAGACTCAGTTTTTCCTTTCTCTTTGTTTGATCTGATGCACTAGAAAGTTAATTGGCACTTACAGTTAAATGGCGCAGACAGTAGGAAGACAGCATGAAAACACAGACCACAAAATTCCTATACTCATGTGCCTCAGGGCTGCTTAGAGGCATACATAGGCACACAGAGTGAGACAATATGCCAGAAGAGCTCTTTATGGCAGATCTAGAACACAGTGTCCTGTGTCTTTCTAACCTTGAGGAACAGATTAAGAGTTGTAGATTGCAAGTGCATTCACTGAAAATCACAAGGGTTTGATGGTGAATCTGCCCATAAGTATGAAATACACAAAGGATTCAACAGTGCTTTCCCCCTAAAGAACATAAAATCTCCATTTTCAAATTGCAGGAGGAAGTTATTTCCTGACCAGCCACTCTAGAGGCTGCCCTGCCAACTTCTCTAATTTCCAAGCTCCCACAAGGTTTACAGGAACATGACAGCTTGACCCCTGGGGATAGGAATCCCTTTGCTGATGACAGCACACATTGCCAATAGTGTATGAAAGGTTTTATTACCTAAATAATTAAGGTATCTGAGGAAAGTAAGGCAGGCCTCTCCAGAGCTTTCAAGAAATGGCTTCACAAGCAAGGAAAGGTAATTGGACTTTTTAAAAACTGAAGTTAGGGGCTGGGTTAGGATGAGGGTTCACACACAAGAGCAGGATCTTAAGAGGATTGAATCTCTTGCCAGTGCCAATGGAAGAAGGACTAAGGCTTTCTGATCACTTTGTATAGATGTGGGTAAAAGGGTAAAGAGAATGAATGAGGTTTTAAAGCAGTCAGCAATCAATCATCAAAAATTGAAGACAGAGACTTACAGGTTCTAATCTGGCATTTAAGGAACTTAGAAGTCATCATTCCTGGCCTCAAAGAAAAAAAATGAAAAAAACTTGAACAAGTCTTCTTAGACCCATCAGAGCATTGAGGTCACAGGCAAAACACTCTCTCTAAAACTGGGAAAGAAGAAATAAAGATGGCATGTAAAAATAAGCACCAGGGGCTTCCCGGGTGGTCCAGTGGTTAAGACTTCGCCTTCCAACGCAGGGGGTGTGGGTTTGATCCCTGGTTGGGGAGCTAAGATCCCATATGCCTCGCAGCCAAAAAATCAAAACATAAAAACAGAAATAATATCGTAACAAAATTTAATAAAGACTTTACAAAATGTCCACATCAAAAAAAGTAATAATAATAATAAAAAATACCAAATACTCTGTTCTTAACAAGGCCTGTACTGAAAACAATATATTTCACCAGAGGCTAACACAAAGCCAAAAAAACAAAAACAAAACAAACAAGACAGAACACAATATCCATGAACTGTAGAGCAATGACAGAAGGTTTAAAATACACAAAATGGGAATATCTAAAAAAACAAAAAAAGATACATAGAAAGGAACAGAAAAAATGAGTGAAGTAATAATCATTGAGATTTTCCTAAAATTAATCATAAATGGCATGCTGTAGATCCAAAAAGCTTAAAGAACACTACATGTCAAAAATGCATACCAAGTATATCATATTCTAACTAGAGAAAAATCAAAGAGAAAGAGAATATAGTGAAAAAAAGCCAGAGGGGAAACCCACCTTACTTATAGAGAAAAAAGATTAGAATTAAATCAGACTTCTTTTCAGAAACCATGCAAGCAGGAAGAGAGTAGAGTGAAATATTTAAATTTTTGAAAGAAAAAACCACTCTTCTACTTTTCAAAACCAAAAGCTGGTCCGCAGAAAATATTAATTATAATAAAATTGATTGACATCTAGTCAAGATAACGGAGAAGAGAAGGCAAAACAGAAATAATATCAGAAATGAAAGGAGGGGGGAAATGAACATAAAAAGATTTGATACAATTCAACATCCATTTATGGTTAACAAACTAATAATAGAAGGGAACTCTCTGTTCTTGAGAAAAACATCTACAGGACACCTGCAGCTAACATCATACTTAGATACAACACCAAAAACAAACAAACAAACAAACAAACCAAGAAGGGAAAAAATGATAAGTCTCACTTTATTAAAAGGAAAATTCCTGTGCTGGGAAAGTGTTAAGAGAATGAAAAGACAAGTCACAGACTAGGAGAATGTCTTTGTAACACACATATCTGATAAATGACTGGTATCCAGAATATACATAGAATTCTTGGGGACTTCCCTGGTGGCGCAGTGGATAAGACTCTGTGCTCCCAATGCAGAGGGCCCGAGTTCAATCCCTGGTCAGGGCACTAGATCCCAAATGCATGCCACAACTAAGAGTTCGCATGCCACAACTAAGGAGCCTGTGTACCACAACTAAGGGGCTCTGGAGCCACAACTAAGGAGCCCTGGAGCCACAACTAAGAAGCCCATGTGCCACAACTAAGGAGCCCGTGAGCTGCAACTAAGACCCAGTGCAACCAAATAAATAATTCTTAAAAAACCCCAAAACAAAATATATATATAATTCTTAAAACTCAACAGTAAGAAGACAAACAACTCAATTAAAAATGGGAAAAAGAAAAAAAAAATGGGAAAAAGATCTGAACAGACAACACACCAAACAAGATATACAGATGGGAAATAAGCAATATGAAAACATGCTCAACAAATGTCTTTGGGAAATTACAAAAAAACCAACAATGATATGTCACTACACACTTATTAAATGGCTAAATTCAAAACACTCAGAACACCAGCTATTAGTGAAGATGTGAAGCTGCTGGTAATCATTCCTTGGTGGTGGGAATGAAATTTGGTATGCCTACATTGGAAGATAAGAATTTTCCATGAATACTTAATATACTCTTATACATATAGTAAGATCCAGCAATCACATTCCTTGGTAGAGACCTAAATTAGTGGAAACCTTAAGTACACACAAAAGCCTAAACATGAATGTTTCTAGGTGTTTTATTCATAATGGGCAAGAGTTAGAGTTAAGCATGATGTCCTTCAAGAGTCGAATGGATAAACAATCAGTGTCATTCCCACTGTAATAAGGTGAAATATTGTTCAGTGAAAAAATGAAATGAGGTATCAAGCCATGAAAACACATGAAGGAACCTTAAAAGTACATTGCTAAGTGAAAGAAGCCAATCTGACAAGGCAACACAAGATTCCAAGTATATGACATTCTGGAAAAGACATTATTATGAGCCAGAAAAAGATCTTTGGTTCTGAAGGATTTGGGGGTTGAAGGGAGAGATGAATGAATAGATGAAGCATAAAGGACTTTGAGGGAAGTGAAACTACTCTATAGGATATAGAAATGATGGATACGTGTCAATAAACATTTACCAAAACCCATAGATCCTATAACACAAAGAGTCATTGATAATAAAAACTGTGGACTTTAATGCATCACTATTGGTTCAGTAATTGTTATAAATGTACTGTGGTAATACAAGATGTATAAAACAGTGCAAACTGTGTGGATGCAGAGGGGTTATGTGGGAACTACTAAGGAAAAGAATTATAGGACCACAATATTCAAGAGATAAAGGAATCCACAGGAAAGAAAAGCAAATATTTGAATCAGTTGAGATAAGCACACTGCTTCCCTACCGTTCAAAACGAAAATCCACATTCAGAAAGTTAAATACATTCTTAAAGTTGTGGTCCAGACACTCCCAACTGAGATAGAACCCCTAGAAGTGAGTCAGTCCCTGGTGAAGAAGGGTAGGGACCCAAAATTAACTCGGGCAGCTGCACATACTCTTCTTTTGCCTGGCCATGTGCGAGCCCTTCCTCCCCCAGGCTTCCATTCTCACAAGTGAGGAATTTCTCAGCAGGTTCCGACCCAAATGAACTCCCAAATTCATAAACCCTTTGTCAAGGAGACAGAACACCAACCTCCATAGACTTTCCTGTGCGCAAATTACACTGAATGCGCCAACGTTATGGATGCAACACTTAGCCATACATCTGCACCTGAAGAAACCACTAGTACAACTGCAGAAAGAAATCACCGAATCTCCTCCACCTCCCCAGGAGCACCTGAACCCCCACCTTTCCAGGGCTCTGTACCTTCTCTCAGCATAAAGACTCCTTCTGTAGTGGGTGTGAGCAGGTGGGAAACCTACAAGGAGAGGTTCCCCAGGAAGAACCAATTGGCCTTCACTTCTACCTCTCTGCGCATGCTCAGAGAGGGCCTTGGTTTGGCTCACCCACCACAGGCCATACTCAACACTGGAGTTACTTGGCACCACTATTACATTTTAATGACACAAACACACTGACCAATCCAGCAAATTCACTCAGACTCAGTGTTTATGTGGAAAGGAGGAAAGAAAACTGGAACGCACTTTACTAGTTCAACCAGAAAATCCCAAATATATATTCCTTTCAGCAAAGATGTCAGTTAATTATTATTTCATGGCAAGACTTGTTTTGTAATTAATTAATCATACTTGAACACTTCTGGTCTGCAAGTCTAAACCCTGGAATTTCATTTGAAATCATCCAAAAGTAATGAACAGCCCTCTGAAACAACTACAGTCAGGGTAAGAGGGAGTGAAACCAGTATCTTAAGTGAAATGCAATACTGGAACCTTTCTTTCCACCCCTGAAATTCACCTCTTTTTTCGCCTCTTTGGAAATGTTTTATGCTATCTTTCAAGCCTATTGATTAAATTAAAATGTATTTACCCCTACTGAAAACGGACACTTAAATAAAGCAATAAATCTTTTCAGGTCAACAAAAGCAGGGAGGCGCAAGGCTGACAGAACAGATCACCCAGGAAAGTTTCAAAACGGAACCTCCAACCAAAGGATTTTCCGTAGGATGTCTGGGCCCAGGAAAGATCCTGGGACGAGAGGCACAAGGATTTCATACAACATAGTACCAGGCGGTCATTCTCGGCTTTCCTCTCATGTAAAATACACACAAAAAAATAAAGCTTTCAAAAACAGCCCATCCGTGGCTCTACTTAAGAAGGATAAACAATTAAAATATTGAGGCTATCTGAAATGCACCACGGCGGACGAACAGTAGAATATGCTGTGAATCAGAGAGAGGAAGCTGGCGTTTGGGAATGCGAAAGGGATTTGGAAATTTAGGGATTTATCGCCAACCCTAGGAAGAGCTACGCTGGTAAAACGGTTGTGGATTTGAGACCCCGCTCCCCCCAAATATGAAAAACTCAAGAGAAAACATGTCGCGCTGGGGAGAAAGGAGGGAAGGGGGACCTCACACACCACAGCTCTTCCCATGCATAAAGCCCAGACCCCGAGTCTAACGACCCTCCCGCGGTCACCGCACAACCCGGGGGAGACGCGGGGCTGCGGGCGCAGAGCTGCGCAGAGAGGCTCCGGGGTCAGGGCCGACGTCGCCGCGCACCAAGGGACGGGACAGGACGGCCGGGGTCCCGGCTGCCGGCCCCGCCTCGCCCCCACGCTGCGAGCCGGAGCGGACTGAGGTCCGAGCGGCGCCCCGGGTGGACTCGGGCCAGCGGACTCCGAAGTTGACCGCGGGGAGGCCCGGGTCCCGCCATGGCCGCTTCCGGCCGGTTCCCACCAGCCCCTCCTCACCGTCTCCACACCCAGGGAAGCACACTCACCATTTCTAGGTTTCCGGGGTCTCCCTGAATCCTTCCTACAACTCCCACGACCCGTGTAGATCACAGCACAACAGAGCCTGCGGCAGAGAAAAAAGACCACTACGGGATGATGAGCACCCACGAGCAAAGCCGGAGCGATTAGCTATGGCCCTTCCCTTGAGGGGCGTCACCCCACCCACCGGTCCCAGCGACCTCCGTGATTGGACAGTTCCCAAGGCCGCGCCCCCTCGTGGCTGAGTGACAGCGAGGCGGGAGGGCGCTTGGCTCAGGCGAAGCGGCTTCAGCCGTTGGTGGTAACCTGTCTCCGCGGGAATATTTGAATTTAAACAGAGCTTATTCCTGTCCTAAGGCTGACTCTGTAGTCTTCCCACAGCTTGGTCGGAACACGAGGTCACAGGTGTGCACAGGGAATTCCTCATTCAGTTTGAAGATGAAGCAAGTATAGACAAGAGGGCGCCCAGACCAGGACAAACTGCAGCAAGAGGGCTTGGTGTAACTGGAACTGTGACCCTTGTTTAGAAACGTAGCCACTTCAGTGTGACATCACTATCTGTAATAAAGAGTCAGGCTCCATTTTAATCTTTGTAATTTGACAGCCTTAAGCCTTCTACCCATCTCTTCCCCACCCCCACTCATTTGAGAAGAATCCCAGAGCGCTTGGCTCTCTCTGGTGGGGAGTTTGAACCCCGCAGTCCTAGCTGGGGGAAGGGACTCTTCTCTAAGCAGAGGGTGTGAGATGTGTCATTAAACTATCAGGTTTCATTAAATTCACATTTTACACTGGAAGGAAATTTATTTTAGATCAATGTTAGCTTGTGTCCCTAGAGAATTCTGAAATGTAAAAAGCTATAAGATCCTTAAGGCAACTGAATTCCTATTTTCACTAAAATAACAAAAACAACAATAACAAACCGTAATGTAAATGTGAGATGCACCTGGAAACTCTTTTACCCCTCCAAGCTCTACTTTGAGGTATAATTGACTAATACAGTGGTCTAATTTGAGGATGTCAATACGATGATTTGAGATACTTATACTGTATTGTATAAATGAAATTTGCTAAGAGAGTGGATCTTAAGAGTTCTCAACACACACACACACACACACACACATACACGATAACAATTTGAGGTGATGGATGTGTTAAATAACCTGGAAACTCTTAGATGTCTAAGAGCCTGAATTGCTTGCATTGCAAAACTCTTAATGCATTTATCCACTTATTTGAACGCTTTATTGAGATACAACACACATACTATACAATGGACCCTTTAATGTCTATAACTCACTGGTTTTCAGTGAAACCAAATTCCCCTAAAACAAAGTTCCCTTACTGGGTTTATGATTAATCTCTTTATCCAAAACTTTATTCCCTTTCTCGTCCCCTCTGACCTAATCAACTAGAGTCAAATTGCTGTTGTAGATAACATCGTTAATGTACTAAAATTGCTATTACAGATATCATCATTAACGTACAAACAGAGGTTGTTTCTCCAGGGCAATATAAGCTAACAGACCTCCAAGCCATGGACCACCTGGGCTGGGAATCATAAACGAGAGACATCCTGACTCCTGAAACTATCATTAAGAAATGTCACAGAAGTGTCACAAGATGATGATTAATCCCAGCCTCTTTGTTCTTCCCCTTAAAAAAACCCTTAACTCAAAGACCAAGCTGGAGTGGATCTGAGACTTGTCTCCCACTCCCTTGCTTGGCACCCTGCAAATAAACCCTTATTTTGCTGCAAACACCCACTGTCAGAGCTTTCTGTGCTGTGGGCACATAAGGCCTTGTTCATAGCATCAGTATATTCACAGGTGGATGCAATAATCACCACTACAGCCAATTTCTGAACATTTTCCTCACCTTAAAAAGGAACTCCTCTGCTCTCTTCTATTCCCTAGTGGGAACAAATTAAGCAGCTATCTATCCAGTGATTTATATACAGGAAGGGTCTCTGGGGAAAAAAGAATGCAGGTGACCAAGTGTAATCTCCTTGTAAATATACTGAAAACTGAGCTCTTGGTAAATAGACTAATAAACTTTGATAGAGAAGAGTCCTCAC
The DNA here is from genome assembly GCF_028023285.1 of Balaenoptera ricei. Classification (NCBI taxonomy): domain Eukaryota; kingdom Metazoa; phylum Chordata; class Mammalia; order Artiodactyla; family Balaenopteridae; genus Balaenoptera; species Balaenoptera ricei. The sequence continues at coordinate 172,368,713 of NC_082641.1, read as the reverse complement.
CAAAAGAATACTTTTATTAGGTCATTTCTGGTTTAGTATTTTTATGGTAAATAAATCATAATCACAGATTTATAGAAGAGCATGACTACTTAGAAAATGCCACATAAACTACTCAACTGAGTGTAAAATGGAAATTTATAGTAACCTGAGTTAAATCAATCACATTTTCACTCTGGAAACTGGGCTCAAGGAACACACAAAAAAAGTTGACAATGAGATATAATTTCCCTGATCACGTGACTTAAAATTGCAACTCACTGCCAAATCCATTTCTGATTCACCCTAGTCTTCTCTAGTATTTTTCATAATGCTCACGATTTCCTTATGTAGTATGTAATTTATTCTTCATTGTTTATTGTTTATTGCCTGTCTCTCTTCATTGGAATATAAGCTGCATGAATAAAGGAATCTATTCTTGCTTCATTGATTTATACTAAACCCTTCAATAGTGACAAGTGTGCAAAAAAGTGTTAACTGAATGCAGACTGGCGCTACTATGGATCATGTGCAAAATGAAGCTATGGGAATTCAGATTGGGGTTAAGAGATTGCGTTTGTATGAATTATAGAAGTTAAGAAGGAGAGAGAGGGCTTCCCTGGTGGCGCAGTGGTTAAGAATCCATCTGCCAATGCAGGGGACACGGGTTCGAGCCCTGGTCCAGGAAGATCCCACATGCTGCGGAGCAACTAAGCCCGTGCGCCACAACTACTGAGCCTGTGCTCTAGAGCCCGCGAGTCACAACTACTGAAGCCCGCATGCCTACAGCCTGTGCTTCCCAACAAGAGAAGCCACCGCAATGAGAAGCCTGCGCACCGCAACGAAGAGTAGCCCCCACTCACCACAACTAGAGAAAGCCCGTGCACAGCAATGAAGACCCAACACAGCCAAAAATAAATAAATAAAATAAATAAATTTTAAAAAACCCCCAAACCTCTATGAAGAAGGAGGCGGGAGGAAGACAAGAAAAGAGATAAGAGAATATGAAAGAAAAGGAAAAAGGAATTGATGGGAATGAGGAAAAGGAGAGGAAAGAGTAAAGAAGAGTATAGGATTAACTCATCTCTAGAGATCTTTTAGTTCTTGTCCTTATAATCATTGGTTGTTTATCTTCTTGGATCTCTAAGGAATTCTCTAAGAGACCCCTATACGTAACTACACTAAACCACATATTTCCCAAACATTTAAAAAGTGGATTTCCAGTTCCTGACACACAAAAAACTCTCAAGAGAAAGAATGAGTTCCCTGAAACCTACTACAAAATATTTTAATCTAATTCAATAGTAACATGAACAATAATCACAGTAAAATCATTTTGATGACAAACAAAAGTATTCTTATTTTTCTTTAAAATGAATGAAACCTTTTCTTTAAAATGAATGAATCTTTCTTTAAAGGTTGCATTCAAATTTTTATAAATCTGATACTTTTGGAGATATGTGTATTTTTAAAATTTCTAATAAAACTATGAAAATATAATTGAGAACACTAGTTCCTTGGTAACACATTACTTCTAGTCCACAATAGCTATAATTAGAGTTGACTGTTCTCCTTTTGACCTTGCAGAAACAATAAATGTTAATGAGGCACTCATTTTTTTTGCGGAGTTGTTCAGCAAACAAACAAACAAAACAAAACAAAAAAACCATTAAAAATTCACCTGCTAACATCTGTGGTACCCACAGACTTTACACAGAGAGCTGAATGCTTTACTCTCAATGATGCACAAAATATTCCTATGTTGACAAAATATAATCTTGTAGCTCCAACACCTTGTTATTAAAAACAAGATAATAAAAACATTAAAAAAAAAACTCCTCTGCTCTTTAGCTATCACTCCCAATGTTGCCAATTTCTTCCTCCAGTTCCCATGCCTAGACAACCACTAATCTTTGTATCTATATAGATTTCCCTACTCAAGGCTTTCAAATGAATGGAATTATATAATATATGGTCTTTGCGATTGACTTCACTCACTTAGCATGATTTTTTCAAGGTACTCCCATGTCGTAGCATGTATCAACACTTCATTTGTGTTTACGGCCAAATAATATTCCACTGGATGAATAAAACCCCTTGCATTTATCTATTCATCCATTAATGTACATTTGGAATTTTTCTATCTTTGGCTACTATGAATAATGCTGCTATACAATTCATGTACAGGGACTTCCCTGGTGGTGCAGTGGTTAAGAATCCGCCTGCCAATGCAGGGGACACGGGTTCCAGCCCTGGTCCAGGAAGATCCCACATGCCACAGAGCAACTAAGCCCGTGTGCCACAACTACTGAGCCTGCACTCTAGAGCCCACGAGCCACAACTACTGAAGCCCGTGTGCCTACAGCCCATGCTATGCAACAAGAGAAGCCACTGCAATGAGAAGCCTGTGCACCGCAAAGAAGAGTAGCCTCCCGCTCGCCACAACTAGAGAAAGCCCGTGCACAACAACACAGCCAAAAATAAATAAATAAATAAATTTATTAAAAAAATAAAAATAAATAAAATTCATGGGAGACGCAAGAGGGAGGGGATATGGGGATATATGTATACGTATAGCTGATTCACTTTGTTATACAGCAGAAAGTAACACAACATTGTAAAGCAATTATACTCCAATAAAGATGTTAAAAAAAATTTCATGTACAAGTTTTTGTTTGAACATGTGTTGTTATTTCACTTGGGCATATAGGTAGAGAGAAATTGATGGATTATATGGTAATTCTAGGTTTAATATTTGAGAAACTGCCAGACTGTTTTCCAAAGTGACTGCACCATTTTTTATTTGCACCACCCAGTTATGAGGGTTCCAGTTTCTCCATATATCCTCAACAACATTTGTTATGATTCCAGCTTTTTGATTCTAGCCATCCTAGTGGCTATGAAGTGATATTTCATTAGTGTCTTTTTTTTTTTTTCCTTTTTTTTTTGGCCATACCACGCAGCATGCGGGATCTTAGTTCCCCATCCAGGGATTAAACATGCTCCCTATAGTGGAAGTGCAGAGTCTTAACTGCTGGACCGCCAGGGAAGTCCCTCATTAGTGTTTTGATTTGCAATTCCTTGATGACTAATGATATGCAGCATTTTTTCACAGCTCCTGGTCATTTGTATATCTTTTTTGGACAAATATGTATGCAGATCCTTTGCCATTTTTAAACTGAGTTATTTGAATTTTATTATTAAGTAATAATAGTTCTTTATATTTTTCTATATAAGTCCCCTATCAGATATATGATATGCAAAGTTTTCTTCCATACTATGTGTTGTGCTTTCACTCTCTTGCCTTAAAAACTTTACATTTAATTGTGGTAATATACACATATTATAAAATTCACTTTTTTTTTTTTTTTTTTTTTTACCATTTTAAAGTGTACAGTTCAGTAGTGTGAAGTACATTGACATTGTGTAGCCAATTTCCAGAACTATTTTCATCTTGCAAAACTGAAACTCTAACCCATTAGACAAAAACCTCCTCTTTCTCCCACTACCCCAGTCCCTGGCCGCAACCATTCCACTTTTCATCTTTATGCATTTGACTACTCTAGATACCTCACACAAGTGGAATCATACATTGTTTGACCTTTTTTGACAGGCTGATTTCACTTCAAATATGTCCTTAAGGTTCATTCATGTTGTAGCATGTGTCAAATTTGCTTTCTTCTATAGCTGAATAATACTCTGCTGTATGTACGTACCTACTTTTTTCATCCGTTCATCTATTGACGGACACTTGGGGTTACTTCCGCCTTCTGGCTATTGTGAATAATGCTAATAATGAACACAAGTGTACATATACCTATTTGAGTCCCTGCTTTCAATTCTTTTAGGTATTTACCCAGAGATGGCAACTAAGTTTGTAATTTTTTGAGGAACTATCATATTGTTTTTCATTCCATCAGCACAATTTTATATTCCCAGCAATACTGTGCAAGGGTTCCAAAGGGTGTTTTCACTTCCTTGGTGGTACCCTTTGAAGCACGAAAATAATTAATCTGTGGAAGTCCAAATTACCTTTTTCCCCTTTTTGTTCTTGGTGTCATATCTAACAATTTGTTGTCAAATCTAAGATCAAGAACTTTTTCCTATGTTTAACTAACTGTGATAGATTTACTCCTATGTTTAGGTCTTTATCTTTTTTGGTAAATTGTTGTATGTGGCGTGATAGAAGGGTAAAGCCTCTTTCTTTTGCATAAGGCTATCCAGTTGGCTCAGCACCATTTTATGAAAAGATTATTCTATCCCTATTCTTGGATCCTTTTTCAAAAATCAGTTGACCACAGATGTAGGGGTCTGTGGTCAACAGACCACAGATGTAGGGGTTTATTTCTAAAATGTCATCTATTCCATAGATCTGTATGTTTATCCTGGTGTCAGTACCACAGTATCTTGATTACCATTGCATATTACAAAGTTTTGAAATTGAGAAACGTTTGTCCTACCACTTTGTTTTTCTTTTTCAAGATTGCATTGGCTATTCTGGCTTCCTTGCAATTCCATACAATTTTATGAAACAGCTTGCCAGTTTGTATAAAGGAATAAGCTGAGATAGTGATAGGTATTGTGCTGAGTCTTTGGATCATTTGGGGAATAGTGCCATTTTAACAATGTTAAGCCTTTTGATCCATGAATTGGGATGTTTTCCCATTTACTTGTACATTATTTTATTCCGACCATATTTTGTAGTTTTCTGAGTATTAATTTTGTAAATCTTTTACTAAATTCATTCTTAAGTATTATTTAAGTATTCATTCTAAAGTATTTTATTTTATTCCTTTGATTATTAATTTTTCTTCTTGCATTTCTTAATTTCCTTATCATATTGTTACTTGCAAGTATATAGAAATACAATTGATTTTTCTATTTTGATCTTCTATCTTACCACTTTGCTGAGCTCAACGGTAAGTTTATACAGTTTTTTTTAGTGGATTCCTTAGAGTTTTCTAAAAACAAGATACCTCATCTGAAAGTAGAGATAGTTTTACATTTTCCTAACCAGTCTTCAAGCATTTTATTTCCTTTTCTTGCATAATAGTTCTAGCTAAAATCTCCAGTACATTGTTGAATAGAAGGGGCAAGAGCAGACATCCTTGTCTTGTCTTCAGGGGAGAGCATCCAGTCTTTCATCATTAAAGATAATATTAGCTATGGGTTTCCATAGATGCTCATTATGAGGTTAGGAAGAGATTAGAAATTTCCTTCTAATCCTGGTAATCTGAGTGCTTTTATCATGAAAGCATATTGGATTTTGTTAGTTATTTCCCTGAGGCTATTGAGATGATCTTGCTACTTATACTTTTTACTCTATTGATATCCTTTATTACATTAATGGGTTTTGAGATTAACCCAACATTTCATCCCTGAGATAAATCTCACTGGTCATGGTATATAATTCTTTTATAAACTGCAGTATTTAAATACTAAAATAGAATAGTATTTGTTGTATGGGCCTCATAAAATGAGTGTGAAGTGCCCTATTTTCAGAAAAGTTTGTCAATAATTGATATTAAATTTTCTTTGAATGTTCTGGAGAATTCTGTGTTGAAGCCATCTGGGCTCAGGCTTTTTTTTTTTTTTTTGGCCGCACCACACGGTTTGCAGGATCTTACTTCTCCCACCAGGGATCGAACCCTGGTCCTGGCAGTGAAAGCGAGTCCTAACTGCTGGACCACAAGGGAATTACTCTGGCCTCAAGCTTACATTGTGGGTAGTTTTTTGTTTACTAATTCAACCCCTTCACTTGTTATAGTTCTTTAACATTTTCCACTTATTCTTGATTTAGTTTCAGTAGTTTGTGTCTTTTGAGGAATTTGTCCATTTCATCCGAGTTATCTACTTTGTTCAATTGAATTGAATTGTTCATTGAATGCTTTTATAATACTTTTTACTTCTGTAATGTCAGTAGTAATATCCCTCTTTCTTCCTGACTCTATGAATGTGAATCTTCTTTTTCTCTAAATCAATCTATGTAAAGATTTGTCAATTTTGTTAATTTTTCCATAGAACCCACTTCTGGTTTCATTGATTTTCTTTATGGTTTTTCTATTCCTTGTTTCATTAATTTCTGCTCTAATTTTTATTATTTCGTTTTCTCCTTGCTTTGGGTTTGATACCTCATTTTTCAAGTGTGTTAACATGAAAGGTTAGGTTATTGATTTCTTTCTTCTTTGTTAGTATAGGCATTGATGGCTATAAATTTATTTCTTTGTATTGTTTTAGATTCAAGCCATAAGCTTTGACCCTTTTATCATGATATAATGTCCCCCAAGATTTATAGCAATATTTTTTTTTGTTTTAAAGTCTACTTGCCAGGGGCTTCCCTGGTGGTGCAGTGGTTAAGAATCTGCCTGCCAATGCAGGGGACATGGCTTCGAGCCCTGGTCTGGGAAGATCCCACATGCCGCAGAGCAACTAAGCCCGTGAGCCACAACTACTGAGCCTGCGCGTCTGGAGCCTGTGCTCCCCAACGGGAGAGGCCGCGACAGTGAGAGGCCCGCGCACCGCGATGAAGAGTGGCCCCCACTCGCCGCAACTGGAGAAAGCCCTCGCACAGAAACAAAGACCCAACACAGCCAAAATAAATAAATAAATAAATAAATTTATATTAAAAAAAAAAGTCTACTTGCCAGATATTTATATAATCTCTCCAGCTTTTACACGTGTCCTATTTACAGATGCACCTGCTCTTCCTAAAACAAAGCCCTCAGACTAGACGGGGAGAGAGAACCTTGTATTCTGGTTCTGGGTGCCATACTATAAAATGGAGTAGTGTTCACTCACTGAGCTGAGATAGGGTAGCAAGGGAGGGGTCATGGTTCAAATATTCTCACAGAATTTCCAGTGATTTAATTGAATGGATGTCTTCCTTTGCTGTTTGCCTTTAGGACAATTTCCAGAGGCTTTAAATGATTGGTTTAAAAATAATTTTCACCAGTTTCACTGGGGTGTGGGTCAGTGGAGCTCCTCATATTATCATACCACCATATGCATTTAATATGCTGCCCATATTAGAAAATGGTCTCCAGATTGATATACAATGGAACTACAGGCTGTGATGGCACTTGTCATTTTACAGAAAAACAAATTTGAGAACATTTTGTATGGTTTGTAAAATTGTATTGCACACTTGAAAATAATATTGTTTAGAGGATTAACACATAGAGATGCAGCTTCTCATTAAAAATAAATTAGTCAGGACTTCCCTGGTGGGCCAATGGGTAAGACTCCGCGCTCCCAGTGCAGGGGGCTGGGGTTTGATCCCTGGTCGGGGAACTATATCCTGCATGCATGCCGCAACTAAGTCCGCATGCCGCAACTAAGTCTGCATGCCACAACTAAGTCTGCATGCCGCAACTAAGTCCACATGTCACAACTAAGTCCGCATGCTGCAACAGAGTCCTTGTGCTGCAACTAAGACCCCGCACAGACAAAATAAATAAATTAAAAATATACATATATATTTTAATCTGCAAAATAAATAAATAAAGTTAAAAAATTAAGAAAATAAATTAGTCATTTGTCATAGAAAACAAACCTATGGTTACCAAAGGGGAAGGGGGGAAGGGATAAATTAGGAGTTTGGGATTAGCAGATATAAACTACTATATGTAAAATTGATAAACAAGAAGGTCCCACTGTATAGCACAGGGAACTATGTTCAATATCTTGTAATAAGCCAGAATGGAAAAGAATCTGAAAAAGTAAAATAAAAGCATGGGGTAAATCTATAAGCACTGATCTATATGTGCTGCAGAATGATGTAGCTAAGTTAAAAATTTCCAATTTGCTGGGAATTCCTGGTGGTCCAGTGTTTAGGACTCCACGCTTTCACTGCCAAGGTCCTGCGTTCCATCACTGGTCAGGGAAAAGAAAATTTCCAATTTGCAGTTATATATATATATATGTTTCCATCATGGTTACCTCTACTGAGTAGGACTGAGCGTGCTAAAGAATGGTTAAATTTCTCCACACTTTGAAATGTTTATTATGTATGACTTTTTACACGTAATTTTTATTATTTTTTTAATTTTAATTTTTTAGTTTATTTATCTTTTGGCTGCATTTGGTCTTCATTGCTGCACACGGGCTTTCTCTCTAGTTGCGGCGAGCGGGGGCTACTCTTCGTTGTGGTGCGTGGGTTTCTCATTGTGGTGGCTTCTCTTGTTGCGGAGCATGGGCTCTAGGTGCACGGGCTTCAGTAGTCATGGCGCGCGGGCTTCAGTAGTTGCGGCGCGTGGGCTTAGTTGCTCCGAGGCATGTGGGGTCTTCCCGGACCAGGGATCAAATCTGTGTCCCCTGCATTGGCAGGCGGATTCTTAACCACTGTGCCACCAGGGAAGTCCCTACACTTAGTTTTTAAATGTTTAATTAAGCAGGTAATTCATGACTACCAAAAATAAAAATAAAATAATAAATTAGTCATTTGATTATAAACTATCAAAAATAAAATATGGGTACTTTTTTTCGTTTAGCATGAGTTGTTTATTTTGTATATCAACTTTCAAAACCTCAGCCTGAGACATAGAGGTGTGCCTGAAGACTCACTCCTGGCATGTCTTCTACCATTGGCGACTAAATTCCCCATGCTCCTGTAGATAATGATGTGATTTGTTGCTTATAAGTCTTTTCAGCACTTATGTAAAAAGAAGCTTAAATTGCTTCTTTTAAATTATTTAAATTATATATATTTTTGTTTCTTCCTCTTGAAATGCAAAGGTAATGTGGTTTACATTTTGAAATATGCTTTGCTTTTTTGTTCATTTAAAATAAATCCTGGGAATTCCCTGGTGGTCCAGTAGTTAGGACTCTGTGCTTTCACTGTCAAGAGCCCGGGTTCAATCCCTGGTCAGGGAACTAAGATCCCTCAAGCCAAGCAGCTCGGCAAGCAAGCAAGCAAGAAATAAATAAATAAATGGATAGATAGATAGATAAATAAAATCCTAAATAAATAGATAAATAAAATAAATCCTGTACCTGTTTTCCTATCAATGGTGGTGTGCTACCAGCACACGTGAGCAAGAACACTGGAGAGCTGCTGCTACTATCCCTAACCAGGCCACTCCTAGTCTGCAACGGCACCCAATGGGCAGCAGGATTAGTTAATCTCCAGGCAATCATGCTAGAGGATGCCCTGGGCAACAGTTGACCTCATCTGCACATTTTTACAGACTTTTAGGCCATTATCACGGTGTAGGTACTTGGTACCAAGAATAATGTTAACCAAAATTTTGAAGTGGAGATCTGATTGAAATTAAAAACTGTTTTTTTTGGGTTTGTTAGGACTGCAGCCCGGGAGACACGGATTCAAGAAGTGCTTGAATTGTGTTCTGCTACACTACAGAATAGGGGCGATTTATAAAGGCAAAAAGCTGCAAGGCCACGGTCAGTTACATAAATTGTTTGTCAAGAATTATAATTGGAGCTGACAGAAAGTGAGGGTGCTTGTTATGCAAGGATTGGTTTGGGATGTGAAATGGTTGCACAGTTACCAGGGGAGACCTTGAGACAATAAGGTTGTAGCTGGCAGGTGTTGTTCTGAATATGGCTGGTGGTCCCTGGGTCTGGTTCAGTTCAAAGAAAGTTCAAGTTCTCAGTGGTAAAGAGACGTCTGAGATTAAATCCTCAATGGCCGTCTGACTCTGTTTTCGTATGCCTGAATTGTGATTACTCCATTATAATTTCAATTTGTCATCAACAACAACTCCTTATCCAAGGGCATCTCTTCGGGATAAAGCACTCTGGGATGATCTTGCCTCATAATCACACAAACACAAAGGTCACGTATCTCTGCACTTACTAAAAATCAAACTTCAGTGCTTCATTGCAATCCTCAGGCTGGTAAATTAGTTCAAATTTCTGAAACACATACTGACACCTCAGTTGCACTCAGGAACCCAGAGAACAACCTGGGTGAGGGAGGCAGACTGCAGTGTCAAGAGGGTGAGGTGCCCTGTGTTCCCACGGGAGGATGTGAGTGACTTATTTGATTGATTTTGTGAACAGACATGGAAATGATACTATACTACAGACTGATAAGACTGTAATACAGTCATCCCTAGGTAACCAGGGGGGATTGGTTCCAGGAGACACTGACTATACCACAATCCACCGTTGCTCAAGTCCCATAGTAGGCCCTCTATATCCCTAGGTTCTGCATCCACAGATTCATCCAATGTCCAATGGAAATTTCAGTCTGAGTTTGGCTGAATGCTCCAATGCTAAACACGGGACTAGAGAGGACCGACTGTTTATATGTTGAAAAAATCCGCATGTAAGTGGACCCTCGCAGTTCAAACTCATGTTTTGTGAGGGTCAACTGTACTATTCTGTAAAAGTACAATACTATACACTATAAAGTAATTATATATATGCTAATTATATATAATATAATCTACTTACATATAGTATAAGCTAATTACATATAATGCTATACTACATACTACCTATGCTATGTACAGGTAATATACTACATACGCTTTATTTTTTTTAGCTTTTAAAAATTTTTTTTAATTTTTATTTATTTAATTTTGGCTGTGTTGGGTCTTCATTGCTGAGCGCGGGCTTTCTCTAGTTGCGGAGAGCAGGCGTTACTCTTTCTTGCGGTGCGTGGGCTTCTCATTGCAGTGGCTTCTCTTGCTGCAGAGCACGAGCTCTAGGCACGTGGGCTTCAGTAGTTGTGGCTCGCGGGCTCTAGAGCGCAGGCTCAGTAGTTGTGGTGCACAGGCTTAGTTGCTCTGCGGCATGTGGGATCTTCCCAGACCAGGGCTTGAACCCGTGTCCCCTGCATTGGCAGGTGGATTCTTAACCACTGCACCACCAGGGAAGCTCCAACATACACTTTATATATATAGTATATTCTCTCTATATATATATGCAGACACACACTCTATGCAATATTAGTCAATTTGATACTATATACTATGTAATAGAGTACATGAAAACCTATTTTTATATACAAGCAAAAAAGCCTCAACAAAACACCAGCAAACTGAATTCAGCAATACACAAAATGACCTATATACACCATGACCAAGTGTGATTTAACTCAGGACAACATGTTGGTTTTACATCTGAAAATGATTCAGCATAATGAACCATTAGTAGAATAAACATCAAAGTCTAAAAGATCATCTCAATAGATACAAAAAAACTATTGACAAAGTGCAACACCCCTTGACAAGGAAAACTCTCAATAAACAGCAACTAGAAGGGAATTTCCTCAACCTGAAATAAGGCATCAGTAAAAAGCCCAGAGCTAACAATATACTTGATGGAGTCTGAAGGCTTTCTCTCTAAGATCAGAAACAAGACAAAGATATCTGCTCTAACCAGTTCTATTTAACATTGTAAAGGAGGTGCTACCAGGGAAATTAGGCAGACACGTGAAATAAAAGCATTCCAGGATATATACATACAACTCCTCAGGCAGACACACAAAATCACACAGATGTTGTCATGGCACATATAGAAGGACACACGCAGATACAGACACATAAACCTCAGAGTCAATGGCTCAGACACACAGATGCTCCCATAGACACATGGATCCCAAGACCTCTGCACTCCTCCCCAGTTTTCTTTCTCTGTTTAGGACTAATCACAATCAGATATGTTATAATTTTACTTAGATATCTTCTTTCTTCTCTACTAGAATGTCAGCTTTTAAGCACACAGGGATATTCCTTTGGCTTTGTTCACCACAGCACCTACTAGAAAGCCTGTCACACCAAAGGAGCTTGATACTAATTGAATATCAGGGCTCACAGAGAGACAAACAGACACACACACTTACACAGAGGTTTTACAGAAATTTCATCATAGGCCCAGATCTTCACAGAGTGAATTGTTCTTACTCCTATCCCATGTGGTAGAGGGGTGTCTCCTGGCTCCCAACCTAATCCCCGAAGAAGGTGTTAGAGCTCCTAATGGGGAAGGGATTTCACCCTTCCTGACACCTTATAGTACAAAAAGCACACCTCTACAAAAATAACACAAAATGGGAGACTATGGATGGCAGAGTCACTGCCAGAAATGACACACACACACATAAACACAAACACCACGGCTTTACACAAACCTCATCACAGGCCCACATCCACTTGATATTAACAGAGTGAACTGTTTTGAGTCCTACCCGTGTGACAGATGAGAGTCACAAGGCCCCAAAACCAATTCTCCAAGGAGGGTCCATCTGGCCCTCCTAATGGCGAAGGGACATCACGTGTCCTGGGCCGGACCAATATATTAAGCCATTTAAAAAAAATTAATTAATTAGTTTTTGGCTGTGCTGGGTCTTTGCTGCTGCGCGCAGGCTTTCTCTAGTTGTGGCGAGCGGGGGCTACTCTTCGTTGTAGTGCGCGGGCTTCTCACTGCAGTGGCTTCTCTTGTTGCGGATCACGGGCTCTAGGCGCATGGGATCAGTAGTTGTGGCGCAGGGGCTTACTTGCTCTGTGGCATGTCCCAGACCAGGGCTTGAACCCGTGTCCCCTGCATTGGCAGGTGGATTCTTAACCACTGCGCCACCAGGGAAGTCCTACGCCATTTTATATAAGAAAAACTTCTCAGGAGCCTGAAGAGGTGAGGGTCAGGGTCTGCAATGCCAGGAGTTACCCTGTTCCAACCACTCACGCTGCTATAATCACTTTCAGAAAAGCACCCCTCACGATGTGACCCTTCCTCACTTTATTTTCCCATTGGAAGCTCAGTGAGGGCGACAAAGGTTTGTGTGTCCTCACTCGGCCTCCATGTCCTCTGGGAGGTCTCCTTCGTACGGTATCCATCACCCCACAGGTCTCACCTGCGCACTGAGGTCGCTCTGGTCCGTCTCACAGGCCGTCCCCACCGAGCCCTTGATCGCTGTCCCCTATTTGAACTTCCACTGATGGGGAGAGAGGCGGCCTCCAGACCTCGGACCCCAGGTTTCCCAGCCACAGAGAGAGCACTTTCTGGGACACTGGAAAGCACTGAAAGCTGTTGCAAGAGCAGGTGGGGACATGGCTCGGCCCATTTCTGCCTCTCGAGAAACCTGGAGCTTGTCCTCCGATTAAGGAGGAGGCACCACTTCCTGAGCCTGCGCACTTCAGGGATCCCGGGCGTTTCGCGTGTCTTATTTGGAGACGGTGTCGCGTTGCATTCTAGAGTTTTGGGAAGCAAAGGGGCCCCAGCGGCGGAGGGTCTGGCTGAGATCACCATTTCCCACAGGCCACAGGGCAGGAGATCTGCAGAGATTTTCCTGCACCAGGAAAGAGTTATCACCAGCCTCGGTAGGAGAGCCAAACTCTGGAAGCGGATGCCGAGGTGAGGGCCCCCCCCTGGTAGTCGGCACATGTACCACCGAAATCACAGCGTGCAGGGTTTTAGAACAAAGGGAGGATGATTTGGTAACAGTGGGGTCTGTCAGAGGGACTCTATAGCTAGGACAAGGCAGGGTGTCTCTTTTCGACATTATTGGTGGTTTTGAAAGTATTGTGAAACTGTGCTTGTTGGTACACAGCTGATCTTTATGAGACAGTGGGTAATACTGTGTCTGAGGGGCCTGAGCCTCGCACTCATGACATGGGTTCTGGGTTCCATCACTGCTTCACCTCACAGTCACCTGAGGTCACAACAGAAAATTTCCAGAGTGGGATAGTGTTTGATTTAAACATGTTTCCTAACAAGCGGTCACAGAGTACACTAGAGATGGGAAATTTATAAGCTGGAAATGGTCTCAAGACCTTCTCTTGGAACACGTGATGTTGATGCACAAGGATTAGATTAGGACACACGCAGCTGTATCCCATTGGGGAGGTCTGTGACATGCACCTTTGTGTCAGATCACAGCATTGCCAAGATATGACCCAAAAAACTGTAGTCAACACAAAAGTGGACTCCAAGAGCCCTATCACTTTCTCACCAGTTATGTGAATGGCAACGAGAGCAGGTGTAGCCCTAGAAGGTGTTTCTTTCCTAAGTCAGACTTGGTACCAAGAAAGTCCTGTTGTGACCCATGACCTTCCTCCATTCTAGTCCTTCCATTTCTTCTTATGACGGATCACAGAAGGTAGAAAGAAGTGTTACACGTGTAAAAATCAAGGTTTGGGAAAGTTTAACATTCTCCTAGCATGTGAAAGCATCTTTGTTGCTTTGTATTACTTTTTAGTATATACACATACTATTTGGAGTGTAGTTGTGAAATATTACAAATGTATAGTTATACTACCATTAAGATAGAGGACACTTCATCACCTCAAAGGAACACTGTAGTGGTGCCTGGTTGTAGTGAACCCTCCCTACCCTTAATCACTGATCTGTTTTAGTTTCTTATACCTTTGCCTCTTCCACAATGTCATATACATGGAACACCATGTTGTCTTATGATCCCTGCTGGAAACTCTGATTCTGCATTTGTAAAAGTGTGTAATTATACAAACCTTATAGTGTTCCTCTGAGTTTGCAATTTTTGACATTGCCCAGAAGAGTGGCACACATTATGCCTTCAGAACTGAGAGATTCCTGTTATCAGCTATGGGAATTGAGGTAAGACCCAATGCTTAACTTTCTTCATTTGTATGTGGGAGGAATGATGGGGGCAGGAGATCAAATGAGATACTAATAATTGTAAAGTCACATGTCAACACTGCTAAGAAAGCATAAATTAGTACTGAAAAAAAAGGGGGGAGCAAGTTTGGACTTATTTTGCTGTTTAATGAAACCAAAACTGTCACCTTTTATCCCATCTTCCCTAACATCTGCTGAAAGTGTAAACGTGGAAATGATCCCTGAAAACAGAAAAAATGAGCTTTGAGGGCTTTGTGCATAAACCTCCCAGCTGCTCCTCTTGTAAGAAGGCATAGGGACTTCCCTGATGGTGCAGTGGTTAAGAATCCGCCTGCCAATGCAGGGGACATGGGTTCGAGCTCTGGTCCAGGAAGATCCTACATGCCGCGGAGCAACTAAGCCCGTGTGCCACAACTACCGAGCCTGCGCTCTAGAGCCCACGAGCCACAGCTACTGAAGCCCTCGTGCCTAGAGCCTGTGCTCTGCAACAACAGACGCCACTGCACTGAGAAGCCCGCGCACCACAACAAAGAGTAGCCCCCGCTCGCCACAACTAGAGAAAGCCTGCGCACAGCAACAAAGACCCAACACAGCCATAAATAAATAAATAAATGTATAGAATAAAGTTAAAAAAAAAAAAAGAAGGCATAGAATATTTCCTGCTCTGAGGAAATATACCTCCTTTGCCACCACATTCAGATATTACTCAAAATGATACCCTCTGTCTGGAGCTCACCTCAATTATTCCTTGGATAATTGCCCTCTAAACATCCATAGTTATTTTTGGTGTTTCAACCAGGAAATCATATTGGACTTGCACAGATATCACTCTACTTATAGGAAAATGCATGATGAGCTACAGTTGTGCAGATGACCTTTACTCAAATCCAAAGGAATACCTTTAAAAGATTTATTCATTTGATGTTAGTCTGTGTTCAATTAATACATTTTGTTTAATCAATAAAACTTGAAACACAGTATGAAATTATATCTAAGAGACAATAAAGAGATAAATATCAGAAAGAAATAAAAATATTCCAATATAATACAGCATGTATTAAAAATTGTTTCCCTTTTTTCATTTCCAGATCGTGTGCAGTAATAGTCATGAGGTGTGTTCTTTTACTTTAGGTGAGTTCAAATCGATTTCCAGAGCTTAGACTTGCACTCCTGAAGTGTTCAAGTATGATTATCTTCAAAACAATTCTTTTGCCATGGAAATAATAATTAACAACTTTTTTCTTTTTATGGAATGTAATATTCAACAGATACTTGTGGGTTTTCTTGTTGAGCCAACAAAATTCCTATAATTTTCTTTTCTCTTTTACACATAAACACTGGGTTTGAGTGAATTTGCTGGATTGTTCACTTGGTTTGTGTATTTAAAATATCAGTGGTGGTCCTAGCAACTCCAGTGGGAGTAGAGGGCCTGAGGCCAGTGACTCTAAGCTAAGGCCCCCTTGAGCCTGCGAAGGGAACTGCTTGAAGGCCTAGTTGGTTCTTCCCAGGGAGCCTCTCCCTGCAGGTGTCCTACCTGCTCACACCCACCCTGGAAGGAGCCTTTAGGCTGAGAGAAGCTACAGAGCCCTGGAAACTGGGGATGCACATGCACTTGTGGGGATGGGGGCTAGGGGGCGAGAGAGGAGTGGATAGGGAGGTGATGCCCTTTCTGAGGTTTTAGCTGTAGTTCCCTTGGGCCTTCTTGTAGAAAAAGGATGGAGTTTTGCATCCAGTGTAGCTGCACTCAGAGTGTAACTTGTATACGTTAAGAAAGTCACGGGGGCTTCCCTGGTGGCACAGTGGTTGAGAGTCCACCTGCCAATGCAGGGGACACGGGTTCAAGCCCTGGTCCGGGAAAATCCCACATGCCGCGGAGCAACTAAGCCTGTGCGCCACAACTACTGAGCCTGTGCTCTAGAGCCCGCATGCCACAACTACTGAAGCCCGTGTGCCACAACTACTGAAGCCCATGCACCTAGAGCCCGTGCTCCGCAACAAGAAAAGCCACCGCAATAAGAAGCCTGCACACCACAACAGAGAGTAGCCCCCCTCGCCACAACTAGAGAAAGCCTGTGCGCAGCCACGAAGACCCAACGCAGCCAAATTAAAAACAAAACAAACAAAAACCTTAAAAAAAAGATTAGTAAATAGTAAAATATAGTCTATATAAATTTCTCTGTTCTACACAGAGAGTTTAAATAAATCTGTAAGATAGGAAGGTCTAACTTAAGAAGACTCACTACCGGGCTTCCCTGGTGGCGCAGTGGTTGAGAGTCTGCCTGCCAATGCAGGGGACACGGGTTCGAGCCCTGGTCTGGGAAGATCCCACGTGCCGCGGAGCAACTAGGCCCGTGAGCCACAACTACTGAGCCTGCGCGTCTGGAGGCTGTGCTCCGCAACAAGAGAGGCCCGCGCACCGCAATGAAGAGTGGCCCCCGCTCGCCGCAACTAGAGAAAGCCCTCGCACAGACACGAAGACCCAACACACCCAAAAATAAATAAATAAATTAAAAAAAAAAAAAAAAAAAAAAAAGAAGACTCACTACCCACATATCCTGGTCCCCTCCAGTGCTGTTCCTCCTGCCACCCCGAAATACAGTTTTGAAAATTTCTTGAGCATTCTGTGTTTCTTTTAAACCAAGCTATTGTGAATGCATATTTATCTTACCCAGGTTTGTCCTTGCAGTTGAGCAGTCAGACTCCACATTTTTAGATGTTTGACTGCTCACCCCTTAAGCCTCACCCCACCCTCTTCCCCTTGTGCCCCTACTTGGACAAGCTAAAGAGGAAGCCTGGGTGGTCTCTCCTCTAGAGCGGGCAAGAGATTCCAACCATAAGCCCTGCCAGTGTGCAGGGACTCTTGCCCGGGCCCCATGCCGAACCACAATGAACACCCAGGCCAGGCTCCTCGCCTTGCTTTCTGAAGCCATTTCAGAGCTGCTTGAGAGGCCAGCCCTCCCTCCTCCCCCAAGACCTGAGTCATAAGCTTTTTCCTACCTTCTTGGTGTGTGTGTGTTGGGGGGGCACTTTGGCATCAGCCTCAACAAGGAAACCACACCTCTGCAGGTGACAATAATAACTGTCACCATGAGCAGCATATCCATACATGACCGCCACCTGTGGCTCTGTCTTCTCTTGCTCACCTGCTCTGCTGCCTGATGGTTGCCAGCGCTGTGGGCTGCTGGGCGCTGGAGAGCTTGTGCCGTGAGCTGTGCTGCCCTTGCACTGTTGACCCCACCAGGCCTCAGTTCTATGGTTGGCTGACCAGAATTGAAAGTTTCAAGAATTTCTAAGCCTTTCAGAGCAGGGGTGTGGGATTGGGGCTCTGATTAAAGTAGTCCTGGGTTGATGTCTGTGCCAGGAATTATCAGTGTGTTACAGAGAAACTGTGACAGAGGCTGGGTTGACCCCAAAATGCCATGGGGATGGGGTTGGGAGAAAGGGACTACACCCTGTGAAAGAGGTAGCCTCATTGAGTGAGGGGGTAGTCCTGAAAAAGCAGTCATTTAAGAAGAAAGGGAGGGCTTCCCTGGTGGCGCAGTGGTTAAGAATCCGCCTGACAACGCAGGGGACATGGGTTCGAGCCTTGGTCCGGGAAGATCCCACGTGCGACGGAGCAACTAAGCCCGTGTGACAGAACTATTGAGCCTGCTTCCTAGAGCCTGCGAGCCACAACTGCTGAGCCTGTGTGCCACAAGTACTGAAGCCCACGCACCTAGAGCCCGTGCTCCGCAACAAGAAAAGCCACTGCAATGAGAAGCCCGTGCACTGCAAGGAAGAGTAGCCCCCCCTCTCACCACAACTGGAGAAAGCCCACGCACAGCAACGAAGACCCAATGCAGCCACAAAAAAAAAAAAAAAAAAAAAAAGAAGAAGAAAAGAAAAGAGGAGAGGGGGAAAGGCAGCCACTAGGTTGCAGGCTGAGCCCACATTCCTAATACCAGAAGGCTCACCGGACCCTTAAAGACTTCTGCTGCTGCACACCCATGGCATCCTTGTGGCACAGCCAAGGGATTGGTTCAAACCTGACTTAAGCCTGGGTTCCTTAAACCCTATAATGCAACCAATTGTCATGGGGAAGACTCCTAACCTTGATGGCACTGTTTTGAGGCTCTCGAGAGGAAAAAAAATTATAAATACCAGGGTAGAGAGACACCCCTTCCCCGAAGTATATCCAGTGAAGAAGAAAACAAAACAGAGTAGATCAGGAGGAAGGAAATAATAGATACAATACTAAAACAAAGGTCCACAATTTGACCCAATTGGAAATCCAAAATATACTAAAATAACTTACACAACAAAACAGATGAAAGTACACTGCTTGGCTTTTGGGCCTCTACAACATAGGTTCAGAATTAATTTTGCTATCTGATATAAAGTACTAATTCAGATACCTTCAAGCAGTTAATAAATACTAGGTCTCAAAGTACAGATCTACCTGAGATCCCACTAAATTTAAGCAAGATACCTCTGATAATCTTAGGAGCACTAATGAATATAGAGGACAAATAGGACAATGTTTCTTCTTAACCGTCAGAACCATGGTTGTGCCTAAATTCTCCATGGTCACAACACCCATTGTCCTAAAATATCCCATAACGAGCTGGGAAGCTCTGAACCAATGATTCATAGATTAAAGTTTTTGCCACTTAAAAATTGCCTTGGATTTCCCTGGTGCTCCAGTGGTTAAGACTCTGCGCTTACAGTGCATGGGTTGGATCCCTGGGTGGGGAAGTTCTGCATGCCGCGTGGCACGGCCAAAAAAAAAGAAGAAAAACTGGACCTCACAGACCTTACTCCCCAAATAAGTTAGTTAATATGGCCCAACATAAATTACACAGGGCCTTGATGGACTGAAAACTGTATACAAAACCTAGTTAGTGAAGGGTTAATTATTCTCCGTCCTCCTTCTAACAGCCCAGTTTATCCTATTAAACCAGGAAAGAATGACACCTTACAGTGAATTAAGGCAACCTCAAGGCTGTGGTCGTACCAAACAGAACCCTATTCCTAGTCCCCAACATTATAGAAATTACCGACTCCATCTAATAAGCAATTGATAAATATTCTGATATCACAGATTTGGCTAAGTCTGTTGTGTTCAGTGCCTAGTTCAACAGCCTCTCAGCTGCACTTGGCCTTCACCGCTGAAGGGATGTGATACACCTTTACTGGGTTATCCTCCCGGATCATTAACAGCTTTGCCTTCCCACACAGTCATTGCAGGCAAGATCTGAACAGCATGCTGGTTTCTCCAAGAACACAGGCAGAACATTATATTAATGACATCTCCTCTAAGGACATTAAGGACAAACAAATATTGAAAAGAGAAGCTCACAAAAAGTAGATGGGACAAGGCCATGCATATAATGTGAGTCCCTGATAACTCTGTTAAATTTCTGGAAATTATTTGATAAGCTGAGGCCAGCTCCCTCCCTGACACCATGAAGAAACGGCTATTGTTTCCCATAGCACCTACAACATCTACATGGTTCTTCTGATGTTCTGGAGGCAACATATTCCGTGTTTACAAATTTTACTTGAGCCCATTTTTGTTGTTATTTGCAAATTTGCCACCTTGTATGGGTACCCTACCACAAAAGGCTAAAGACTCTCTTCAATTACAAGTGGCACTCCAGTTAGTGCCCTTAGAGAATCCTTCACTAGAGGCAGTATGTGGATGATTTGCCTCTTTGCTCTCCTCCTCAAGCCTCCTCACAGGAAGATAGCAGCCACCTCCTAAAGCTTTTAGCCTTAAAGGAACATAAGGTCGCCAAAGAAAAATTGCAGTTTGCCCGAACCCAGGTTCAATATTTAGGGCATCTGATATCAGAACATGGGTGACACATAGATCCAGATAGACTTCATAGTTTCCTAAGTTTCATGGTATCCAAAGTAAGCACCAATGGTGAGGTTTTCTCAGGCTAGTCGGTCACTGCCAAAAATGGATTCCAAATTTCTCTCTTATGGCTAAATCTCTGTATGTTTTACTCAAGAGTAACAACCCTGACCCAACTTTATGGAAAGAACCGGACAACAAAGACTTCAAGGCCTTAAAGAAGGGTTTGATGGGGACTTCCCTGGCGGTCCAGTGGTTAAGACTCTGTGCTTCCAATGCAGGGGGCAGAGGTTCAATCCCTGGTTGGGAAACTAAGATCCCACATGCCACGCGGTGCAGCTAAAAAGAACAAAAAAGAAAGGAATTGCAAAGAAAAGAAGTGTTTAATGAACCCACCTACCCTTGGCATTCCAATTATCAGATTCCCTTCATCCTCTTGGTATATGAAAAGGAATGGAATGCCCTTGGGGAACTCACCCCAAAAAATGTACCACCATCCACCCATAGCATAGGGTTTTATAGCCAGCCAACTGGACCCTGTGGTATGGGGACACGCCCCTGCCTCAGCTTAGAGCCATCATGGCTACTGCCCTTTTGGTTATGGCCATGGATAAAATCATTGTGGGATCCCCTTTAGCCATTTTTGTACCTCATGCATTAGAAGCTCTCCTGAATTTTCATCACACTCAACATTTCTCAGGCAGCCGCCTCACCTCCTATGAAGTCCCTTGTTAACTGCCCCTCACCTAACTCTTTTACACTGTAATAACTTTAACTCTGCTACTCTTCTCCCTTCTATCACTGATGAAGTACTCACAACTGTTTTAATGCTGACGGACCACCTCCTGACTTGTAATGGTGTGCAGGAAATTCCATTGGGTAATGTTGACTTCTCATGGTTCATTGATGGTTCTTATTTAAAAGGTGACAATGACAAATATTGTGCTGGGTATGCTATTACAACTCCTTTTGATGTTGTTGAGGCAGCATCTTTACCTATGGCTTTGACCCAACAGGCTGAATTACATGCTCTTACACAGGCCTGTACATTAGCCAAGGACAAAACTGCCAGTGTTTGTACTGATAATAGATAACGCTTTCACAGTAGCTCGTGATTTTGCAATGTTGTGGAAGCAACGTGGCTTCCTTACTTCTGATGGAAATAAAGTTAAAAATGGCCTCTATGTTCAGGAATTACTGAATGCAATAATCCCCCTTCCGCATTAGCTATTAAGATTCTGAGGCTTCTTTTTTTTTTTTTTGGCTGCGCTACACGGCTTGTGGGATCTTAGTTCCCCGACCAGGGATCGAACCCATGCCCCCCAGCAGTGGAAGCGTCGAGTCCTAACCACCGCCAGGGAATTCCCCAAAGGCATTTTAAATTTGACTCTCTGAAGCTAGGGAAAACCACCTTGCTGATATTTCTGCAAGGAATGCTGCCCTTAAAGGGAGCTAGAGCAGCCACATGTCTGTCATAGACCACAGGGATATTTGCCCAAATAATTTAGAAAAACTGGCTAGAGAGGCCCAACAATTGGCCTCAGAAAAGGGAAAAAAAAGATTGGAAATTCAACAATTTTTCGTTTGATAAAAAGAGAAAGCTCTTGTTTGGACAAAATACCAACCCAGTCCTACCAGAGATTCTAAAATTCCCACTCCTTACCACTATCCATGCATTAAACCATTGGTCACCTGACAAAATTATATCCTTCATCACTCAGTATTGGTGGAGAAACATTAACAAGTCCACAAAAAGTGCCTACCTCACTTGTCCCACTTGTCCAAAGCATAGCCCAGTGAAGCCTGTCTGTTTTGCTCCTAAACATTTAAAACTGCGTAATGGGGATTTCCCTGGTGGCGCAGTGGTTAAGAATCCACCTGCCAATGCAGGGGACATGGGTTCAAGCCCTGGTCTGAGAAGATCCCACATGCTGCGGAGCAACTAAGCCCATGCGCCGCAACTACTGAGCCGGCACTCTAGAGCCCACGAGCCACAAGTACTGAGCCCGAGTGCCACAACTACTGAAGCCCACGTGCCTAGAGCCCGTGCTCTGCAACAAGAGAAGCCACTGCAATGAGAAGCCCACGCACTGCAACAAAGAGTAGCCCCTGCTCGCTGCAACTAGAGAAAGCCCACGTGCAGCAATGAAGACCCAATGCAGCCAAAAATAAATAAATAAATAAATCAAACTGCCTAATGAACCATTTGAGGCCAGCAAATGGATTTCATGCAACTTCCTCTGTCTAATGGATATAAATAAGTTTAAGACATGGTCTGTTATGTTTTCACACTAGATTGAAGCCTTCCCTTACAGACATGCTACTGCCTCTACTGTGGCTAAAATCCTTTTGGAAAAGATTATCCCTACCAGGGGAACTCCTCTCAAATTTCATAGTGATTGAAGAACCCACTTTACTGGTTAGGTGCTTTGACAAGTCTCTGCTGTTTGACGGGCAACACTATCACTGTGCTTACCACCCTCAATCTTCTGGTTTAGTCAAACACACTAATGGTATTAAGACTCAATTGGCAGCATTTGTTGAGGCCCTACAAATACCTTGACCAAACTCACTGCCGTTAGTTCTTCTAAATCTCAGACCCACCCCTTTTGGAACTCATGAACTCTCACCCTTTGAGACAGTCACAGGACACCCAACGCACTTGATCTACTGCTTCTTTTGACCCACAACTGATAAAAGGGGAGATGCTCCAACATTGCAAAGGCCTAATCGTTTCTATGAAAAATAATTATGTTTTGGTAGAAGAGTCTTTTCACAGTGTACCCTTGGGAAACAAAGACCTTTAAGTATCACATCTTGCAACCTGGAGATTTCATTTATTCAAAAATACACCTCCAGAAGAACTCTCTTCAACCTCATTGGAAACACCCCTATCAAGTACTGCTAACCAACCCTTGTGCCATCAAATTCCAAGGAATGGACTCTTGGATTCACGTGACACACCTAAAGAAAACATCAAACCCTGACTGGACCTGTACATCATCTGGTGACCTGAAAGTAAAGATTTCTCAGAATTGAAGCAGACAAGATTTGATGAGACAGCTTTCCCAAGATATCAGGACCAGGTCTGCTGGAAGTTTGTTGCCAAACCCTTGATGATGACATAACTCTTCAGATGATAGCCAATGCTTATTATCTTAATAACATATGGACTAGATAAAAAGTGCCTGAAGGTTCTCTCTCTTACCTCTTCTTGTTACTCAAATGTGACCTTAGTAGGTTTCTTATCTGGGCACTTTCCCTTTGACATGAGATACTAAACACAGGAAACCCTGACACTGAGGGAAAAAAGCTGCTGAAACTACATAGAAAACCTGACTCTTGATCAGCGATGCTTTCAGAGAAAGATCTTCATCAAAAGGGGAAAATGTAAAAAATGAATAAACAGAAACCTCAAATAGAGTGGGCAGACCAGAAGGGGAAGCTCTCACATCCTGCAATGATAGTAGAGCCCAACAGGAAAGAAGAAAGATACCTCTTCTTTCCTGGCAAGGACTCAGCCAATGAAAAGTCACTGACGCTCTGTTTACTACAGCCCTTCCAACTTCCTTTCCTGCTCTATAAAAGTGTTCACCTTCCCTTGCTGTGCGGGGACTTGCAATGTGACTTGCCATGTCGCAGACCACGAGTTGCAGTTCTCCGCTGATCCTGAATAAACTCACCTTTGCTAGAGAAGTATCTTGTAGTCTATTTGTTTCAGGTCAAGAAGGTAAAAGGTTAGGTTATTGATTTGCGATCTCTTGTTAACATAGGCATTAATTGCTAATAGAAACATTTCTATGTACTATTTTAGATGCAAACTATAAACTTTGACTCCTTAGGTATGATATAATGTTCCTCATTATCTCTAATTATAGTTTTTTGTTTTAAAGTCGATTTTGGGGGCTTCCCTGGTGGTGCAGTGGTTAAGAATCCGCCTGCCAATGCAGGGGACACGGGTTCAAGCCCTGGTCTGAGAAGATCCCACATGCTGTGGAGCAACTAAGCCCATGTGCCACAACTACTGAGCCTGCGCTCTAGAGCCCGCGAGCCACAACTACTGAACCCACGTGCCACAACTACTGAAGCCCACGTGCCTAGAGCCGTGCTCCACAACAAGAGAAGCCACCGCAATGAGAAGCCTGTGCACCTCAACCAAGAGTAGCCCCGCTTGCTGCCACTAGGGAAAGCCCGTGTGCAGCAACCATGATCCAACACAGCCAAAAGTAAAGAAATTAGATAAATAAATAATAAAGTCTATTTTGCTAGATATTTTTATAATCTCTCCAGTTGTGGAATCATACTCCCCTAGACCTCATTGATTCCTCCCATGGTGGCTCCACCTTCTTAACTGAACCCTTTCTCCTTGACATCAGTATCTAATTTGTACCCATGAGATTTTTTTTTTTTTTTAACTTTTGAGTTTATTTATTTATTTATTTATGGCTGTGTTGGGTCTTCGTTTCTGTGCGAGGGCTTTCTCTAGTTGTGGCAAGTGGGGGCCACTCTTCATCGCCGTGTGCGGGCCTCTCATTATCGTGGCCTCTCCTGTTGCGGAGCACAGGCTCCAGACGCGCAGGCTCAGCAACTGTGGCTCACGGGCCCAGTTGCTCCGCATCACGTGGGATCTTCCCAGACCAGGGCTCGAACCCACGTCCCCTGCATTGGCAGGCAGACTCTCAACCACTGCACCACCAGGGAAGCCCCCATGAGATTTTAATTTGTGGAGATGACTGGCAACACTGCTGGTGGGTGGGCTGAGTCCTGACATGAAAATGTACACACTTTAAATTAAATACAATGAAACATGACTGAAGACATATTAGGGATTACACTCAGCTATGAATAACAGGAAACACACAGAACCTGCCTGATGTGAGGAAGGTGCTGATGCTACACGGAAGGACTGCATCAGAGCAGTCACTGCACAGTGCAGTAGAGGAACAAACTCTCATGTAGTTATTTTGGACTGTACCACTGTAACTGTCATAGTGGAATGGGGAGCACATAGTCAGGAGCAGTATAAACAGAACAAGGTGTTTACAAATTAGACCTTATACAAATAAGATCTAGAGAACAGGGCGCTCAGTGCTTCAGAGAATATTCTTAACCATGACAGTCTAAATTTCTTACAAGGTGGACACATGAGAGCTTGCAGGAAAATCCAAACTGTACTGGATCTTTAATGTTGAATTTGGGGACAACTGTAGAAGCCTACAGCTCAGATCAAGTGGAAGTCAAGCAGTCTATGGTGGTTTTGAGGATATACTTGACTGATAGGGAAAATAATGTGGAAAATAGGCTGGAAGCAAGTGTCTACAAAGGCCCTATGCTTCTGTTTCCTTCTATACAGGTGACTTCAAAACCTGACTAACTCATACTTCATTTCTGCATTCCAAGTTTCATGTAAGTTAGGCTTTGGTGACTTCTCACATGGGATCATAAGGCAACACATTCTAGAAAATGTAGTTCACATTACTCACATTAATAAAACAGGATCAAGAAGGGACATTGCCAAATCTAAATTTTATTGTCCTTTCACACACCTCTCTTCTTAAAGTAAATTCCATAGTCCAAATCCCAGCCAAAAGAAATGACAAAGTATAAAGGACAAAAGATGAAGATAATTCACAAGAGACTACACTATGATAAACTTTGCATACTTACAAGTATATAGCAATTATATATTCCACGGAAAACAGAATAAGGATCTTTAGGCAATAAAAAGATAGTTTTCTGCTAAATAAGGTGGAATATATATATATATAAAATGAATAAGGCATATCCAGTACTTGCCATAGGAAGCCAGTGGGAAAAAAAAACCAAACTGGCATTTTTCAATGTCCCTTTCTTTACACATAACTTACAAAATTAGGTAAAAATTAAACCTACTTGCATACTAGAAATAAGCTTCAATTCACGGTTCCAATAGACTTCAACATAGACACACAAAACATTACTAAATGACTAAAAGAAAAAACTACCTATTAATTTTTTAGGAACTCTTGTTTAATGAGTACCTACAAAATTTTCTCACTTCAATGTGTACTTTGAAAATTAATTAGAAATCCATACCATAGAGAATCACTTTAAGAATGAATCAATTACAAAGAAAATTTATAACATTTCTTTCATGTTGTGAATTTTCAGACAGTATACACATAGTACTTACATGGAGATAATTTCTTTCCAGTGAAGTTTTCATATGACTTTGAAAATATTTGCTAAAATTGAAGTTTTCCTTATTTTTCAGTTATAAGGTTTCTATCGCATGCACATTTTCACATGGTTTTGTAAGGATGTGGGGCAAGTGAAGGTTTTCCTACATAGTTTACATTCAACACAATTCTCTCAACTGCAAGTTCTTCCGTGGCTTTCCAAGGAAATGGGACTGAAGGCTTTCCCACATTCCTTACATATATACTGTTTCTCTCCAGTGTGCACTCTCATGTGTCCTTGGAAACGTTGTGTGATATATGAAGGCTTTCCCACCTTCCTTACATTCAGTTTCTGTCTAGTATGAGTTCTTTCATGTATCTGAATATAACAGAGTGCTGAAAGCTTTGCCATACTGTTTGCAAAAATAGGGTTTCTCTCCAGTGTGAGCTCTTTTATGTATGTGTAATGAACTGGGACAAATAAAGGCTTTCACACATTCCTTACATTCATAGCGCTATTCTCCATTATGAGTTTTTTCATGGTTTTGAAAAGAACTGGGGCAACTGAAGGCTTTCCTACAAGTTCTACATTGATAGGGTTTCTTTCCAGTGTGAGTGTTTTTATGTGCTTGTAAAGAACTGGGACAATCAAAGACTTTCCCACAATCCTTACATTTGCAAGGTCCATCACCAGTATGCATTATCATGTGTCTTTGAACATTTGAGGGATAAATAAAGGCCTTTCCACATTCCTCACATTCATAGAGTTTCTCTCCAGTATGAGTTCTTTCATGTTTTCGAATGCAACTGAGATAAGTGAAGGCTTTACCACATTGCTTACATTCATAGGGCCTCTCCCCAGTATGACTTTTTTCATGTATTTGACGACAACATAGAAAACTGAAGGCCTTACCACATTCCTTACACTTATACAGCTTTTCTCCGCTGTGAGTCCTTTCATGACAATGAAAGTAATTGGGACAATCAAAGACTTTCCCACAGTCTTTACATTTATAAGGTCCATCTCCAGTATGCTTCATCCTGTGTCTTTGAAATTTGGTAAGAGAACTGAAGGCTTTTCCACATTCTTTACATACATAAGGTTTCTGTCCAGAATGAGTCCTCTCATGTTTTCGACAGGAATTTGGACAACTGAAAGCTTTACCACAATTTTTACACTTATAGGGCTTTTCTCCACTGTGTCTCCTTTCATGACTTCGAAAGGATCTGGAATAACTGAAGGCTTTACCACATTGCTTACATTCATAGGGTTTCTCTCCAGTATGAGTTCTCTCATGTTTTCGAAAGGAACTTGAACAACTAAAGGTTTTACCACATTTTTTACATTCATAGGGCTTTTCTCCAGTATGTGTCCTTTCATGTCTTCGAATGTAACTGGCACAACTGAAGGCTTTACCACACTGCTTGCATTCATATGGTTTCAATCCACTATGAGTTCTCTCATGTTTTATAAAGTAACTGGGACAATTGAAAGCTTTACCACATTGCTTACATTTATAAGGTTTCTCTCCAGTGTGCATTATTTCATGAATTCGACAGTATCTGAGAGAACTGAGGGCTTTACCACAGTGCTTACATCTGTAGGGTTTCTCTCCAGTATGAGTTCGTTCATGTTTTTGAAAGTTGTGGTGATATCTGAAGGCTTTTCCACATCTTTTACACTCATAGGGTTTCTCTCCAGTGTGAATCCTTTCATGCCTTCGAATAGACTGGCGAAGCTTGAAGGCCTTCCCACATTTCTTACAATCATAGGGTTTCTCCCCATTGTGAATCTTCTCATGGGTATGTCTGGATTGACGATGCTTGAAGGCTTTCCCACATTCCTTGCATTTATATGGCTTCTCCTCATATTCCTGATACTCACGTGGTTTGGGTATAGTGCGAGATGTCATGTGCCTATTAAAGGATGAATGACGCATGAAGACTCGTCCACATACACTGAATTCACAGTTTTCTTTTTCTGATTATGATTTGAAATTTGGCTAAGTGTTTCACCATACTGACTACCTTCTTTATTTTTACAGAGTCTCTCTACCATATGACTGCTGTAAAAAATAAGAAGCATATTATTAATGAATTATTAATTATATTTAGTAATAGTTATGACAATGAAAATTTTACCATTTTAAAGGAAAGTGCACATTTTCTGCACATTCTGATTGAAAGTGAATTTACTAAAGCTCTGCAAGATAATCATAGCAATTATCAAAACAGTAATATTCATAAATGGTGATTCTGAATACTGATTCCAAGTGTACTATTTTTCAAACACTCAACATTTAGGACACATTTGAGAAAAAAGGTTTGATGCAAAAATTCTAAGGTTCATTAATTTTAAGGCTGGGCTGATTTGTTTTATTTCTTTGTTTTACAATGTCATGGCATAAACAATCCTGAGAACGAAGAAAGAAGCTAGAGGAATCAGGCTCCCTGACTTCAGACTATACTACAAAGCCACAGTAATCAAAACAGTATGGTACTGGCACAAAAACAGACCATAGATCAATGGAAAAGGATAGAAAGCCCAGAAATAAACTCATGCACTTATGGTCAATTAATCTATGACAAAAAAGGCAAGAATATACAATAGAGAAAAGACAGTCTCTTCAACAAGTGGTGCTGGGAAAACTGGACAGCCACATGTAAAAGAAAATTAGAATATTCTCTAACACCATATACAAAAATAAACTCAAAATGGATTAAAGACCTAAATGTAAGACTGGATACTATAAAACTCCTAGAGGAAAACATAGGCAGAACACTCTTTGACATAAATTGCAGTAATATTTTTTTTGGATCTGTCTCCTAGAGTAATGGAAACAAAAGCAAAAATAAACAAATGGAACCTAATGAAACTTAAAAGCTTTTGCACAGCAAAGGAAACCATAAACAAAATGAAAAGACAACCTACTGAATAGGAGAGAGTATCTGCAAATGATGCAACTGACAAAGGATTAATTTTCAAAATATACAAATAGCTCATACAGCTCAATATCAAAAAACCAAAGGACCCAATCAGAAAATGGGCAGAAGACTGAAACAGACATTTCTCCAAAGAAGACACACAGATGGCCAACAGGCACGTGAAAAGATGCTCCACACCACTAATTATCAGAGAAATGCAAATCAAAACTACGAGGTATCACCTCACACCGGCTAGAATGGCCATCATCAAAAAGTCTACAAACAATAAATGCTGGAGGGGGTGTGGAGAAAAGGGAACCCTCCTACACTGTTGGTAGGAATGTTAATTGGTACAGCCACTCTGGAGAACAGTATGGAGGTTCCATAAAAAAGTAAAAATAGAATTACCATATGATCCAGCAATCCCACTCCTGGGCATATATCTGGAAAAGACAAAAACTCTAATTCGAAAAGAAACATGCACCCCAATATTCATAGAAGCACTATTTACAACACCCAAAACATGGAAGTAACCTAAATGTCCATTGACAGATGAATGGATAAAGAAAATGTGGTATCACTTACACGTGGAATCCAAAAAAATGATACAAATGAACTTATTTATAAAACAGAAACAGACTCACAGACATAGAAAACAAATTTATGGTTACCAAAGGGGAAAGGGTGGGGGAGGGATAAATTGGGAATTTGGGATTAACAGATACACACTACTCTATATAAAACAGATAAACAACAAAGACCTGCTGTATAGCACAGGGAACTATATTCAATACCTTGGAATACCCTATAATGGAAAAGAATTGGAAAAAGAATGGATATATATATATACGTATAACTGAATCACTTTGCTGTACACCTGAAACTAACACAACATTGTAAATCAACTGTACTTGAATAAAAAAAAAAAATGTCATGGCATACTAACATTCTGTCACGAGACATTACTTTCTCATGTGAGTATAACTCACCTTAGATTTGTCCCATGATTTTCATACTGATCTTCAGTAACAGGGTCTTCCCATTTTTCTCCTAAAATGCAGACCAACAACAAAAAAAATCATTGTAAGTTGTAAAATATCAGAGAAAAGTTGTTACATGACAGGTCCATGATGAACTATGACCATGCCTGGTTTATTTACTAATGTAGTCCCTTTCCACATTTCACCTCTTGAAAGTGCTGATGAGCAAGCAACACTGGTTCTCTAATTGACTAAGTAATTAAGTAAGAATGTCATCATCCCTACCTATTGAGGTCAAGTTCTTAAAGGTTTCCTCCATCACATCTCTGTAGAGTTTCTTCTGGGATAGATCCAGCAGAGCCCACTCCTCTGTGGTGAACTTCACACTCACATCCTCAAAGGTCACTGAATCCTAAAACATCCCAAATACGTATGTGAGAGAATGGATAGAATGAAGAGCACCAGCAATCTATACTCAATTCATAGGAAGTTCACATATGACTCTGCGGTCTCCTAACATTTGTTCTATAACTTTGTCATTAGAACTCTCACTCTATGGTGACACTCCCTCATGAATTCAAGAGCATCATGAACACAAGGAATTTACTGCTACATTTGTATTGTGATCACTTCAAGTCTTTATTCCTCTCTTTGTCAAGACATAGAGCACCTTGGAGAAATAAGAGAAACTTGCTATACAGATGAAAGAAATAATCCATTTTAAGCACACCGGTTCATTCTGATAAAAACTTTCTCAGTCCCTCTTTAGTACCCACAATATCGTGCAGCACTATACGAGCACAGGTTCACACCTGCATGAGGTTTTAACAAATACCAACACAGTGAAGAACTGGAAGGTTTTCTTTCTATTCCCATCATCAAACACGAGGCCAAAAGTCCTGTGGAAATCCAACCTGTAACAAGATCCAGATAGTCATATTGTCCTGAAGTATTCCAGGCTAATAGAAGTAGTCAGATCCAGGTGGCTGAATGAAAATATTCTTGTGGAGGAGTATAAATTAAAATTTATATAATATTGATCACATACTCAGTTTTGCTTTCCTTTCTCTATCTCATTTCATGGGGCTAGGAAGTTATTCAGAGTTAGAGCCGAGGCATGAGGAGGAAAACAGGACAACTCACACCTCCACAAAATCCCTATATTCATGTGCCTGAGGATGGCTTCTGAACAATTTTTAGAACACCCATACTGAGATGATAAGATCACAGAAGACCTTTTTTTGGCAGAATCATACAACTATAATCTGGGCCTTGATGACCCTGAGGAACAGGTTAAGACTTAAAGTTTGCAAGGGCTTCATTAAAATCTTCAATGGTTTCATGGTGAATTTGCATAAATTATAAAAATACATAAAGAGTTCAACAATGTTTTCCTCAAAAAAACACACACACACACACAAAACCCCTTTTCTCTAATATCAGCAAGTGATACCTGACCAGCCACTCTAGAGGCTGTCCTCCCACCTTCTCTCATTTCTGAGCTACCAGGTGGGGCACAGCAGCATGACAGCCCATCCTAGGTATAGGAATTCCCCAGTGGCATAATTTCCTAAATGCTGGTCCCTGAAAGAGACCAATTACCCATTGATGTCCATGTGGAGGGAACAGAAAAAAGGCTCCCATCCATCAATTCTGATGCTAGAATTAGCTTGTTTGGTAGAGCAACATCAACGAAGGAACACCTCTCTTGTGGGTCCAGGGAGTAAGAGGAGCCCCCTAGGGCAGCCCTAATTACTCTTTCTTCACTGGAACAACAGCACTTGCTCATAACAAAGTGCAACCACTTAGTGTGCAAAAGACAGTGAACATTAGCAGGCCCAAGACTGCTTAGCCTTAGAAATGCTTGCTCACAAATTTCATCTTTCACTAGTATCTAGAATCTGTAATTTTGGGAGTAAGCCGACCAACCTTACAGATAAAAGTGCCTCAGTGCTCCTAAAGTGTATATAGTAAACTCCTGTTTTCCTTTGGAGAGTCTGTAATTTTGTTTCATGTTCAGCAGAAGGTGCCTACCTGATCAGCACCCACTTCCCTAAACAACTATGGGCACTGAGTCTCTAATTTGTTACTTGGAGAACTCAGCCCATCCTACGTGGTAACACCAAGAGACAACATTTGAGAGCTTGCTTCTGGTTTCCTCCACACCAAATTTAATTCAATACTAAACAAGACTAATACAAAATATTTAATGATCCTCATGTAAAAAATTTTTTTTTAATTATTGGGTAATGTCAAAGTAGACTGAAGTAAGTAAAACGATGGCATGTGTTCTTGGAAAGAATTCAGCGTCGCCCAGATGTCATCTCTCCCAAATGATATATTTATTAAATTTCACAAATACCTAAAACAGTTTTTAGGACTCGATAAAAACTACTCCTCCAAACCTAATACTAAGAAGGAATGTCCAAAAATGGACAAAGTCTTCCATGGAAAAACATGACGGTCTACCTAACATACCTCTATGGTAATTCAGACAATACAAGTATTAGCAGAAAGGAAAACAAACAGAACAAAGGAAAGGAAAAGTGTCTTCCACAGACCAGCATTTAATATGGAAAGTTGTTCAAGGACAGAACAGGAGAGTAGTGGCAAATATCATGAACTCTTGACTACATAAGGGACAAACTACTATCCACTTGGAAAAATGCAGCGTATTTCCCTCCATTCCATAGACAATAGCCTACTCATTGTAGATTTAAATGTGAAAGATAAAACTAGGCCACTTTTAGAAGTCACAGGTAAATGTTTTATTGATAGAAGAATAGAAAGAGTATCTCATATAAGTAAAAGAATGATCTATAAAGCCAGAGACAAATTCAAATATATTAAAATTAAGGTAGTTAAAAGATACATAAAAAGGAAAATATCTGCAACGTGCACAGATATAAAAATAGAAAAGGGCTACTTTGTAGAGTTAAAATGAAGACATAATTTTAAAATGGAAAAAGAAGCAAAACATATTTAACAGATATGAAAAGGATAATATATGAAAAAATGTCCATCACCTTGGCAACTGGGTAATAGGACACTAAGATGTCCAGTAAATCCCATTTCACAGTGATTAGAACAAAACTTAGTCAATTTAATAATCCCAAGCGTTGGGACTTCCCTGGTGGTGCAGTGGTTAAGAATCTGCCTGCCAGTGCAGGGGAACGGGTTCAATCCCTGGTCTGGGAAGATCCCATACGCCACGGAGCAACTAAGCCTGTGCGCCACAACTACTGAGCCTGCATGCCACAACTACTGAAGCCTGCGCACCCTAGAGCCCATGCTTTGCAACAAGAGAAGCCACCACAATGAGAAGCCTGCACACTGCAATGAAGAGTAGCCCCCGCTTGCCACAACTAGAGAAAGCCCGCGCACAGCAACGAAGACCCAACGCAGCCAAAAAAAAAAAAAAAAAAAAAAGAAGAAGAAAAAGAAAAAAAAACCCCAAGTGTTGAAGAGCATTGGGGAAAAAAAATCATTAAATTATGCACAGATGGAGGAATGGTCAAGTGATATACTCCATTGCTCTTTCCTGTGAATATGAACTTGATCGCTATTTACAGCCCAGCAATTTCCAACAACGTCCACAGAATTTATTGCATAGTTGCACTTGGAGAGATATACAAGGATGACATACACTAATATCAACAGATCTGAAGGTTTTATCAATAAAACAGTAAAGCAAAGAGTACTGCAAAAAATGCAGCATGTTACCTATTCTATAACTGTTATGGTCTCCTGCACAGACAGATGAAGCCTCGCCCGAGATTTAGTTCAGATGTCTGCACTGATGATAACATATACACACCTAAAGAGCATGAAAGGGGTTTCTTAACTTCTATAATGGAAGTGTTTGGGAAAAGGAAAGGAAGCCTCTCAAGAAGGTGAAAAATGCCTTGAGACATCAAGGAAAGAAGGAAAGGAGCCTGGCCTGGGTTTTTTATTGAGCTTAGGGGATGGGCTAGGGTGAGAATTCAAGTACACGAGCAAGGCCTTCTGTGGATTCAATCACTTGCCAGAACCAAAGGAAGGGACACTGAGGCTTTCTTATCACCATGTACAGATGTGGGCACAAGTAGATGAAAGAAAGAGGAAGTAAGGTTTAAAGTTGTTAGCAGTCAAACATCAAAAAAAGGAGTGAGAGACTTCTTATCTATGGTCTGGTATCTAAGGAGCTTGGAAGTCAGCTTCTGGTACCTTCTAGTCCTCAGAAGAAAAAAAGCCAAGAAACTTAAAAGCAACAACTCTTCCATCAGAGAGCTGAGGTCACAGGGTAAATTGCTGTCTCCAAATGAGAAACAGAAACAAAAAAGTATACCCAGACACCTGAAACTAAAACAACATTGTAAATCAACTGTACTCCAATAAAAATTTTAAAATAAAATTGGAACAATACAGAGAAGATCAGCAGGATGACATGCAAATTCATGAGGCGTTCCATATTTTTATAAAAATACTGAATGCTGTACACCTGAAACTAATATAATACAGTAAATCAACTGTAAAAATAAACAAATAAAAATAAATAAATAAATAAATATATACCCAGAATAGTCTCTTCTTTCTAATAAGGCCTGTCCTGAAAACAATCTATTTCACAAGCGCACAACTAATTGGGATTTTGCTAGAGCCTAACTGACCTGGGGGTGTAGGGAAATAGCCAATGTGAGTCTCTTTTAGCATTTTCTGCTCTCAAAGGTGGGGGCACCTCTGAGGATAATAGTGGTTTTTTCCCCTCCTAACAACAAATATGCGGTGTCCCAATGCCACTTCTCCAACTCTCTGTCACCAAATAGATGTCCAACGGTTCAATTCAATTCAAACACTAACTCACATATGTTACACTCTGTAGATTTAAGCGCTCAGTCCTAGACAATGTCTCTACTTCAGATGCCAGACACAAATGGCGTGTCTTGGTTACCAACATTTCTACTCAGCTGTCTACAAATCACAGATTTCCTTGACACACCATCAGGTTTGTAATTTACTTAAAACAAAAGACACTCTATCACCCTTATTACTCAAGTCATTCCAAGGACTTCAAAAGGTTTTTGCTAGGAACGCAGGACAAAGACCAAACATCTTTCTCATTATATCACAGAAAGTCAAACCCAGAGATACAGGATCACTAAAAGATTGAGATCAAATCAGTGTTCTAGAGAATGCTTGCCCTCTGCCCACAACTACTTCTACATCAACTGGCCTCTTGTTTAATATAAATTGACTATACAGAAAAACCTAGATGCTTTCTGGTAACATCAAGAAGAAGACAAGGATGTCCCCTCTCACCATTCCTTTATCAATCTTATACTGGAATTTTTAGCTAATGCAATCAGACAGGAAAAGTAAATAAAAAGGACAAAAAATGAGAAGAAATAAAACTGCCTTGGCTGGCATACGACAAGACTATCTTTGGAGAAAAGCTCAAAGAATTCCAATAGCAAAAAAAAAAAAAAAAACAACAAAGGACCTTGAACTACTAAGAAAGTAGAGGAAGGTTGAAGATTAAAATGTTAACATGCAAAAGTCAACTGCTTTCCTATAGATCCACACATAATAGTGAACTCAACTTTGACGAAGGACCAAAGGCAATTAAATAGAAAGAATTTAGTCTTTTCAACAAATAATGCTGGAAAAATTGGATATCCAAATGCAGAATGAAGAAATGAATCTAGACAGAGATTTAAAACCTTTCATAAAAATTAACCCAAAATGGATCAGAGTACTTAGTGTAAAATGTAAAACTACAACACTCCAAAAAGATAACATATGAGAAAATCTAGGTGACCTTGGTTTTGGTGATTAATTTTTAGATACAAAAGCAAATGCAAGATCCAAAAGATAAAAATAACTTTGACTTCATTAAAACGAAAAACTCCTGCTCAGTGAAACACAGTGCTAAGAGAATGAAAACACAAGCCACAGACCGGCAGAAAATCCTTGGAAATCATTTAAATGATAAAGCACTGGTATCCAAAACATCCAAAGGACTCTTAAAACTGAACAAAAAGAAGACAACTTAATTAAAAATGAGCAAAAGATCTGAACACACATTTTATTGACGATATACAGATGGTAAATAAGCACGTGAAAAAATTCTTATTACCAGGAAACTGAAAATAAAAGAATGAGATATCACCCAACACTTCCTACAATGGCTAAAATTACAAACCTTCAGAACACCAAATAATGGCAAAGATAAAGAGCTGGTGGTAATGGAAAATGGAAAGCTGGTGGATTTTTAATGTGGATCTGTGAAGCCATCAGTGGAAAACTAAATCTCTCAGAAAATAGAAATTAAACAGTTGGTGGTGCTTTTGAGGATAAGCTTGATTGGAAGATCAAAGAATGTGGAAATATTTAAAGGAGCAAATAATCTGAAATTACTTAAAATATATTGGGAAAAAACACTCTTCTGTTTTCAACACCAAAAGCTGTCCTTTGATGAGATCAATTTAGTAAAAGTGATAAGTATCTAGTCAACATAACAGAGAAAAGAGGGAAGACAGAAATTACTCATATCAGAAATGAAAGAAGGGGGAAATGAACATGAAAAAGGACTTGATACCATCCAATATCCATTTATGATGACAAACTAATAATAGAGGGGAACTCTCTCTTTTTGAGAAAGAACATTTACGTGACACCTGTAGCTAACATCATACTTAGTAGTGGGAAACTAGATGCTTTACTGGTAAGACAGGAATGGAACAGAGCAAGAAGATTCCTCTCACCACTCCTATTCAACACTATACGACAAACACACACACACAAAGAAAAAAATAAAAACAAAACACATTGTACTAGAAGCCCTAGTCAATGCAGTAAGAAAAGAAAAGGAAATAAAAGATATACAGATTGGGAAGCAAGAAATAAAACTGTCTTTGTTCTATATGACATGATTGTCTATGTAAAATATCTGAAAGAATCTACAACAGAGATTACTCTTGGAATTAATAAGAGCAGAGTAAGGTTGAAGGATACCAAAGGAAATAAGGTATCAAGCCATGAAAACACATGGAGGAACCCAAAAGGGACTTCCCTGGTGGTCCAGTGGTTAAGACACCATGCTCCCAATGCAGGGTTTGATCCCTGGTCGGGAAACTATGATTCCCCATGCCATGTGGCCAAATTAAAAAAAAAAAAGTATACTGCTAAGTGAAAGAAGCCAATCTCACAAAGCTACACACTGTATGATTCCAAGTATGTGACAATCTGGAAAAAACAAAACTATGAGCCAAGAAAAAAATCTCTGATTGTGAAGGATTTGAGGGTTCAAGGGAAGAATGAATGAATAGGTTGGGCATATAGGATTTTTAGGGAAATGAAACTATGCTATAGGATACAGAAATGAAATGAAGGATTTATGTCATTAAACATTTGCCAGGATCTACAGATCTTTTAACACAAGGAGTCAATGCTACTGTAAACTGTATACTTTAATGTATCAACATTCACTGAACAATTTTAACAAATGTTCCACACACAAGATTTAAAATTAGTGTAAACTGTGTGGATGCACAGTGGTTATGTGGGAACTCCCTGTACTCTCTATTTTTCTTTTTTTGTAAACCTAAAATTGCTCTAAAAAAAACACTGAAGTAAATTAGAAAAAAAAAAAAAAGTTGCAGACAGACTCATTGCAATTCACCCCTGATGACTGATGACCAAAACGGGACACCTTTCATACAACTGATCTGAACCTATTTCAATAAGCCAGTATGGTGCTCCATGAGCCTGAGACCTGTTACGGAAGTGAAACTTCAACTGAATGTCATGTTGGAGAGCAGCACTGTATATTCTGAGAAGTGCCACGGTTACTACCAGTCATGTTTGGGACTCCAACATGGATAAGAGTGTCCTGGTGAGTCCCTATATTGTGGACCTAGTATATGTACAGATGAGAATAACCTTGATTTCTATTTTGGATATCTCTAAATCAAGAGATCCCAACATTTCTTTTAATATAAAGGGGCAATTCTTAGACATCGTCCAAAAGGCTGTGAATACATGTAGATGGGGCCAATTTTTGGCCAGTATCAAGATGACTCTCTGATGTTTGGTTAGCTGTGTGGTTTGGTCATTTATCAGGGATATCACAAGGGATGAGAGCAGCAACTCTCCACTGAGCTCATCATGCACGAATGCATATTGTCATCCTTAAAGTCTATGCACACCCCAGAGCTATGCATTCAGTTAATCCCAAGAAACTCCCGAGGCAAGTCTCCATCTGGGGGAGTGGTGACCTCTTCCAAGACCACAGCATCCTTTAATGGACTGAAGAGAGAACAGGCCACCCTCCTGCTGGAGGCATAAACCAGGACAGGTTTTGCTCCATAATGTCACGCGGTGGTGCTGGTAGGTATGCCAACCCGATGGGGTGCTAGTTCTAGGGTCAAAGGCACAATGGGCAGCTTAGCAGAGGGTCACAAGCTCAGTGCTTATGAGACCCTTTCTTTTCTTTTTTTTTTCTTTTTGGCTGCGTTGGGTCTTCGTTGCTGTGCGCGGGCTTTCTCTGGTTACGGCGAGCGGGGGCTACTCTTCATTGTGGTGCACGGGCTTCTCATTGCAGTGGCTTCTCTTGTTGCGGAGCACGGGCTCTAGGCGCGCGGGCTTCAGTAGTTGTGGCTCGCGGGCTCTAGAGCGCAGGCTCAGTAGTTGTGGCACACGGGCTTAGTTACTCCACGGCATGTGGAATCTTCCCAGGCTAGGGCTCGAACCTGTGTCCCTTGCATTGGCAGGCGGATTCTTAACCACTGCGCCACCAGGGAAGCCCCGAGACTCTTTATTTTCAAGAAAGCTCAGTGTGTGACAGTCACTGCAGCTCTAATGGCAAACAGTGTGAGGCACAGGGCAGTTTCTTGCATCAGAAGTCTATGGACAATTTAAGGCCACAATTTAAGGTAACTCCAGGAGGTATGAAAGGTCACTGAAAACTCTACAGTGAAGGAGGCTAAGAGGATTCTAACACGAGTTAGTGTTTTTTTTTTTTTTTTTTTTTTAAAGGAGGAGGGGAAGCTTTTTTTTTTTTTTATTTTTTTTATTTATTTATTTATGGCTGTGTTGGGTCTTCGTTTCTGTGCGAGGGCTTTCTCTAGTTGTGGCAGGCGGGGGCCACTCTTCATCGCCGTGCGCAGGCCTCTCACTGTCGCGGCCTCTCTTGTTGCGGAGCACAGGCTCCAGACACGCAGGCTCAGTAGTTGTGGCTCACGGGCCCAGTTGCTCTGCGGCATGTGGGATCTTCCCAGACCAGGGCTCGAACCCGTGTCCCCTGCATTGGCAGGCAGATTCTCAACCACTGCGCCACCAGGGAAGCCCCGAGTTAGTGTTATGTATGGCTGTTGTACGGCAATTTAAACACAGTCTAGAGCCTTCTGTGGTAGGGGTGACCTCAAGGTGGGCAAATTTCCAAGCAATAGCAAATATGGGCTCAAGTAAAATTAGTAAACAAGGAAAACGTTGCCTCCCAACACCAAAAGGACCCAGCAGATCTTGTGGGTACTGAAAAAGACTATGTAACTATTTCTTCACAGTGTCAGAGAGGGAGCAGCCATCTGATTATAAAAGAATTTTCAGGAACTTGACCAAGGCATGAGGGTCTTATCTTATGCGTGGGTCAATGGCCCATCCACCTCGTATGAGCTCCCATTCCAATACTAGTTCTGAATGAGTGTGAAATGAATATCCTCAGAGGAGGACGTCGTTAGTGTGATGTCATACCTGTGCTCCTGGAGCAAAGTGCATGCAGTGCAGATCCTACCTGCAGAGACTGTGAAATGGCAAGGCTGCTGAGGTTCCCTGAGGATAACCAGGTAAAGATGTATCATGTCTCTTCCTCCATGACATATAATTTAAGTAACCCAAGCTTAAATCAGTTAAAACTAATTCCTTTGCTGTGTCACAGTGAGGTTATTGTGTCGTCCCTAATAACTCAGAGGGTCAGGATCTTTGTTGCAGTAGAGGGAGAAGCAGCTGCAGCAGAGGTGCTGCTGATGAGCCCTCTGGTATTTGGAGAGTATACTCAGTCCACCATCGACTGGCTCCCTTCCCTCTCTTTTTTTTCTTTCTCTTTTAAATAACTGCTCTTTAAGAAGTAACCCCTAGGCTCACCTCATTCACGGGGTATAATCGTATTCATAACACCCTAATGTAACGGGGCTATTTGCTCTCTTGCCTTGTTACAAAAGTCCTTTTACACACACATATATGTGTGTGTGTGTGTGTGTGTGTATATATATATATATATATATATATATATAGATTTTTTTCCCCCCTCTTTGCCAAGCCACTCAGCTTGCGGTATCTTAGCTTCCCAACCAGGGACTGAACCTGGGCCACAGCGGTGAAAGCACCGAGTCCTAACCACTGGACCACCAGAGAATTCCCAGGCCTTCTATATTTTATTAACTGACCTGATTAAGCTGTACTAACTTCACAGAATGCATTAAAGTATTTTACTTTGTCCTCCTAAACTTCATCCCCCCCAGCATGATAATCATTAACCAAACCCTAATTCCTAAGAATAACAGCGCTTTCGACTAGCTGTTTTCCAAGGCTAGATGGTATCTACAGATAAGGGTGACTTAGGAGCTGGGACCTCCTGCCTTCTGGGAAAATGCCACAAAAAGATGAAAAACTGCCCTCTCACTTCTCCTCCTAGCATAAAAGAAACCTAAATTCTTTTCTGAATTAAGATGGTTCTTTAGGAACCTAGTTAGTCCACCTTCTCGGTTTGCTGACTTTCAGAATAAAGTCGCTACTTCTTGCCCCAACACCTCACCTCTCATTTTATTGGCCTGTCATGCAGCTGTAAGCAGATAAGTTAGGGGAACCCCAGTGAAAGAGAACCCTGGCTTTCTTGACATAAGAGAAGCCATTTCTGGCCTAAGCCATTTTGTGATCTAAGCCTGGCCACAATGCTTGCCCTTGAACAGGTCTCAGTAATCAATGACCTTAAGGAAAAAAGGAATGAAAGAACAGAGAAAAAGTAGTCAAACGATAGTGCAGTGATACAGCAGAGTCCTAGTTCCTCCTCAAGGGATATAGATATATATACAAAATAATATATCTTTGAGTTCTGCAGGAACTAAGGCCCCCACCCAGGTGGAGGACGGAATGATGATGTTGACCCTCCTGACTTCATAAACCAAAGCTTGGACTCTGTCGACCTTTGCCCCAATTTTATGCTGAATTCTCCTCTGCTCAATCCCCTTCATGAATATGCATGTACCCTTAGCTTAAAACTTCCCCAATTTTGTTGTTCAGGGTGACAATGCTTTGGGAAAGATCCCCAGTGTTCTCCTTACTTGCTGCAAGTAACAATAAATCCTTCCTTCTCCCGATCTTTGGCTTGGTTGTGTCTATTGGCTCAACACCCACCAAAAGGTGAACCCAGTTTTTGGGTACCACAGTGAGCAGTATGAGCTTGAACTTGGTAACACTAAGACCTCTCCTAAAGTTGGGAGACACCAGCCTCAGACACATCTTCACTCCAAACACATAGATGGGTTACACCCAAGACATCCACCTAGAAACACTGTAAGGAGGGCCCCATTCCCATACTCCTGCTCCCAAAGGACAAAGAATTACAGAAACTGCCAATTCAGAAGCCTCTGTATATAGAACCCAGGGTTGTTGGGATCAACAATGCCACATAGGGCAGGAGAGCGCACAGGAGGAGACCCCGACAAACAGCAGCTCACGGAGCAGGAGCTTCCAGGCTTTCTTATCAGCCTGTCCAGGTAAGAAGCGCTAGGGGAAAAGGGAGGGGTGAGGCTTAAGTTTTCAGTAGTTAAACATCAAATATGTGGATCCCCACCAACCCACCCAAGAACAAACAGAAGAAAAATGTGCATTCACCATGACTTGGTTTTATATAAAGAAACACTAGCAGGATGATGGAAGTAATCAAAACTGGTTCTTTGAAGACGGCTGCAGTAAGAGCACAGAAGGGGAGTGGGATATGTGGGCAGGGAGTTGTTTTAAGTCAGTTTCCTATCTTAGGGATTTTTTTAACCTTCCCATGAATTATTTATTTAAAAGAAGGAGAAAAAATTTTATATGCCATATTTTGCTATGCTTAATAATTATTTTAAATTAACTTTTACATTTAAATATTAATTTAATTTTAACTTTTCTACATAGGAAACCACACCAAGACTTAATCCTTTAAACAGTAAGGTGTATAAGACTGCAGACTGTAAATAATTTACAAGTCCCTTTCTAACGAAAAGGACTAGGGGCATTACAGTTTGTCCTTCCACTATATTTCACACTGGTGATGTTTTCAGGAACGAATGGCATACTCTAATACACTAGGACTTGCAAAGTAAGAGCTGAAGTAAACTAAGAATTTCAAATATTTACAGAGGCTTTGAGGATTTTCCTCTTACAGATGAAAATAGAAATTGAATTGTTTTTTTCCTCACATCCATTAAAATAGGAACTCATTTACCTTAGGAATAGTATAATAGCCTTTTAAATGTCAAACTTCTCTAGGGACAGGCACGTACACTGACCTAAAAATGGAAAAAGCACCTGAGAACTTAAATACACCCATCTCACATCTTGAGATTCTCTTGCCTAAATGGAATAAAAATTCTATTTGATTCCAGTTTTCTTGCCTTACATCGTATCTCTCGATCAACTTACATTTTAAAATCCCAAGTGCTAGTGCAAACTAGAGTTAAAGGGCTGCAATATTTAGGATAAAAGAATCCAAATACTGAAATCAAAACAGATAAGCAGGCTGCTTCCCTCAAATTCAGAAGAAAACCCCATTTTCAGAAAGTTGAACATATTCCAGACTTGGTGTCTAACACTCCAGGTTGAGATGGAACCCCTAGAGTGGGTCAGTCCCTGGTGAAGGAGGGTAGGGACAGGTTAGCAGCCACACGAATGATCTCTGGGAGCTCTACACGCCCTCCTCTCTCCTGTAAGCATGGAAGCACTCCCTTCCCCAGGCTTCTCTTGTCACAAGTCAGGAAACTGTCAGCCTGATTCAGTTTAGGGCTCTGACCCAAAGGAACTCCCCAATTCATAAACCTTCTGTCCATGAGACAGAACACCTGATCTTCACAGACTCTCAGTGTGTACAAATTACACTAACTGCACGTACACTGTGGATGCAAAACTCAAACACTCTGTCTGAAAGTGTCTAGGCCTACGGAACTACAACTACAACCTAAAAAAGGCATCATCCCCACCCCCACGTGCAGGTGCACCGCCAGCTTTCCAAAGCTCTGCATCTTCTCTCACTATAAAGTTTTCTTCTGTGGTGGATGCGAACAGGTAGGACACCTGCAAGGGTAAGGCTTCCCAGGAAGAACGAACTAGGTTTCGGAGTACTTCCCTTTCCAGCCTCAAGGGGGTCTTAGTGAGGCTCACTGACCACAGGCCTCTACTCTCCCTGGACTTGCTTTGGATCCCTGAAATTTTAAATGACACAAAGCCAGTTTTTGAACAATACAGCAGAATAACTTAAATCCAGTGTTTACGTGGGAAGGAGGAAAGAAAATGGTAAGGCACTTTAGTAGTTCAAGCAGAAAATCCCAAATATCTATTCCACCCAGAATAAAAGATGTCAGTTAATTATTATTTCCATGGCAAGAAATCCATTTGTAAATAATTAACTATACTTGAACACTTTTGGTCTAAGCCCTGCAATTTCATTTAAAAATATCCAAAAGTAAGCACAGACCTCAGAAACTTACTACACACGTTCAGGGAAAGAAAGAGTGGGACCAAAATTCTTAACAAATGTAATGTAATACAAGAATATTTTATCTTCCCTCAGAGTCACCTCTTTCTTGCCTGTTTGGAACTATTTTATACTGTCCTTATAGCTCTATTGATTAAATACGTTTTTCCTTTATTGAAAACTGCAGACTAAGTCGGTAAATCTCTTTAAAGTTACAAACCCAGGGATAGGCAGTGCTGACAGTTTCCACAAAAATAAACTCCATCCAAAGGACTTCCCATAGGATGTATGTGTCCTGTAAAGATTCTGGGGGAGAGGCACAAGGTTTTCATACAATGTACATGGTTCTGTGTGGTTATTCGGCTTTCTTCTCATGTAAAACATCCACAGATAAAAAAAATAAATAAATCTTTAAGAGCCATCCATGGCTCTGTGGGAAAAGGATAAACAGTTAAAATATTGGGTCCCTTTGAAATGCACCACAGAGGACAAACAGTTGATAGTGATGCTGTGATTCGGAAAGGCGAAGATGGCTTTGGGAATGAGAGGAGGGATCTG
Organism: Balaenoptera ricei; assembly: GCF_028023285.1. Lineage (NCBI taxonomy): Eukaryota > Metazoa > Chordata > Mammalia > Artiodactyla > Balaenopteridae > Balaenoptera > Balaenoptera ricei. The sequence goes on along the minus strand of NC_082641.1, from coordinate 172,324,013 downwards.
GAAATTTAGGTATTTATTGCCAGAGCTAGGCTGGGGAAACAGAGCTGTGAATTTGAAACCCTGCTCTAAAAACCGGAACACTCGTAACACTCAGAAGAAAACGAGTCCCTCTGACGTGAAAGGAGAGACCGTGGACTCCACAGAGCACAGTTCCTCCAACGCAGGATCCCCGGAGACCCAGTCACGACTGTTCCCTGATGACCCCCCCTGTGGTCACCGCACAGTCTGGGGGAGACGACAGACTGTGGGCGCAGAGGTGCCCAGAGAGGCTCCGGGGTGAGGGCCCAAGTCGCCGCGCGCAGTGACGGGACAGGACGCCCGGGGTTCCGGCTGCCGGCCCCGCCCCCACGCTGCCAGACCGAGGGGACTGAGGTCCGAGCGGAGACACACGCGGCTCGGGTCCGCATACCCCAGAGTTGACCGCGGTCAGACCCGGGTCCTGCCAGGGCCGGTTCCGACCAGACACTCCACCGCGTCACCACATCGCTGGGCAGCGCACTTACCATTTCTAGGTTTCCCTGAGTCCCTCCTATGACTCCCACGACCGCTGCAAACCACAGCGCAAGGGACACTACGGCAAAGCCACAGAGAAGATTAAGGACGAGTAGGGATGTTTGCGCCAATGGAGTGCGTCTCCCCACCCACTTTCCCCAGCGGGGTTCTTGATTGGACAGTTTGAGAGGCCTCGCCCCCCCACGCTTGACTGACAGCGGGGCAGGAGGATGAATGTCTGCGTAACCAGATTCTGCGGGTGGGCGGCGACCTGACCCGGCAAAGGATGTTTGCATTTAAGCGGAACTTCTTTCCGGCTTGGGGCGGCCTGTGTTGTTTTCGCCCAGTTCTTTATGAACGCGGAGGTACAGGGAAATGCCGATTGAATTCCCAAATGAATAAAGTAAGTACAGCACTCGAAGATGGCCCAGATCAGGCGACACTGAAACAATAGGGTCTTACGTCCTATATGGGTCAGGGTCTTGGCTTAAGTCTGTCAGACCATTCTAAATAGTGACCCTTGTTTAGAAACAAAGACACTTAAGGTGATCCCGCCATCTGTAATAAAGAGTCTGGCTCCATTTTAATATTTGTACTTTGACAGGATTGAGCCTTCCATCCATCCCTGCCTCTTCCCCACTCATAAAATTATGCAACAACTTGCCAATTTCTTACAAAGATTATAGCTGGCATTATAATAAGTATTACATTGAATCTTCAGATCATTTTATGAAGTAGTGCCAGTTCAGCAATGTTAACTCTTCTGAACCATGAAATTGGGATGTTTTCTATTTACACTTGTCTTAATTTCTTTTCACCATGTTCTGTAGTTTGAAAAGTATTCACTTTATACTTTAGGTTTAGCTTGTTCTTTTTCTCGTTCTTTGATGTGTAAATTTAGGTTGTTAATTGATATCTTTCTTTCTTAATATAGGTGTTTATAAGTTTCCCTTTTACTATACTTACGCTGTATATAAGTCTCCTTGTATTTATCTCCCCTGCTGTGTTTGGGTATCCCTAGAAACTCAATGTTAAATAGTCTGTGTCTTAAAACTCTGTTTTAATCCACTCTTTTTATACTGAGCCCTGTTGGTACGGTAGGAAGGTACTGGTGTGGAAAAATGTTCTCTTATGATTAAACCTGTAATGTTTTGGCAGGACAGAATCCCTGGACTATGAACCTCAGAACAGGTTCTTAGTATTCATTCCTTCCCTTTTGACACAGAAAACCTGAAGGGTCAGGGAGTTGTCTGACTGCTCTGCCCCATTTCAGATAAGGTTTTGGCAAGTTAATTTTCTTTGAGAGCCTGAGTTACAGGGAACAGAAGGCTTTGTGTGCTTATCAGAATGGTTTTCCTGATTCCTGCATGAAGCATGAGGCAGTGTTTTTCGATCATTCATGAGGAGAACCTTGTTGGGCTCCTGAAGGAAAAATTCATAAATTTGGGGGGTTCCCTGAGACTGGACTCCCTAAATGTTTTAAATCTCAAGCTAGTCCAATCTGTGTCTCCAGCAAATTCAAGTTACCAGTTTAAATGTTCCTAGAGGTTACTGGCTCCAGTTGCTTCACCTCCAGGTAACTGACAGTTCTATTTGTCTGTCTCTGATTTGGGGAGCATTGATTGCCAAGTAGTCAAATCTTTCATGAATCTAAGAACAGGTGTTGCCTTTCAGGTTGTTTAGTTTTTCTTTCTTGTTGTGAAGATAACAATGATCTCTCAGAGCTCTTTACACATCCGAGCAGAAACCATCCATTCTGTTGTGCTGCTCTGTATTTTTCCTTTATAAGACTGTTTATCATTTTCACTTATTCATTCCTCTGCTAGTGACCATGTAGGTGGTTTCAAAGTTTTTCTTCTGTGATCATATGTGGATCTCTGTATTTGAATTTCTTTCCTTATGTTCTAAAATATCTTACCCTGAATACATGTTTGTCACCCTAAAGACATTTTCCATGCGTTACCTTCTGTTTTATCATTGCCCTTTTGGGGGCAGGATTAACACCTTACCCAAAATGGGATCAGATGTCAACACTGATGTTCTCAAGTGCATCAAAAGAAAGATGTTGGATTTCCCTGGTGGTGCAGTGGTTAAGAATCCACCTGCCAATGCAGGGGCACGGGTTCAAGCCCTGGTCCAGGAAGATCCCACATGCCACGGAGCAACTAAGCCCATGTGCTACAACTACGGAGACTGCGCTCTAGAGCCTGCCAGCCACAACTACTGAGCCCGCGTGCCACAGCTACTGAAGCCCGTGCGCCTAGAGCCCATGCTCTGCAACAAGAGAAGCCACCGCAATGAGAAGCTCGCGCACCGCAACGAAGAGTAGCCCCCACTTGCAGCAACTAGAGAAAGCCCGCAAGCAGAAACGAAGACCCAACGCAGCCAAAAATAAATAAATAAATAAATTTATAAAAAATATTAGCTTTAGGTTTCCCATAGATGTTCACTATGAGGCTAAGAAATTGCTAACTATTCCTGTTACTCTGAGTGTTTTAATCACGGTGTATATCATAAGTGTATATCACTATAAACTTCCCTTTTACTACTCCTTATGCTGCATACAACTGTCCTTGTATATTTCTCCCCTGGTTTTTATCTAACACTAAAAAACATGGAAAAGATTTTATTTCCTCTGCTCTTTACTAAAAATTGAAGTTGTTACTTTTATTTTCCAGTCTTGCAGAAAATGTGCTGGAAGTATAAGCATATGGAAATGAAACCCGTGAAGAGCAAAATGCACTGTGGGCTTTGTGGATCATGGAAACAAAAGGCTTCCAGCTCCTGCTAAAAAAAAACATTAAAAATTTCCCATCTCTCCTTTTATACTCAATAATGATATTACTCAAAATGATATCCCCTTTCTACAGGTCATCTCAATTATTCTTTGGATTATTACCTTTAAATATCCATACATCTTTTTGGACTTTCCAATGGGAAATCAAAGTAGTCTTGCATAGATATCACCCTACTCACGAATTCGGGATGAGTTAGAACAGTGCAGATAAACCCAACTCTTTCCAATTGGGAGGAATTCATGGCTTAATGGGGTATACATTGTGTCACTCAATATGAACAGTAGCAAAATGAAAATGCTCAATAATATAATATTTTAAATTTTTAAAGAAAATGAATATCCTCTCAAATGATGTTAAACACAAAAAAAACAACACAAGTATTTGTTGGCCAAATAAGTTGGAAGTCTCAAGTCTCAGATAACAATGTCCAAACTCAAGACCACATATCATATATATATATATATATATATATATATATAGTTTGTAATAATTATAAAATTGCACATGAACCATATCCATATTTTATCTTTATGGTGAATCTTTACTGTTAATCAAAGAAAGCAGGACTTTCTATATTGCTGCCCTCTATTTACTTACACAAGACAGCAGATCCTGAAACAGTGTTTAAAGTGTATTATGTGGTGGAAATACAAGTGATCAATAATGATATCTTCACTTACTGAGGCACACACCCTCAAATAAAAGACATATACATACCTCGGTCTCTGTATTACATCACATGACATTTTTTACTTTTGTTCAATGCCCTTATTTGCATTTCATAAACCAGAGCTTTACCATTTGTTAACCATCTCACTTTTCCTACTAAATATAAGCACCAGGACTGCAAGAACCTGTCTCCTGCCCAAATACACAAATCCTTGATTTGTGCCTTGATTATCAGTGCTGAATGGGATATGTTGACCCTAAAGTGCATGCCAATGAGAGTTGTGAAACCTTAGCATCAAGAGTATAGTCTCATCATGAAGGAGATATTACAAATATTACATAGTATGCTAAGAATTAAATTTATATATTTTCACTGAGGTACTTCATGGTAAAGGGTGTCTAATATACCATAGGAAATGCATCGGTGTTTGGATAACAAGTAGGAAGCACCAAAGCTTTCCCAGAGGCCCGAGAGTTGGCCTGCATTCATTGCAAGGCCAAGTCTTTTCCTGCTGAAGAGAAAAATGTCACACACGTCCTTCATCAAAGGTACTCAGTGGGGGCGTCCCTGGTGGCGCAGTGGTTGAGAATCTGCCTGCTAATGCAGGGGACACGGGTTCGAGCCCTGGTCTGGGAGGATCCCACATGCCGCGGAGCAACTGGGCCCGTGAGCCACAACTGCTGAGTCTGCGCGTCTGGAGCGTGTGCCCCGCAGCGGGAGGGGCCGCGATAGCGAGAGGCCCGCGCACCGTGATGAGGAGTGGCCCCCGCTTGCCGCAACTAGAGAAAGCCCTCGCACGAAACAAAGACCCAACACAACTAAATAAATAAATAAATAAATAAAGTAGCTATTAAAAAAAAAAAAAAAAAAAAAAAAAGGTACTCAGTGACCATAATGGGCCAAGGCATTCATAAGGATATTTTGTAGTGCTATCTCTGAAAATGGTAAAAAAGTTCCAAATCATAAAAATGACTCATATTTTCCTTTTCTTAATAATATGACTGACTGGAGCTTCTTATGAAGGGGGAATAAAGTTTACCTCTTCACAGCACTCAATAAAGAAAAATGTCTTGCCTCCTTGAATAGCAATCAAATCCTCTGTCACAAGCCAAAATCGTGGAAGAAGTCCATTTCAGCATCCTGTTACTGTTCTACCTCCTAGTCCCTTTATGATTTGTAATCATGCTTATTAGAATTCATTACACCCCTCTTGTAGACCACTGGCATGATCCTGAGGGTCACTGGCAAGAAGGCACTGAAGAAAAACATGAATTACGTTTTTGTTATTAAGGATAAATTAGAAATTAGTTTCACGACTAAAATTATAACAATAAAGAATAAAAAAGGAAAATTTCCTGATGAAAAAAAGGCTCAACTTGTAGTACATGACAATATTGCCTCATAATGTAGAATGATTAAATGAAGAAAACTGCAAAATTTATCTAAAAATTCATAACTATAATGGGGCATTTTCATTTATCCTCTCTGGTGATAAAAACACAGTATTTAGGGCTTCCCTGGTGGCGCAGTGGTTGAGAATCTGCCTGCCAATGCAGGGGACACGGGTTCGAGCCCTGGTCTGGGAAGATCCCACATGCCACGGAGCAACTGGGCCCGTGAGCCACAATTACTGAGCCTGCGCGTCTGGAGCCTGTGCTCCGCAACAAGAGAGGCCGCAATGGTGAGAGGCCTGCGCACCGCGATGAAGAGTGGTCCCCACTTGCCGCAACTAGAGAAAGCCCTCGCACAGAAACGAAGACCCAACACAGTCATAAATAAATAAATAAATAAATAAACGTGAATTTCTTAAAAAAAAAAAACACAGTATTTGTTAGAATACAATGGCTTGGAAAAGTTAATAAAATTTTTCTATGAAACAGCTACAGACGTGTTCGTTTAACAAAAAAATGCACATGCTTTTAATCACACACAATCAACAATAATTGAAAACAGATTGAGGGATTACATTCGGCTACAAGGAACAGGACACACCCACAGTCTTTTTTGACTTGAGGAAGGTGCTTATTCTCATATGGAAGGACCAGGTAAATGAGCCAGTGTTCAACGCAGTAGAGAAACTTCCACGTTGTCGTTTTTGAATGCACCCTTAGAGATGTTATGGTGAATCAGGAAAACATGCTCGGGCTTCCCTGGTGGCACAATGGTTAAGAATCCGTCTGACAGTGCAGGGCACATGGGTTCGAGCCCTGGTCCAGGAAGATCCCACATGCCGTGAAGCAACTAAGCCCATGTGCCACAACTACTGAGCCTGTGCTCTAGAGCCCATGTGCCACAACTACTGAAGCCCGCGCGCCTAGCAACAAGAGAAGCCACAGCAACAAGAAGCCCGCAACCAAGGGTAGTCCCCGCTCACTGCAACTAGAGAAAGCCCGTGCACATCAACGAAGACCCAATGCAGCCAAAAATAAATAAATTAAATAAATAAATTTAAAAAAAAAGCTCATTAGCACTATTGACAGAATAAGGTGTTTCCTATGCAATTAAGACTTATGTGAATATAAAGTAGAAGAGAATCAGAGAATATTCCCAAGCAGTAAAGTCTGAATAGTTTCCTATTGGACACAAAAGGCCTTACAGAAAAATCTAAACCCCAATGGATTGTTCATATGGATCTTATAAAGACATCAGTGGAAAGCTACACCTCTATGAAAATGGCAGTCAAATAAATCATTGGTGGGTTTGAGAATACTCTTAATTAGGAAAGCAAAGAATCTGAAAAATGAGCTGGAAGATGGTGTCCTTGACTCCTATGTATCTGTCTCTATCTGTATGATGGCTCAAAAATCTGACTAATGCCTTCTTCACATGAGCTTTCCAAATCTCATGCAAGAGAGGCTATTGGTGAATTCTACCATGGAACCATAAAGGGGATGAATTCTGGAATATCTAGTTCCTGATTTAACCTTCAGGGAGGATATCTCCAACTCTACATTTTATGGTCCTATCACATCTCTCTTCTTACATCAAAGTCTGCCTCAGTAAATGAAGATGTCACTATTGATCACTTGTATTTCCACCACATAATACACCTTAAACACTGTTTCAGAATCTGCTTTCTTGTGTAAGTAAATAGAGAGTAGCAATATAGAAAGTCCTGCTTTCCTTGATTAACAGTAAAGACTCACCATAAAGATAAAATATGGATATGGGGCTTCCCTGGTGGCGCAGTGGTTGAGAATCTGCCTGCTAGTGCAGGGGACACGGGTTCGAGCCCTGGTCTGGGAAGATCCCACATGCCACGGAGCAACTAGGCCAGTGAGCCACAACTACTGAGCCTGCGCGTCTGGAGCCTGTGCTCCGCAACGGGAGAGGTCACGACAGTGAGAGGCCCGTGCACCGCGATGAAGAGTGGCCCCCGCTTGCCACAACTAGAGAAAGCCCTGGCACAGAAACGAAGACCCAACATAGCAATCAATCAATCAATCAATCAATTAAAAAAAAAAAAAAAGACTCCTCATTTCCTCCTCTTAAAAACAAAAATGGATATGGTTCATTTTCAGTTTTGTAACCATTACAAATTATATATATATATATATATATATATATATATATATATATATATATATATATGATGTGGGCTTGAGTATTGACATCGTTAACTGAGATTGAGACTTCCAACCGATTTGGCCTACAAATATTTGTGATGCTGTTTTTTTGTGTGTTTAATGTCATTTAAGAGGATATTCATTTTCTTAAATAAATTAAAATCTTATATCTGGCTCCACCGCGGGTGTCAGTGGCTGCCTCACTGTCCTTGAGTTCTCAATGTTAGGAGGTGGCCGGTGGAGAGAAGCATCATGTTTGAGGCAGAGACCCTGAGGCAGCCCCACAAGTGGCCTCCTTCACTGCTCTTGACAATGCCATCACCCTGTGGCAGTTCCTCCTTCAGCTCCTAAAGGAGCCTCAGAACGATCACATGATCTGCTGGACCTCTAATGATGGGGAGTTCAAGCATTTGCAGGCAGAAGAGGTGGCTCGTCTCTGAGGGATTCAAAAGAACAAGCCTAATATGAATTATGCCAAACACAGCCGATCCCTCAGATACTATTATATGAAGAATATCATTGAAAACATGAGGGGTCAGAAATTTGTGTACAAGTTTGTCTCGCACCCAGAGATTCTGAATACGGTTCCTATGCCAGTGCGCAGGCTTGAGGGAGACTGAAGCTTTACGCATCAGTGAAGTCAGCAGTGACAGATCCATAAATGAGGAGAATGGAGGGAAAAAGAAGCCACCGCAGCCTGGTGCCAAGACCCCTAGCTGCAGTGACTACAGATACTCTGGCTTATATTCTTCATTTACCCTCAAATCTTTGAACTCCTCCAGTAGGAAGCTTTTCAGATCTCTAGGGTTGAGAATCCAGCTGAGAAATTTGCAGAGAAAAAAATCCCCTCTGTTATCAAATTTGTAACACCTTCCAAAAAGCCACCAGCAGAAACTCTTGCTGCTACCAATTCAACTGACCCAAGTATTTCTCCATCTTCCAAGGAAACTATCCAAGCGTTGGATAGTTTATATTCCCCCAAACTGCCTTCCCTAGAAACACCAGCTTCTGCATCCAGTGCAACTGCCGCTTTTACCACCACACCTCCTATTTCATCCATTTGCCCTTTTCAGGAACCTCCTAGAACACCTTCACTACCGCTGAGTTCCAACCCAGACATGGACCCAGACATGGACGCAGACATGGAATTAGTGGCTTCTCAGCCAATGGAACTTCCAGAGAACTTGTCACTGGAGCCTAAAGACCAGGATTCAGCTTTGCCAGAAAAGGACAAAATAATTCATCAAGGTCCAAGAAACCCAAAGGGTTACAGCTGGCACCAACCCTCATGATCACAGGTAGTGATCCAAGCCCACTGATAATACTAAGCCCATCTCTCCCTAGAGCTTCTCTTATGCCAGCACTATTTTCACAGACACCCATCTTACTGTCTTGGAGTCCCTTCCTCTCCAGTATCTACTTTTGGAGTATTCTCAGCCCTGTTGCTCCCCTAAGTCCAGCCAGACTTCAAGGTGCTAAAACACTTTTCAAGTTTCCTTCTGTGCTGAACAGTCATGGGCTGTTCACTGTCTAGCCTGGATGGACCTTCCACCCCTGGCCCATTTTCCCCAGATCTACAGAAAAAATAACCTATGCACTTGTGGAATGAGAGAACCAAGGAATAATGAAACAGACAGACATCGAACAAGAACACTTTTGAAGTGCGCAATTGATACTCCCACAATGATAATAGTCTATTGTGATTTTTGCCATTCCCCATTAAAATTCTTATTTAGGAGTCCCTCAAAAAAATAAAAATAAAAAGATTCACTATCTTCCTAAATTTCTCATTATGCTATACAGTATAAGTGTATCAGATCATCATGTTGTCATCTTTAAATGCAGTTTTATTAGTCAGTTATCCCTCAGTAGAGCTGGGGATGGGGGGCAGGAAGAGTTTCCAGGTGCACTCCAATGTTAAGTACAACTTACTGTTTTTCTTCTATCAGTGAAAATGGGAATACAATTGCCTCATATATATTATAGCTGTTGACATTTCAAAGTTTTCTAGGCACACAGGGAACACTAATCTAAAATAAATTTCCTTCTAGTGTAAAATGTACAGCTGAGAAGTTAATGCACACACCTCACAGCTTGTGGTTTGACTGAGATTTGTTCTGGCACCCAGCTAGGGCTGAGTGATTCAGACCTCCTACCAGAGCCAAGTGCTCTGGGATTCTTTAGCTTATACCTAATGAGTGGGGATGGGGAGGGATGGGTGGAAGGCTCAGCGCTGTCAAGGACCAAAGATGAAACTGGAGCCAGCCTCTTCATTACAAACGGTGAGTTCACATCTAAGTGTCTGCCTTTCTTAACAAGAAGCACAGTTCCATACCAGGCAAGCCCAGGCCATGGAAATGTTCTGTTACAAACCTAAAGCGCCAGGCGGGGACAGATTCAATCCCAGCGGCGCTAAGTGATTCTGCTGAGTCAGGCTTCCTCCCGCAGGTTGTCACTCAGGCACGAGGGGGCGGGGTATTGGAAATCTGTCCAACCGGGAGGCCGCTGAGGCAGGTGGGTGGGGCGATGCTCTGCACCGGCCTGGACGTCCTTTCTTTCTCCAATTGCGCCTAGAGCCACTCGCTGTGTGCGGTTCACTGCCTCTGGAGACCCGTCAGTCTCACGTATCTGCACGGGTCGTTGGAGTCGTTAGGAAGGACTCAGGAAACCTCGAAATGGTGAGTGTGGTGCCCCAGGCTGGGGCCGCCGCGGAGGGAGTGGTCGAAACCGGCCGAAGCCGGCCATCTTTTTGACACGGCCTCCAAACCCCGGAGTCTACGGATACGCCGGGTCTGCGGCGCCGCTCGGACCTCTGTCCCCTCCGGCTCGCAGCGTGGGGATTGGCCCGGCAGCCGGGACCCTAGGCGTCCTGTTCCGTCACTTCGCGCAGGAACTTCCGCCCCGGCGCCTCTCCGCGCGGGTGTGCGCCCGCAGCCCCTCTTCTCTCCCGGATTGTGCGGTGAACTCGGGCGCCGTCTTCAGGTGACAATCGTGACTCGTTCTCCAGGATTCGGTCCTGGGATTACCCCTTCCCTGACGGGTCCCAGACCCTCCTTGCTGCCCAGGGGGCACCCGTTTTCCTCTGAGTTTTCCAAATGTTTGGGAAGCAAAGTCTCAAATCAAAGACCCCGGCCCAGCAGGTAGCTCTTTGTAGGGCTTGTAGTAAATCATTACATTTCCATGTTATTCCCCGTCTTCCCAACCTCAGTTTCCCCTCTCCGATTCACATCGTCTATCAACTGTTCATCTTCCATGGTCCATTTCATACAAACCCAATATTTTAATTGTTTTTCCTATTTGGGCAGAGTCGTGGATTACATTGGGGAGGGGGGCGGTCTGTGTATATTTTGCAGGAGCGGAAAGCCAAGAATAACTACTTGGAAGTAGGTGTATGAAATTCTTTCTCCTCCCCGTTTTTTTTCTGGGAAGAGACATCCTATGGGAAGTCCTTTTTTCGAGGTTTTTTATGAAACTTTTCTGGACGATCTGTGCTGTGACCACTGCCCGTCCCTGGGTTAGTCTCCTTCAAAAGATTTATTCACTTATTTAAGTTTTTCTTTTCAATAGTGTAAAATGTATTTAATTAATAGAGCTTGAAAGACCATGTAAAATATTTCCGAAGAGGTAAGAGAGTTGAATTTCAGGGGGAAAAATTTTTCAGTATTACATTCCAGTTGTTAAGAATTTTTGTTTCACTTTTTAAATTCCCTGAGTAAGGTGAGTTCTTTTGGACTCTCCTTTACTGTTGGTTGATTTCAAATGAAATGCCAGGATTTAGACTTGGAGACAAAAAGTATTCAAGTGTGATTACTTATGTACTAATTAAACTTGCCTTGGAAATAATAAATGATTGACATATTTTCCTGAAAGGAATAGATACTTGGGGTTTTCTGGGTGAATTAATAAAAGTGGCTGAGAATTTTCTTCTCTCATTTCCACATACACACTGGGTTTGAGTGATTTTGCTGAATTGTCCAAACAGGGTTTGTGTATTTAAATGATCACTGGTGCTTACCGTATTTAGACTTGTTCTACTATCACCACACTAGTTTTAAGACATTTCCATCACTCCCAAAATGAACCTCATGTCCATTAGCAGTAACTCTCCCTTCTCATCCCGAGGCCTAGGAAATCACTAATCTATTTTCTGATTCTATATATTTGCCTTTCTGGGTATCTCACATAAAATATCAGTGGTGGTTGAGAGCGCCTGTAGTGGGGAGCAGAGCCTGAAGTCAGTATCTTCAAACTGAGGCCCCCTTTGAGCCTGCAGAGGGAAGTGGATCTTCCTGGACATCTTCCCCCTGCCCAGTCCTACCTGCTCACACCCACCAATGGTAGTCCTTATACTGTGAGAAGCTGCAGAGCCCTGAAATCTGGGGGTGTGAGTTCACAAGGGTGTAGGCATGTTGCCCTTTCAGGGTGGTACTTGTGATATCCTTTAGCCTAGGCATTTTAAATGTTATATTTGAGTGGTCCCTCCATGATATAGGTGCACTCAGAGTGTAATTTGTGCCCATTGAGAAGTCTGTGAGGATGAGGTGTTCTGTCCTGTGGACAAAGGGTTTATGAATATAGGAGTCCATTTGGATCAGAACCTTACCCTGAATCAGGCTTAGAGTTTCCTGACTTGTGATCATGGAAGCCTGGGGTAGGGAGAGCTTCCCTGCTTACAGGACTGGGGAGGGTTTGTGGAGCTCCCAGAGTTTATTCCTGTGGCTGCCCAGGTGTCCCTGCCCTCATTGAGGGACTGACCGTTTACAAGAGTTTTATCTCAACCGGGCGTATCTAGACTCTCAAGTCTGTAAAGATGTTCAACTTTCTGAATATGGGCTTTTCTTCCGAATTGTATGGACACAGTCTGCTTATATGTTTTGATTCCAATATTTGTGTTTCTTTTCTTGGATTCCTTTATCCGTTCAAGATTACAGCCCTTTGGGCTTCCCTGGTAGCGCAGTGGCTGAGAATCTGCCTGCCAATGCAGGGGACACGGGTTCGAGCCCTGGCTGGGAAGGTCCCACATGCCACAGAGCAACTGGGCCCGTGAGCCACAACTACTGAGCCTGCGCGTCTGGAGTCTGTGCTCTGCAACAAGAGAGGCCGCGATAGTGAGAGGCCCGCGCACCGCGATGAAGAGTGGCCCCCGCTCGCCGCAACTAGAGAAAGCCCTCGCACAGAAACAAAGACCCAACACAGCCAAAAATAAATAAATAAATAAATTTTAAAAAAGAAAAAAAAAAACTGGTATCAAAAATAGTTCCAAGTTAATAATAAAAAATAAGTCCTTAAATTTGTGTATAGAGCCTTACCATTCACAAAACACACTTATGTACATTAAAAAAAAAAAAAAAAAGATTACAGCCCTTTGATTCTAGTTTCCAGTAACACTTGGGCTTTTAAAATCTATGTTGATTAACAGGTACCATCTAAGGCAAGAAAATTGGGAAGTCAAGTAGAATTTTTGTTTCATTTAGACAAGAGAACCTCAAGACGTGAAATGGGTGCATTTAAGTTCTCAGGTGCTTTTCCATTTTTAGGTCAGTGTTTGTAAGTGCCTGTCCCTAGAGAACTTTAACAATTAAAAGTCCTCTAGTATTCCTAAAGCAAATGAATTTCTATTTTAATGGATGTGGAGGGAAAGAAGAAACAAATTCTATTTCAATTGATATGAGAAAAACACCTCAAAGTTTATGTCAATCTTTCAAATTCCTAGTCCATTTAAGGCTTAATTGCAAACCTAAAATACAGTGTAATATGCCACTTATTTCTGAAAATATCTCCGTTTACTATAATGGAGAGAAAACCTATAATATCCTGTGTGCCTTTAGTTAGAAAGGGAGTTTTCATTTTTTTGTGGTTTACACTTTTATATCCATTACTGTTTAAAGGATCAAATCTTGCAGTGGTTTTCTATATAGAATGGTTAAAATTAAATTCCTAAGGGAAGAAATTAAGAAGACTCCCTGCCCACATATGTTGCCCCACTCCTCTGCTCTTAACGCCAGCCACCCTCAGATAACCAGTTTTGATTAAGCCTTCATCATCTTTTTAGTGTTGCTTTATATAAAACAACCCAGTGCAAATGCCTATTTTTCTTAAAGTTTTTATTCTAGTAATGATTATTTGGGACCCACATATTTGTTGTTTCACTACTGAAAGTTAAGCCTCACCCCCTCCCTTTCCCCTAGTGCCTCTTACTTGGACAGGCTGATAAGAAAATGTGGAGGCTCCTGCTGTGTGAGCTGCTGTTTGCTGGGGAGATTTTCCTGTGCCCTGTGCTGCCCTGTGTTGCACTGCTGACCCCACCAAGCCTGGGTTATATACAGGGAGGATACTGAGTTGAAAGTTTCTGTCAATTTTTTGTACTTTGGGAGCAGGAGTATGAGAATGGGGCCCTCCTTCCAGTGGTCCTGGGTTGATGTCTGAGCTGGTACCTATCTGTGTTTAGAGTGAAGGTGTGACTGAGGCTGGGTTTGCCCAGACATTAGTGTTGAGGGGAGGACTGGGGGAGTAGGAGGATGATTATACCCTGTGCATGAGGTGAGCCCAAAAGACAGTCACTACTTTCAAAAGAGCAGTTATTTCAGCGAAAGTGAAAGAGAAGAGGCAGGGAAAGGCAGCCTGTAAGTGGTGAGATTCCAGAAGGCTCACCAAAACTTTTAAGTAACTCTGAGGCTGTTGCCCCTGCATCTGTTGCAACAAAGATCCTTACCCTCTCGGTTATGGTCAACGACACTCACCGTCTCAGCTTGGCACAGCAAAGGGATTTGTTCAAACTCAACTTGAACTCGGATTTCTTAAGCTCTATAAGGCAATCAGTGTCATAAGGAGGCCTCTAGCCCTGCGAGCAGTGATGGGAGGCTCTCTGAGGAGTGCCTTAAGTTGGCCATAGGCTTCTGATGCAAGGCACTGTCCTAGGTCTCACATTAATATGCCATTAAAGCTGCAATTATCCCCCATACTGGGATCTCTTAAAAACAGAGGACTCCACTTAGTTGCCTATTATGGCTTTGGTACTGGAAACAGCACCCCAGGAGCTCAGCTCGGCCACTGACACCTACTTGTGATATGATGGAGCCAAACCTTGGCAGTTGGGCTTATGCTTCCTTGGAGAGATGACATTTCTTTCTTCAGTCCTTTGAAAGATGCTGTGGTGCTGTTGGAGCCACCCTCTCCAACACCTTGGTTCCCTGGGTAGCTGCTTGGGATTCACTGAATGCACAGCTCTGGGGAGTGAATAGACTAGAGATGACAGTACACCCTGGAACATGGTGGAGCTCAGTGGAGAGTTGCTGCCCTTCATCCCTTAACTGAGATAGCCTTGATGAAGAACCAAAACCAACTGTCGCCACACCTAACCAAACATCAGGCGGTCATCAGGATGAGTTGTAATGAGTCAGTGCTCTTTTTTTTTAAATAGACTGCAGCTTTTTTTAGGTTTACTAGGAAGCTGATCAGAAATTACAGAGAGTTCCCAAATAACGCCTCGGCATCCACACAGTAGTCATTATTCTTTAAATCTTGTATGACTGGTCCATTTGTTACAATTGCTGAACCAATACTGATGCATTAAAGTGGGCAGGTGACATTAGCATTGACTTTTTGTGTTGCATAATGTATGGATTTTGCAAATGTATAATAACATGTGTTAATCATTTCTGCACATATAGTGTAATTTTACTTTCCTAAACTTCCTCTGTGCTCCACAGATTGATTCATCTCTTCCTCTAATCCCGAAATCCTCCAGAACCAAAGATCATTTTCCTGTCTCGTGCTTTTGTCTTTTCCAGAACGTCATATACTTGGAATCATATAGTATATGGCTTTGTCAGATTGGGTTCTTTCACTTAGCAATATACTTTTATGCTTCCTCCATGTGTTTTCATAGCTCTACCTCATTTCTTTTTATCAGTGAACAATATTTCATCGTATGGCTATACCACTCATTATTTATTTGACTCTTGAAGGATATCTTGCTTACCTCTAACTTATGCCAGTTATGAATAAAGCCCCTACAGGTATTTATGTATGGGTTTTGTGTGAACATAAGAACTATAAGAGTTGAAGTCATTTGGGCAGATAGCAAGGAGTGTGATTGCTGGATCTTAGTATGTAGTGGTTTTTTTTTTTTAATTTTTAATTTTATTTATTTATTTATTTATTTATTTATTTATTTATTTATTTATGGCTGTGTTGGGTCTTCGTTTCTGTGCGAGGGCTTTCTCTAATTGCGGCTAGTGGGGGCCACTCTTCATCGCGGTGCGCGGGCCCTCTCACCATCGCGGCCTCTCCTGTTGCAGAGCACAGGCTCCAAACGCGCAGGCTCAGTAATTGTGGCTCACGGGCCTAGTTGCTCCGCGGCATGTGGGATCTTCCCAGACCAGGGCTCAAACCCGTGTCCCCTGCATTGGCAGGCAGATTCTCAACCACTGCGCCACCAGGGAAGCCCAGTATGTAGTGTTTTGAAAGAAAGCTCCTGTCTTCCATTGTAGGGCTACCAAATTCCATTTCCCCCAGCAATGAATGAGGATTTTCTTCACCTTTTCACCAATATTTGTTGTTCTGAGTGTTTTGCATTTTAGCCATTAAATAAGTGTGTAGTGATAGCTCATTGTTTCATTTGCAATTTCCCATTGACAGTTGACGTTGAGCACGTTTTCATATTTCCTGTTTCCCTTCTGTATGTCGTCTTTGGGAAGCTGTTTGTTAGATATTCGCCCAATTTTTCACTGGTGGTTTGTCTTCTTACTTTGACAATAATACTTCTTTAGATATTTTGAATACCAGTCATTTATCATATATGTGTTTTGTAAGGATTTTCTCCTATTCTGTGATTTTCATTCGCTTTACACTCTTTCTTGAAAGAGGCACTTTTCATTTTAATGAAATGAAATTAAAAATTATAAAGGCATTTTCATTTTAATGAAGTGAAATTATACTTTTTTTTTCTTTTATAAATCTTGTGATTGTTGTTATATTTGATAATTTGTTACCAAACCGAAGGTGACCTAGATTTCGTTCTGATACTTCCCAAGAGTTTATTACTTTTGCATTTTACATTTTTCTCTCTAGCTTCTTATAATGTATTCTCTTCGTTTTTTCTCTAGTTTGAATATGATATACTTTGATCTCCATTTCTGTGTTTTCATATTTTCTGTTCACTGAGCTTCATGAACCTACAGGTATTGTCTATCATTAATTTTAGAAAACTCTTAGTTGTTATTTACATGTTCTATTTCTTTCTTTCTTTTCCTTTAGTTAATTTCATTATATGTATCTTGAGTCTTGTGTTAAAGAAGGTCATGCCAGGCTTCATAAATATTGTGTTGTATCTTTTAGTTCTTTTTGGTCTTTTTGTTAGACTCTGGTGAAAAAGACTCTTTTGGGTTTAGGCGTTAAGAACTGAATATTTGGGTCATATTTAAAAAACGTCTTTCTCTTCTTTTTTCCAGTTTTAGGACATCGGTTTGCCCTTTGAAGTCAGTGCTCTTATGGCTCTGGGAGGACTTGTTTATTTCAAGCTTTTTCATTCTCTTCTTGTGAGATTAAGAATCACAGCTTCTAAATTCATAAATCCCAGAACTAGATTTTCACCTGGCAGTAGCCAGTGTGGCTGCATGCCCAACACTTGTAGCTGAAATTGCAGAATGGAGACTTTATGTTGTGTTGGAGAAAACCACTATACATATTTTCTAGTCATGGGAAAATTCACCATCACACTATTATGGACCTCAGTGAACTCCCTTGCAAACTGTAGCTCTTAAACTGTTCCTTAAGGACAGTAAGGCCCAGGGTATACTGTTAGGGTGTGATGAGAAGAGTTTTTCTGGCATGTAATTGCACTGTGTGTTCTAAAATTTGGCTGGAAGCAGCCCCGAGGCACATGAGTATAGGGATTTTTTGGTCTAATACAATATTGCTTCTTCCTTGTGAGTGAGCTCTAAGTTTCAAATTTTCTAGCTGCATCAAATTATATATAGAGAGAAAGGAAAAATAGAGTCTTTGATAATTGTTACACAAGTAGAAGGCAGTGGTTCCTCAGAAGAATATATTCAGGCATCTGCATCTGATTTCTTTAAAGGCCTGGAGGACTTTGGGAGAATGTGGCCAGCTGGGATTTGTTAAAAGTTTGATTTCTCCAGGCCACCTGGACTCTGATGTTAGATGATGGGACTAGGAAAAAGCTTCCAGTTCTTGACAGTGTTTCTATTCATTGAAACCTCATGAGTCTTGATCCTCTACCTTATGAAGTGCTGTAAATGGAGCATCATAGGAAGAAGATGAAAGAATTTTTTTCACAAGAAATTGATGTTCTTAAAATGATATTTGTTTTATTTGTACAGTATTTCTGTCATTTCCCTGCATTCTCTGGGCTCTGCCATTGTGATATAAGTGATGATGTGTAAATAATTTTCATTTCTTCATGATGCTGCTAAATTATTGAGGAAGTGTGGAGAGTAAGTTTCTTATGATCAAGTCATAGAATAACTTTGTAAATAACAGAATCATACGTAAACTTCCTATAAATGAAGTGTGGATGTCTAGTTCTGTCAATCTCATGCATCTCGGTGTACACATATTTTCGGTATTTTAGGATTCAGTGACCATTGAGGATGTGGCTGTGGACTTCACACTGGAGGAGTGGGCTTTATTGGATCCTTCACAGAGGAAACTCTACAGAGATGTGATGCAGGAAACCTTAAGGAATCTGGCTGCAGTCGGTAAGAATGAAGAAATTCCCTAACTTTGTCAATTAGAGAAGTATTTCTTACCTGTCAATATTGTTCCAAGATGTGGAACGTGGAAAGGGAAGACATTGGTAAAGAAACTAGAAATGGTCAGAGCTCATTCTGGACCTAGAATCTAATAATTTTTCTATAATTTATAGTACTTTGGGATCATTTTTCTGGGTCTGCATTTCAGGAGCAAAACGGGAATATCATGACATTGAAGATCAGCACAAAAACCAGGGGAGAAAATTAAGGTGAGTCACACTTAAAATACAAAACATTGTCTCGTGAGAATTGTGGTAATATTATGAAAAATTTAAAAGAAGCAACATAATAAATAACCCCGCCTTCAAATTGAGTTATTCTTTTTTTTTTTTTTAATTTATTTTTGGCTGTGTTGGATCTTCATTGCTATGTGCAGTCTTTCTCTAGTTGCAGCGAGCGAGGGCTGCTCTTGGTTGCGCTGTGCAGGCTTCTCACTGTGGTGGCTTCTCTTGTTGCAGAGCACGGGCTCTAGGTGCGCGGGCTTCAGTAGTTGTGGCACATGAGCTTAGTTGCTCCACGGCGTGTGGGATCTTCCCAGGCCAGGGCTTGAACCTGTGTCCCCTGCATTGGGAGGTGGATTGTTAACCACTGCGCCACCAGGGAAGCCCCAAGTTGAGTTATTCTTAGAAAATGTTTCCCAAAAATATTTTCTTAAATGGGATATAAATATTTAGTGTTTGCAAAATAGTTCACTTGCAGTCATTAGTAATAAAACTTATACTTGAATATCACTTTTTTTTTTTTAAAGATTGATTGATTGATTGATTGATTACTATGTTGGGTCTTCATTTCTGTGCTAGGGCTTTCTCTAGTTGCGGCAAACAGGGGCCACTTTTCATCGCGGTGCGCGGGCCTCTCACTATCGTGGCCTCTCTTGTTGCGGAGCACAGGCTCCAGACGCGCAGCCTCAGCAGTTGTGGCTCACGGGCCTAGTTGCTCCGCGGCATGTGGGATCTTCCCAGACCAGGGCTCGAACCCGTGTCCCCTGCATTAGCAGGCAGATTCTCAACCACTGCGCCACCAGGGAAGCCCTGAATATCACTTTTTAATAGAAAGTGTGAAGTCCCATTGAGAACATTCAGTATACTCAATTTCTAACAGTTCACACATGATAGAAAACCAGTTCCTATAATTCATAATAAATATAATAAATGTAAAATGATTAATAAAGAAGTCATTAATAATATTCTCATTTATTACAGAACTTTTATGGTAGAGAGATTCTGTAAAAGTAAAGGCATTAGTTTATGTGGAGAAAATTTCAACCTTATTCCAACTCTCAATCTGAACAAGAAAACTCCTGGATTAAAACCATGTGAATACAGTGCATGTGGAACAGTCTTCACGGATCATTCATCCCTTAATAGACACATGAGATGTCACATTGAACACAAAACACGAGAGTATCAAAAATATGGTGTAAAGCCATATAAATGTAAAGAATGTGGGAAAGCATTCATTTATCCTGGTTCTCTTCGAACACATGAAAGGAGTCACACTGGAGAGAAACCCTATGAATGTAAACAATGTGGAAAAGCATTTCCATATCAGAAATCCTTCCGAACACATAAAAGAATTCACAGTGGAGAGAAACCCTATGAATGTAAGCAATGTGGTAAAAGATTCAGTGCTCAAAAACGTTTCCAAATACATGAAAGTAATCACACTGGGAAAAAACCCTATGAATGTAAGGAATGTGGGAAGGCCTTCACGTGGGAAACAAGCTTTCGACAACACATGGTAACACACACTGGAGATGGATTTTATAAATGTAAGAAATGTGAGAAAGCATTCATTTATCCCAGTTGTCTTCGAATGCATGAAAGGAGTCACAACGGAGAGAAACCCTATCAATGTAAACAATGTGGAAAAGCCTTTAAAAGTCCTGAAACTATTCAAATACATGAAAGAATTCACAGAGGAGAGAAACCCTATGAATGTAAGCAGTGTGGTAAAGCCTTTAATTATTTCAGTTCCTTCCAAATACACAAAAGAAATCACACAGGAGACACACTGTATGTATGTAAAACATGTTCTAAAGTACTGAGTACTGCCAGTTCTCTTCGAAATCATGAAAGAATCCACACTGGAGAAAAGCCCTATAAGTGTAAAGAATGTGGGAAAGCCTTCACATGGCAAAAAACCTTTCGAAAACATATGATAACACACACTAGAGATGGACCTTATAAATGTAAAAAATGTGAGAGAGTATTCATTAATCCCAGTTCTCTTAAAATACATGAAAGGATTCACACTGGAGAGAAACCGTATCAATGTAAACAATGTGGCAAAGCCTTTAGTTACTACTGTTCCTTACGAGTACACAGAAGAACTCACACTGGAGAGAAACCCTATGTATGTAAACAATGTGGAAAAGCCTTTAGTTGTCATGAAAGCCTTCAAACACATGAAAGAATTCACACAGGAGAGAAACCGTATCAATGTAAACACTGTGAGAAAGCCTACAGATACCACAGTTCTCTTCGAACCCATGAAAGGAGTCACACTGGAGAGAAACCTTATCAATGTAAACAATGTGGTAAATGTTTTAGTTCTCAAAAAGGATTCAAAGTTCATGAAGGAACCCATACTGGAGAAAAACTCTATGAATGTAAAATATGTGGGAAAACCTTCCGTTCCATTTACGTTCAACTGCATGAAAGAATTCACACTGGATAGAAACCCTATCAGTGTCGGGAATGTGGGAAAGCCTTTATCTCTCAATCATTTGAAGACACATGAGACTGCACACTGCATAGAAAAC
Source organism: Balaenoptera ricei (assembly GCF_028023285.1). Taxonomy (NCBI): domain Eukaryota; kingdom Metazoa; phylum Chordata; class Mammalia; order Artiodactyla; family Balaenopteridae; genus Balaenoptera; species Balaenoptera ricei. Next base: position 172,302,948 of record NC_082641.1, on the reverse strand, counting down.
ATAAAATATGGAGAATGGGAAAGGGTTCTCTGATCTCAGTAGTTTAAAAGGATGAAAGGATTCCCTAGATAAAACCGCATTTGTAAACAGCCTGGGCAACAACTTCAGTTGGCCAACATCATGTATGAAAATTCCCATGAAGAAGAAGTATAAATGTAAATAACATGAGATAACTTAATGGAAAGTACTCCGTGCCTAATGTTCCAGAAAACCTTCAATATGAAAGAGTTGTTTTAAAAGTTTTATAAATATGTTGTGTTTAGTAAGGATCTTTCTTCAAGTGTATCCTTGAACAGTGGATTTCTCCTAATTTTAGAAATGAATATTAATGTGAGGTAATTGTGTATGTTGTCTTTCAACAATAGTACATAAGATTTAAAGGTAGTGATTTTTCCTTTAATCAGATAGTGATTATTTTTCTTTCCATTTTAACCCTGTTGGATCCATGGGTGAATTTAAGTGTATTTCTTTTTTTTTCCTTTTCTTTTTTTTGGCTGTGCCATGCGGCATGTGGGATCTTAGTCCCCTCACCAGTGATCAAACCCGCACCCCCTGCAGTGGGAGCACAGAGCCTTAACCACTGGACTGCCAGGGAAGTCCCCAAGTACATTTCTAATATGCAGTTGGTCTTAAATTTTTATAATGTTCTATTCATTCTCAGTTAATGAGCCATTGCAAAATGGCAGTTTGCTATTTGTTGGGATATGCCTAGTAGCTTTGTGTGGCAGTTCCTGTATATTCATAATCTACTATATATAGTACCCTTTCCACTGAGAAAGATACTTTTTGGTGGTGGTGAGTATAGGAGCCTTTTTCCATTTTCCATTCTATTAAACACTTGGAATAAATTTTATGTATGGGAAGGATGTCAAAAAGTATAGTTTCATGTAAATTATGCTTTGTATTTCCTTCTGACTGGTATTTGGTGAATAAACTATGAGACTTGTGATAATACAAAAAATCTAGAGTTGGAGATATCTTGCCTGTGAGTAATATTAAGACCTAGACTTTCCATAATCCATCCTCTTTTTGGTTCCATATCAGCATTCACCAGTAGCTCACCTGTGTGTGATTTAAAAGCAGGTACAAAGAAGATATTCTTCACATACTGGAATACCCACACTGGGAGAGAGGCAGATACATAGGAGCTTCAATGACACCATCTTCCAGCTTATTTTCCAGACTCTGTCCTTATAGTCAAGAGTATCATTAACACCACCAACAAATGTTTGATTTCCATTTTTATGGATGTGTAGTTTCCCCTGCTGTCTTCATACCTTCCAAATCAAAGATGCATCAGAGTTTGAATTTTTTTCTGTAAGGCCTCTTGTGTCCACTGTCAAAGTATTCCAGTGTTTTATGTTTGGGAATATTCTCTGATTCTACTCTTCTCTGGATTATATCTTCATAATTTCTAACTTGTGTAGGAAACACTTTATGCTGTTAATAGTGCTAGTGAGTATGTGTTCCTGACTCACTACGGCATTCACGACGGTGCCACCAAAAAGAATGACATGGGAGTTTGTTTCTCTGCTGCATTGTACAGTGGCTTCCTTGACCCATTGTTTACATGTGAGAATAAGCACCTTCCATCAGGAAGACGGTGGGTTTTTCCTGTTAATTGTAGCTGAATATAACCCCTCAATATGTTTTTTATTTTATTTTATTTTATATAATTTAAACTGAATTTTTTTGTAAAACGGTAGTTTTTGTAGTCGTTTCAAATATTTTACCAACTCTTTGATGCTTTCGTTAGCTAACACATGTTGTTTTTCATTTCCTCAAAGAATATATTGAAGTACCCATTTTATAAATATTCAGAAAAACTTGCAGTTTTGTTCATTTAATCATTATACAATATGAGTCTGTTTTATCCTGTGACTAGAAAGTCAACTACTTTATCCTCAGGCCATTTTCTTATTTTTAGTTACAGTTTTGTCATGGATCTAATTTCTTACTTATCTGCAAAAGTTTAATCTTGGGTTTTTTTCAGTGCCGTCTTGCCAGTGACCACAAGATCATACCTCTAGTCAAATACTGGGGCAAAATGAATTCAATTAAGAATTATTACAGGCGGGCTTCCCTGGTGGGGCAGTGGTTAAGAATCCGCCTGCCAATTCAGGGGACATGGGTTCGAGCCCTGGTCTGGGAAGATCCCACATCCTGTGGAGCAACTAAGCCTGTGCACCACAACTACTGGGCCTGTGCTCTAGAGCCCATGAGCCACAACTACTGAGCCTGCGCACCTAGAGCCCTGCTCCACAACAAGAGAAGCCCACACACCGCAACGCAGAGTAGCCCCGCTTGCCGCAACTAGAGAAAGCCTGCACGCAGCAAGGAAGACCCAACGCAGCCAAAAATAAATTAAAAAAAAAAAAAAAGAATATGTACATGTACAACTGAATCACTTTGCTGTACAGCAGAAATTAACACAATATTGTAAATCAACTATACAATAAAAATTATAAAAATGAATGATTACAAATCCTATAAGACTGTGGTGTGTAACAGTAACAGGGTGTTCAAAAGGACTTCTTATAGGAATTTTACTTGTGTTAGAGGATTTGATTGCTGTTCAAGGTAGCAAGAAGTATTGAATGATTTTAGGTGGTTAACTTTATTTTATCATTGGTGATCATAAATCATTTTCTTGAAAGCAAGAACATTCTCGTGGAGTTCAACTTAATTGCTAAGAAGCTTTATTCAATTATGTTAGTAAGAAGAGGGGGCTGTTGGTCATTTTTATGATTTTTTATTTTATCTTTTATCACTATTAGAGACAGGTTATAAAATACATAGATTCACTTCTTAGTATGCTAGGTAATATTTTTATAATCTCCTTTGTGACATAACCAAGGCCTATAAACTTAGGCAAATTGTGAGACAATAAAAAGCTAGCAAGAGAGAAAGATAGGACTATGCCGATGAACCCTTCCTGAAGGACTATACTCTTTTTTTTTAAAATTAATTTTATTGAACTACAGTTGATTTACAATGTTGTATTAACTTCTGCTGTACAGCAAAGTGATTCAGTTATATATACATTCTTTTTTATATTTTTTTCAGTTTATTACAGTTTATAATAGGATGTTGAATACAGTACCCTGTGCTATAAAGTAGGATCTTGTTGTTTATCTGTTCTATGTATAATACTTTGCATCTGCTAATTCCAAACTCCCAATTCATCCCTCCCCCATTTCTTCTCCCCCTTGGCAACCATAACTCTATTCTCTGTGTCTGTGAGTCTGTTTCTGTTCCATAGATAAGTTCATTTGTGTCATATTTTAGATTCCACATGTAAGTGATAGCATTTGGTATTTGTCTTTCTCTCCCTGACTTCACTTAGTGTGATAATCTCTAGGTTCATCCATGTTGTGCAAATGGCATTATTCTTTTTTATGGCCGAGTAGTATTCCATTGTATATATGTACCACATCTTCTTTATCCATTCACCTGTCGATGGACATTTAAGCTGTTTCCATCTCTTGGCTATTGTGAATAGTGCTGCTGTGAGCATAGGGATGGACATATCTTTTAAATTTATTTATTTATCTATTTATTTTTGGCTGCATTGGGTCTTCATTGCTGCGTGCGGGCTTTCTCTAGTTGTGGCAAGTGGGGGCTACTCTTCGTGGCGATGCACAGGCTTCTCATCACAGTGGCTTCTCTTGTTGCGGAGCACAGGCTCTAGGTGCGCAGGCTTCAGTAGTTGTGGCACGTGGGCTCAGTAGTTGTGGCTCATGAGCTTAGTTGCTCCGCAGCATGTGGGATCTTCCCAGACCAGGGCTTGAACCCATGTCCCCTGCATTGGCAGGCGGATTCTTAACCACTGTGCCACGAGGGAAGTCCCAGATGTATCTTTTAGAATTGTAGTTTTCTCCAGATACTAGCCTAGGAGTGGGATTGCAGGATCATATAATCTGCATGTTCTTTTTTAAAAAAATATTTATTTATTTATTTATTTATTTATTTGGTTGTGCCAGGTCTTAGTTGCGGCAGGCATGCTCCTTAGTTGTGGCTCACAGACTCCTTAGTTGTGGCATGCATGTGGGATATAGTTCCCTGACCAGGGATCGAACCTGGGCCTGCTGCATTGGGAGCATGGAGTCTTTATCCACTGCACCACCAGGGAAGTCCCTCATCTACATATTCTTAATTCAATACACCAGCTCTGGCTTCTCAATATAGGGGGGAACAGGTTTTATTAAACTGATGCAAGCACTTGAGATTTCCCTGGTGGTGCAATGATTGGGACTCTGCTCTCCCAGTGCAAGGGGCCTGAGTCCAATCCCTGGTCAGGGAACTAGGTCCCACGTGCATGCCGCAACTAAGAGTTCGCATGCCACGACTAAGGAGCCCGTGAGCTGCAACTAAGGAGCCCACCTGCCGCAACTAAGAGCCAGCACAACCAATAAATAAATATTAAAAAAAACTAATAAAATAATGCAGGCACTCACTGAACAAATGAATAAGCACATAACAATAAAAATCCCCAGAAGGAATGGGTCCAGTTCCCAGAGTTGCTACATTATATTTCCTAAACTGTCTAGTTTATATCAAAAATATGAGACATGCAAACAAACAGGAAGGTAGGAACCATACAGTGAGAATAAAGAGCAGTTGAAAAGTGACCCAACTCTTACAAGGAAACCACAGTAAAATTGCCAGGTGATGTCTCAGCAGAAAACAGAAGCCAGAAGGCAGAGGGAAACATTCAAAGTGCACTAGGAAAAAAGGCTGTCAACCAACAATCCAATATTCAAAACTACCTTCTGAAAAAAGATGGCAAAATAAGGACTCTCTCAGATCAACAAAAAGTGAAAGAATATATTGATAGCCAATTGTCTCACAGGAATTACTGGAGTTCTTCAGGCTGATAGCAAGGCACTCCAGAATATAATTCATATCAACATAAAGAAACAAAAACACCTGTACAGGTAATTCTGTAACTAGAAAAGGCAGAATCAATACATATTTTCTCTTTTAGCGGATGTCAAAGGTACTGTGTATAATCCTATGTATGTAAGGTGTTACTAGGCCATTATATATAGCAGTGTAATATCTGTGTAGTATGTTTGCCATTAAAAAGCACAGAGGTGGGAGTAACTGTACTGGGCTAAGGAGATGACCACAGATTGTACATTAGTGTGAGAAAATATTTCCGGGTTATATCATAAGTTGATATAATCTGCATAACAATAATAACAAAAATGGCAAAAGGGAATAGAGCTTTATATGAGTAATGTTTCCATATATCACTGGAATTATGCTAGCATAAATCTGAGTCTCATTTTTTAAATTAATACATATATGTTAAATGAGCAAACTAAAAAATTTTAAATGTATAATGGAGATGTCATTTAAAAATGAAAGTGAAAACTTGAAAATATTCACTTAATGTAAAAGAAAGTTATAAAGGAGGCCTTAAGAACTAAAAACAACATGAGAATTGTAGAATACAAAAAGTAAAATGGCAGGTATAATTGCCACTATGTATTAATACTAAATGTGAGTGGTTTACATAGCCTAAACAGGAGGAAGAGATTGTCATCCCAGATTAAACAAAGAAGCCATGATCTAAATATGTGCTATGTAGAAGAAGCACACTTTAGATTCAAAGACACCAACAGACTGAAAATAAAAGCCTGTGATAGATATATCTGTGAACAACACCAACATGAAGACTGGAGAGATTATACAAATATTAGGCAAAATTGACTTGAATATAAGAGATATCAGTAGACATATTGAGGGACATTACATCATTCCAACAGGGTCGAACTTTATGGCTTGTATCTAAAAGAACCTTGAAAAAATTATTATAGCCATTAATACCTCTACTAGCAAAGAAGGAAGACCTCAAATCAGTACCCTGTATGTACTTCAAGAGACTGTAAAGATGAGGTCCTAAACACAAGGAGAAAAGGAATGAATACAAATTAAAGTAGAAATGAGTGAAACAGGGAATAGTAAAACTGTAGAGAAAACCAATGAAACCAAAAGTGAGTTTGTTACCCAAAAGCTGGGTTTGCCTCTTGGTGGGTGTTCAGCAAAAGACACATCCAAGCCAAAGGTGTGGAGAGGAAAGGATTTATTTGCAGCAAGTAAGGAGAACACAGGGATCTTTCCCAAAGCAGTGTCACTCAGAACAGCAAAACTGGGGAACTTTTAAGCTAAGGGTACATGCATATTCTGAAGGGGCTTGAGAAGAGAATTCAGCCAGGAATTTGGGCAAAGGTTCACAGAGTCCAAGCTTTAGTTGACTGAAGTCAGGAGGGTCAACATCATCATTCCATCCTCCACTTGGGGGCCTTAGGTCCTGCAGAACTCAAAGACATGTATCAGATTTTTATGTGTACCCTTGAGGAGGAACTAGGACTCTGTTTTATCCCTGACCTATGGTTACTTGATCCTTTTCTTTTGTTCTTACATTCCCTTATTTTGGTTAATTACTGAGATCTATTCAAGGGCAAGCATTCCGGCCAAGCTTAGATCACAAAATGGCTTAGGCCAGAAATGGCTTCTTGTCTGTCAAGAAAGCCATGCCTGGTTCTCTTTCTCTAGGGACCCCTTACCCTGTCTTCTTACAAGTTCTTACAAATTGACAAATCTTTAGCTAGATAGATCTAGAGAGAAAGAGGGTATATTAACATTCATAGAATCACAAAGAATGAGGGATATGACTATGGACATTACAGAAATAAAAAGGATTATACAGGAATTCAATGAGCAATTGTATGCCAAAATATAAGATAACTTAGAAGAAATGCATAAATTCCTCAGGAGAAACAAGCAACTGAGACTAACTCAAGACAAAAAGCAAAATCAGAATAGAACTATAAAGTGAAGTGGTTGAGTTGGTAAACAAAAAACACCCATAAAATAAATCTAGACTCTACCTTTGTGTAAATGGCTTCTACACTAAGTTCTCCAAAAATTTTAAAGAAGATTTGTTACTGCATTGGACTGGAGACTCCCCTCCTGGGCCCCTAGCTGAACCAACACCCCCCTGCCCCCGAACCCTCACTGGGTAAGGGAGTTCTTTCCCACTCAGGTTTGAGCTGCCAATAAGGAAACTGAGTTTGTTGCAAGCAAGACAGGCTTTTATTCAATGGCCAGAGAAAGAGAAGGGGAGCTAATGCTCTAAAGACACCTTCCCTCTGACTACAAGTGAGGACAAGCTTTTTATAGAAGTGGGTGGTGACTTCCCTGGCAGCCTAGTGGTTAAGACTTCACCTTCCAAGGTAGGGGATGTGGGTTCAGTCCCTGGTCCAGGAGCTGAGATCCCACATGCCTCACAGCCAAAAAACCAAAACATAAAACAGAAGCAATACTGTAACAAATTCAATAAAGACTGTAAAAAATGGTCCACATCAAAAAAAAAAAAAAAAAAAAAGGAAATGGGTGAAGGTGCTTATATGAGGCAGGAGTCTTTTGCCTTCCTGATTCATGGAAATGGATGGAGATTTCCCAGAATGCAATTCACGCCTCTATTCTGACGGTCTATGGTGCAGGGGGAGGGTGATATTATTATTACAATGATATGGTAAAGAGCTGTAAAGTGACATTTGTCCCAATTTTGAAGTTCAGTCAGATTATCCTGGATTCTTATCGTTAAGGTTTCCTGGGTCTGAGTCCCTACTAACGACTCCATGACCAACGCAGATCACAGGGCGACAGATGATATGTGACAGTCTCCAGAGCAAGTGAACCATACACAGCGTGCGACCTCTGCCAGGCCTTGGGAGAAAAAAAGGACATTCACGCGGGTGCAGAGCAACGCCCCACACACCTGCCTCAGGAGCCTCCAGGTTGGACAGATGGCAATACCCCGCCCCCTCGTCCTGAGTGACAACCTGCGAGAGGAAGCCCGACTCATCAAAACCACGCTTAGGCGCTGGGATTGAACCTGCACTTGCCTGGCACAATGTGGGGCAGAAGAGGGGCTCCGGGGCGGAAATTCCTGTGTGAAGCAACAGGACAGGACGCCCGGGGTCCGGGCTGCGGGGGCCAACCCCCCTCCCCCAGCCGGAGGGGACTGAGGTCCGAGCGGTATCTCAAACCCACGAGTATCCGCTGATTCCAACGGTGACCGAGAAGAGGCCAGTTCAAAAGATGTCCGGTTCCGACCAGCCCCTCTATGCGTCTCGGCACCCCAGGGCACCACACTCACCATTTCGAGGTTTCCTGAGTCAGAGTCCCTCCTAACGACTCCAACGACTAGTGCATATACGTGAGGGTCTCCAGGGCCTGGGAAGGTTACACAGCTTGCTACCTTACGTGCGGTGGGAGAAAGGACTTCTAAGCTGGTCTGGAGGGTCGCCCCACCCACCTGCCCGAGTGGCCTCCTGGTTGGACAGATTCCAATACTGAATTAAGGATATGCAGATTACGACCTGCTGAATAAGGCGGCACACCCCGTTATTGACCTTAAAAATAAAATGGTCATTTATTTTACCAGTAAAAATGGGTTTATGGGGAAATAGCAAAGGACTGCAGCTCCTGAGTTGCAAGCAAGCTACAACAGAAGCCATAGTCAAGACCAACAAACAAAGCAGAGGAACATTATTTCATTGAGAAAAAGAAGGAAGTTGGGAAGGGTTATTTTAATGGAAACTCCATTGGAGAAAAACAAGAGTTCAGAGTGATGACAGTTTCTCACTGGGTGAGTAGTTGAAGGGGTCGATCTATTGTAGGAGATATAATGTACTTTCTTTTTCTATGTGGCCTATAATGGGTCATTCTTTTGTGATGCAGATTCTATTGCTGGGGTGTGTAATTAAACTGACAATTCCTCCTGTAACTGACGTGGAGAGGATCTGGGTTAGAGCTCCCCTGATTAACAGATTGAAGAATAAAAACCACATGATCATCTCAATAGATGTAGGAAAAGATTTTGAAAACATTCAACATCCATCTATGATAAAAAGTTTTCAAAATGAGTGTGCACAGGGAACGTACATCAACATAATAGAGACCATACATGACAAACTCACAGCTAATATACTCAATGGTGAAAAGCTGAAAGCATATCCTCTAAGACCAGGAAAAATACAAGAATGCCCACTCTCATCACGTTTATTCAAAATAGCATTGGGAGTCATAGCCACAGCAATCAGACACAAAAAAAGAAATAAAAAGAATCCAAACAGAAAAGGGAGAAGTAAAAATGTTGCTTCTTTCAGATGACATGATACTACACATACCAAATCTAAAGATGCCACCTAAACACTACCAGAGCTCAACAATGAATTCAGTAAAGTTGCAGTATATAAAATTAATATACAGAAATCTGTTGCGTTTCTATACAGTAAAAACAAACTATGAGAAAGAGAAATGTAGGAAACAATCCAATTTACCATCCCATGAAAAAGAATAAAATACCTAGAAATAAACCTATGTTGTAGGTAAAAAGACCTGTACTTGGAAAACTGTAAGACACTGATGAAAGAAACTGAAGACAACACAAACAGATATTCAGATATATTGTGTTCATGGACTGGAAGAATTAATACTGTTAAAATGACCATAACACACAAGGCAATCTACAGATTCAATGCCATTCCTTTCAAAATATCAATGACATTTATCACAGAACAGGAACAAATAATTCTAAAATTTGTTTGGAAACCCTGAATAGCCAAAACAATCTTGAGAAAGAAGAACAGAGCTGGAGGAATCATGCTCCATGACTTCAGACCAAACTACAAATGTACTGTAATGAAACATTATAGCACTGGCACCAAAACATCCACAAAGATCAATAGAAGAGAATAAGAGTCCAGAAAAAAATCCACCCACTTATGGTCAGTTAATCTACAAAAAGGAACAAGAATATACTATGGAGAAAGGAAACTCACTTCAATAAGTGGTGCTGGGAAAACTGGACAGCTACATGTAAAACAATGAAATTAGAACATTCTCTAACACCATATACAAAAATAAACTCAAACTGGATTAAAGATCTAAATATAGTGCTTCCCTGGTGGTTCAGTTGTTAAGAATCTGCCTGCCAATGCAGGGGACATGGGTTTGAGCCCTGGTCCGGGAAGATCCCACATGCCGTGGAGCAACTAAGCCCGTGCACCACAACTACTGAGCCTGAGTTCTAGAGCCCGTGAGCCACAACTACTGAAGCCTGCACGCCTAGAGCCCATGCTCCACAACAAGAGAAGCCACTGCAATGAGAAGCCTGCGCACCGCAATGAAGAGTAGCCTCTGCTCGCCGCAGGTAGAGAAAGCCCCTGCGCAGCAATAAAGACCCAACTCAGCCAAACATAAATTTTTAAAAAAATCTAAATATAAGACAAGGGACTTCCCTGGTGGCACAGTGGTTAAGAATCTGCCCGCCAATGCAGGGGACACGGGATCAAGCCCTAGTCTGGGAAGATCCCACATGCCACGGAGCAACTAAGCCCATGCGCCACAACTACTGAGCCTGCACTCTAGAGCCCGCCAGTCACAACTACTGAGCCCACGTGCCACAACTACTGAAGCCTGCATGCCTAGAGCCCATGCTCCACAAGAGAAGCCACCGCAATGAAAAGCCTGTGCTCTGCAATGAAGAGTAGCCCCCGCTTACCGCAACTAGAGAAAGCTGGCACACAGCAACAAAGACCCAAAAGCAGCCAAAAATAAAATTAATTAATTAACTAATTTAAAAAATAAATAAATATAAGACCAGAAATCTTCTAGAGGAAAAGACAGGCAGAACACACTTGCACCTATATCATAGCAATATTTTTTTGGATATGTCTTTGAAAGCAAAGGAAATAAAAGCAAAAATAAACAAATTGAACCAAATTAAACTTAAAAGCTGTTACACAGCAAAGGAAACCATGGACAAAACACAAAGAACACCTGCTGAATGGGAGAAAATATTTCCAAATCATGTGACTGATAAGGGGTTAATAATGTCCAAAAAACGTAAAAAGTTCACACGACTGGACAATCGATTTAGAACTAGACAGAAGACCCCAATAGACATTTTTCCAAAGAGGGCATTCAGATGGCCAACAGGCACATGAGAAGTTGCTCAATGTCATTAATCATCAGAGAAATGCAAATTAAAACCACAATTAGATGTCACCTCACACCTGTCAGGATGGTTATCACCAAAAAGAAAACAAATAACAAGTGTTGGTGAGGAAGTGGAGAAAAGTGAACCCTCCTACACTGTTGGTGGAAATGTAAAGTGTTGCAGGCACTCTGAAAAACAGTATGGAGAGTTCTCAGAAAACTAAGAATAGAACTGCCATATGACCCAGCAATTCCACTCCTGGGTATGTATATCCAGAAAAAACTGGAAACACTAATTCAAAAACATACATGCACCCCAATGTTCACAGCAGCATTATTTACAACTGCCAAGATATGGAAGCAACCTAAGTGTCCATTAACAGGAGAATGGACAAAGAAGATGGGGTATATATATGCAATGAAATACTACTCAGCCATAAAAAAGAATGTATTTTGCGGTTTGAAACAACATAGATGGACTTAGAGGGCATTAAGCTAAGTGAAATAAGTCACACAGAGAAAGACAAATACTGTATGATATCACTTATATGTGGAATCTAAAAAATAAAAAAAACAAGAGGATATAACAAAAAAGACAAAGACTCATAGATACAGAAAACAAACTAGTGCATACTTGTAGGGACAGGGTAAGGGGGAGAGGCAAGACAGGGGTAGGGAATTAAGAGGTACAAACTATTATGTATAAAATAAATAAGCGACAAGCATATATTGTCCAACATAGGGAATATATTCAGTATTTTATGACTGTAAAATTGTGAATCACTATGTTGTACACCTGTAACTTACATAATACTATATATCAACTATACTTCAGTAAAATAAACTTCAAGTAAATAAATAAAAATAATGTCAAACACCACCCAGTTCTACAAAAAGTAAGCCATTAGTTGATACAGTTGCTGACTTCCAACACACTATGAAAGGAATTCAGGGATGAGATCAGGAAGGAGGCACCCTGTGCTCTGGGAAAAGTAGAAAAACAGGACTTTAGATAGTTAGACATTGTCAGTAAAAACTTTATGAACCCCAATTTTGCATTTTCCTATACTTAGAAAAGCACTAAAATCATCAATGAAGATATCCCTTCCTCAAGACTAAAAGTAATCTTCTATTACAAAAATGTGTGCTTGAGTGCACATACCCCTTCTCTAAATCACTGGTATACGGAACTTCAAACTTACTGTTTGGAGCAGTTCCTCAAAGCTACCTGAGAGGCTCTCTCCTGGGCTACAGTCCTCAGTAAGTCCATAAATAAAAAAAAGTCACAGATCTCACATCATGTGTTTTTCTTTCAGTTAACACATGTAATCTCCAATCTCTCATGGATCTAAGAAAAGATATTGCTCTTCTGGTTGTTCAGTTTTTTTCCAATTGTGAGGATGAGAATAATCACTCAGAGCCCTTTACTTACTGGAAGAGAAACCATCCATTCGTTTTTGTTGCTATTTTTCCTTTCTAAGACTATACCACTTTCAATGATTGATTCTACTGCTAGTGCCCATGGAGTTGGTTTCAGAGTTTTTCTTTTGTACCAATGTGCTTAAATACATCATACTGGGATTTCTACTTTTGAATTTCTTATCCTCATCGCCTAAAAATTTCCTATGTTGAATACCTGTCCGATACCCAAAAGGCATTTTCCATGGGTTATCTTCCATTTCATCACTGCCCTTTGAAGACAGGATTAACACCCAACCTAAAATAAATATGATCAGATGTCAAGACTGTTGTTGACACATGCATTAAGTTAATAGAAGTAGTATTATTCCACAAAAATACTTTTGAAGGAGAGTAGGGCAAGGTTAAGTGGGTTAAGCTGGCTTGTCAAAAGTTAATGTGCTGCCCCTTTAAGGTGTATAGGGGTAGAGACTACAGGTTTTAAAGGTTTGACACTCTTACACACTGGCACAGAAAAAGGAACATGAGTAAACCTTCCTAACTTGTTTATCCATTGTGGGCCAGGAAGGGTGACTAGGTATGTAAAGCCAATTAAAAGTCAAATATCAAACTCCCATGTAATTCTTTTTGGCTGCACCATTGGGAATATCATGGTGAATCAGGAAAACATATTCACCAGCACTGTGAACAGCATCAAGTGTTTCCCACACAAATTAGACATTATAAAGGTGTAATCTAGAGAAGAGTGGAATCAGAAAATACTCCCAATCGTAAAACTCTGAAATACTTTCTTGGTGGAGACACGAAGCCTTTCAGAAAAAATTCAGACTCTCATGGATCTTCATGTGGGACATCAAAGGAAAATCACTTCTATGAAAATGAAAATCAAAAAGTTGATGGCGGTTTGGGGGATGCTCTTGACTACAAGGGCACTGAATCTGGAAAATAAGCTGGAAGGTGGTGTTCTTGAAGCTTCTATGTATCTGTCTCTCTCCCAGTGTGGTGGCTCCAAAATCGGAAGAATGCCTTCCCTGCATCTGCTTTAAAATCGCACACAGATGAGCTGTTGGTAAATTCTAACATGGAGCCACAAAGATCAATCCTGGAAAATCTAGGCCCTAACATTACTCACAGGCAAGGTATCTCCAACTCTAGACTTTTTTTGTCCTATCGCAAGTCTCTCTTCTTAATTCAAATTCTATTCAACAAACACCAGTCAGAAGGAAAGACAAAAAGCAAACAGGAAAAATCATAATTTAGATAAAAGTGTAGTCTTTGACAACCTTGCCATGCATTAAAATTTATTCCAAGTGTTTAATAGAATGGAAAACTGAAAAAAGCTCCTGTATCCACAAGCCCCCCAAAAGGACATTTCTCAGTAAAAAAGGTACAATATATATAATATATTAGGGACATCCAGGAACTGCCACCCAAGGTCACTAGGAAAATCCCAACAAATACCAAGCTGCTATTTTCAATGGTCATTTAACAGAGAATGAATAAAATATAAAAATTTAAGCCTAACTGCATATTACAAATACACTTTAACTCACACATGGATCCAACAGACTTCAAAATGGAAGCAAAAAATCATTATTTGATTAAATGAAAAATCACTACCTTTATAACGTATGTACTACTGTTTAAAGATAACTTCCAGAATTAACTCACATTAATATTTATTTCTCAAATTAGCAGAAATCCACTGTCCAAGAATACACTTTAAGAAAGATCCCTAGTAAACACAACATATTTATGAACTTTTAAAACAACTTTTTCATACTGAATGTTTTCTGGAACATTAGGCTTGGATTACTTTCCATCAAGTTATCTAATGTTACTTACGTTTATATTTTTTCTCCATGGGAGTTTTCACATCTAAGGATGTGGGCCAATTGAAGTCTTTCTGAGACTGTTTACAAACAAGATGTTTTATCTAGTGAATCCTTTCATCCTTTCCCAAAGTCCAGAGATCAGAGAAGCCTTCCCCACATTCTTCCTGTTATATGGTTTCTATGCAGTGTGCAGTCTCATGTGTCTTTGAATACTTGAGAGACAAATGAAGGATCTCCCATATTCCTGACATTGATAGGGTTTCTATGCAATGTGAATTCTTTTTTTTTTTAAGAGTTACTTATTATTTTATTTATTTATTTATTTTATTTATTTTTGGCTGCATGGGATCTTCGTTGAGGCATGCAGGATCTTTCATTGTGGCACGCAGGCTTCTCTCTAGTTGTGGCATGTGAATTTTTCTCTTCTCTCATTGTGGCACGCAGGCTCCAGGGTGCGTGGGCTATGTAGTTGTGGCACATGGGTTCCAGAGCGCATGGGCTGTGTAGTTTGTGGCACGCAGGCTCTCTAGTTTGAGGCACATGAGCTCAGTAGTTGTGGCACGCAGGCTTAGTTGCCCTGCGGCATGTGAGATCTCAGTTCCCTGACCAGGGATCGAACCTGTGTCCCCTGCATTATAAGGCAATTCTTTACTACTGGACCACCAGGGAAGTCCCCAGTGTGAATTCTTTTATGCACTTGAACCTAAGGGGAAGTGAAGGTTTTCCCACATATTTTACATTCATAGGGTTTTTCTCCAGTATGGGTTCTTTCATGCATTTGGAAACCTTTTTGAGAACTAAAACTTTTACCACATTTTTTACATTGATATGGTTTCTCTCCAGTGTGAGTCCTTTCATGTATTTTAAGAGAATTGGGATTAATGAATACTTTCTCACATTCTTTACATTTACAAATTCCATCTCTAGTGTGTGTTATCATGTGTTTTTGAAAGGTTTTATGCCATGTGAAGGCTTTCCCACATTCCTTACACTCATAGGGTTTTTCTCCAGTGTGGATTCTTTCATGATTTTGAAGAGAACTGGGAGTACACAATACTTTAGAACATATTTTACATTCATAGGGTTTCTCTCCTCTAAGAATTCTTTCATATATTTGAATAGTTTCAGGACATTTAAAGGCTTTTCCACCTTCTTTACATTGATAGGGTTTCTCTCCACTGTGGCTCCTTCCATGTATTCAAAGAGAATTGGGATAAATGAATGCTTTCCCACATTCTTTACATTCATAGGGTTTTTCTCCAGTGTGACTTCTTTCATGTATTTGCAAACCTATTTGAGAACCACATCTCTTACCACATTCTTTGCATTTATAGGGTTTCTCTCCTGTGTGACTTCTTTTGTGTGTTTGGAAGGTTTTTTGATATAGAAAGGTTTTTCCACGCTGTTTACATTCATAGGGTTTCTCTCCAGTGTGAGTCCTTTCATGTGTTGGAAGAGAACTGGGATAAATGAATGCTTTCCCACATTTTTTACATTTATATGGCTTTTCACTGTATTTTTGATACTCTCGTGTTTTGTGTTCAATGTGACATCTCATGTGTCTATTAAGGGATGAATGATCCATGAAGACTGTTCCACATGCACTGCATTCACATGGTTTTAATCCAGTAGTTTTCTTTTCCAGATTGAGAGTTTGAATAAGGTTGAAGGGTTCTCCACAGGAACTAGTGTCTTTACTTTTAGAGAATCTCTCTACCATAAAATTTCTGTAAATAATGAGAACATTATTAATGATTTCTTTATTAATCATTTTACATTTATTGTATTTACCATGAATTATAAGAATAGTGTGGTTTTCTATTTTGTGTGAACTGTTAGAAATGGAATATACTGAATGCTCTGGAATGTGACTTCACCCTTTCTATTAAAAAGTGATAGTCAGGGACTTCCTTGGTGGCGCAATGGTGAAGAATCCACCTGCCAGTGCAGGGGACTCGGATTTGAGCCCTGGTCCAGGAAGATCCCACATGCCGCAGGGCAACTAAGCCTGTGTGCCACAACTACTGAGCCCGTGCTCTAGAGCCCACGAGCTACAACTACTGAGCCTGCGCTCTAGAGCCCACGAACCACAACTACTGAAGCCTGTGCACCTAGAGCCCGTGCTCTGCAGCAAGAGAAGCCACCACAATGAGAAGCCAGAGCACCTCAACAAAGAATAGCCCCCGCTCCCCGCAACTAGAGAAAGCCCATGCACCAACAAAGACCCAACACAGCCAAGAAAAAGAAAAAAAAAGTTATAGTCAAATATAGGGTTTATTAATACTGACTGCAAGTGAACTACTTTTCAAACACTGAACATTTATATCCCATTTAAAAAAGTATTTTTGGTAGAAATTTTCTAAGATTAACTAAATTTGAAGATGGGGCTATTTGTTTTGTTTGCTTCTTTTAAAATTTTCATAATATCCCATGATTCTCATATGAGACAGTGCTTGCTATTATGACTGTGACTTACCTTAATTCTCTCCCCTGATTTTTGTACTGATCTTCAATGTCATGATCTTTTTGTTTTGTTCCTGAAATGAAGACCCAGAAAAATGATCCCAAAGTATCAGAAATTATATAAAAATTATTATATTCTAGGTCCATGATGAGCTCTGACCATGCCTAGTTTCTTTACCAATGTCTTCCAATCCACATTCCAGATTTTGGAACAATATTGATGGGTGAGAAACACTTGTTTTCCAGTTGACAAAGTGAGGGAATTTCCTCATTCTTACCTACTGAGGCCAGGTTCCTCAAGGTTTCCTGCATCACATCTCTGTAGAGTTTCCTCTGTGAAGGATCCAGTAAAGCCCACTCCTCCAGAATGAAGTTCACAGCCACATCCTCAATGGCCACTGAGTCCTAAAAGACCCAAAATATGTGCACAGTAAGATGCATGAGACTGACAGAGTTAGACATCTATACTCCATTTACAGGAAGGATAGTTATGATTCTGTTATTTCCAAAGAGTTATTCTATGACTTGATCATGAGAAACTTACTCTCCATACTTCCTCAGTAATTTAACAGCATCATGAAGAAATGAAAATTATTTGCACATTATTTCTGTGATCACATAATAGTTTATACCTCTTTAATGGCAAAGCCCAGAGAGTGTTTGGAAATGACGGAAATTTTATACAAGTGAAACAAATATCATTTTAAGAAATCAATTCCTTGTGAAAAAATCCTTTCAGAGACTTCCCTTGTAGTCCAGTGGCTAAGACTCCATGCTCCCAATGCAGGGGACCCGGGTTCGATCCTTAGTCAGGGAACTAGATCCCACATGCTGCACCTAAAGATCCTGCATGCTGCAACTAAAAGATCCAACTGCCTCAACTAAAGATTCCACGTGCCACAACTAAGACCTGGCACAGCCAAAATAAATAAATATTAGAAAAAAAAATCCTTTCTCTCATTAGGGCAGACCTTTCCCATTTTTGAGCACCTGAGCTTCATGATGTAGTGAGCTCCCTGTCCTTGGAGTTATTACAACAGAGACTGATGGAGACAGAATTGATGCATCAGATGGGGGTGTGTAGTTGCTAGATGATTTCGGCAATCCCTTTGAGCCTGGAGGCCTGTAACTGATATGGGACAAGTGGGAGTGTTTGCATGATATAGGCCTTAACAGCATCTTCTCCCCCTGCTCTCCAAATGCACCACTGAAGGTAAATCAAAAGGCAACTGATTTAAATCCCTTCTCTGGCAGACGGCACTTGATCCTCATATTGATGCAGAGCCACCATAAAGCATTCTCAGCACACATCAGTTGAGGAGATTAGGTCATCAGAGGTCAGAATTTGTATTTGCATCCTTGCAAATACTTGCTCATAAATTTCATGCCTGATGCTTCTGATGGAGGAAGACTTGATGCTTGAAGGTAGAGGAAAAAACCTATTCCCCACTGCCTGGTGTCCAAATCAGGATCCCACGCAGGACCTTGGGTCAACTCAAATGTCTGCAGATTTGTCATCCCAGAGCAGCTGGAAGGGGGGGCGGTGAGGCCCACAGCTAGCCCTTGATGGGATGAGAGTCCCTGCGCCTCATGGTGTGGGTGATACTATTGTTCCTCTAAAGTACCACAGTACGGAAGAATCTGTATTTCTTGGAGTACTTGTCCGCTTAAGAAGAAAATAATGTTTTGCAAAGTAAAGAAGTGTAGTGATTCACTGATAAAGAAAAAAAAAATCCTTTCATCTTCCTCCTTAAGATCCACAATTTACAGCACTCCATGAAGCAGAGGATCAAGTCTGCATGAGGTTTCAATGACTGAAAACACAGTGAAGAACTGGAAGCTTTTTTCTAGTCATATCACCTAATGTCAGAGTCCAGGTGACCTGTAGAAATCAAACTTTTAACAAAGGTCAGGACCTCCCTCGTGGTCCAGTGGTTAAGACTCTGTGCTTCCAATGCAAGGGGCAGGGGTTCAACCCCTGGTCGGGGTACAAAGATCCCACATGCCATGTGGCATAGCCAAGAAAATAACAAAATAAAATAAAATGCTAAGAAGAGCTGTTAAAAACAAAACAAAACAAAAAACAAAGCCCAGCTGACCACATTGTCCCAAAGGCTTCCAGGCCTTTAAAGAAATCAGATGCAGCTGCCTGAGTATATAAATATTCTTCTGGGGAACCATTGCCTTCTACTTGTGTAATAATTATCAAAGACTCTGTTTTTCCTTTCTCTATATATAATTTGATGTAGCTAGAAAATTTGAAACTTAGAGCTCACTCATGAGGAAGAAACAACAGTATGTTAGACCACAAAATCCCTATAGTCATGTGTCTCAGGGATGCTTTCAGGCAAA
The DNA here is from genome assembly GCF_028023285.1 of Balaenoptera ricei. Lineage (NCBI taxonomy): Eukaryota > Metazoa > Chordata > Mammalia > Artiodactyla > Balaenopteridae > Balaenoptera > Balaenoptera ricei. The sequence goes on along the minus strand of NC_082641.1, from coordinate 172,283,860 downwards.
TTTTAGAACACACAGTACAATAACATGCCAGAAGAACTCTTTCTCATCAAACCCTAACAGTACACCCTGGGCCTTACTACCCTCAAGGAACAGGTTAATAAAAACTACAGTTTACAAGGGAGTTCACCAAAGTCCATAATGGTTTGATGGTGAATTTTCCCATGATTATAAAATATGTAAATGTTTCATCAGTGGTTTCCTCCAAAACAACAGAAAGTCTCCATTCTGCAATTTCAGAAACAAGTGTTTCCCAAGCAGCTACTCTAGCTGCTGCCAGGCCAAAATCTAGTCTGGGATTCATGAATTTAGAAGCTGCGACATTCAATCTCACAAGAAGAGAATGAAAAAACCTGAAATAAACAAGTCTTCCCAGAGCCATGAGAACACTGACTTCAAGAGGCAAACCAATGTCTCCAAAATTGGGAAAGAAAAAGAAAAAAAAGACGTTTTTAAAATATGCCCCAAATTACCTGTTCTTAAATCTGTACTCAATAAAATTTGTTTCAGCAGAATCTAACGCAAAGACAAAAAAGAAGAAAAATGATACAACTCAATATCCATGAACCATAGCATGACACTCTTTAACATAAGATTAAAATACATATGATTGGACTTCCCTGGTAGTGCAGTGGTTAAGAATCAACCTGCCAATGCAGGGGACACGGGTTCCATCCCTGGTCTGGGAAGATCCCACATGCCATGGAGCAGCTAAGCCCCCGTGCTCCACAACTACTGAGCCTGCGCTCTAGAGCCTGTGTGCCACAACTACTGAAGCCTGCGCACCTAGAGCCCTGCTCTGCAACAAGAGAAGCCACCACAATGAGAAGCCCGTGCACCACAACGAAGAGTAGGCCCTGCTCGCCGCAACTAGAGAAAGCCCATGCGCAGCATTGAAGACCCAATGCAGCCAAAAAAATAAAGTAAAATAAATAGAAGATATAAGTAACAATCACTGAGTTTTCCCCCAAATTAATGATAGAGAACAAGTGTAGGTCCATGAAGCTCAGTGAACACTAAACGTGAAACCACCTAAAATGGAGACCAAAGGATATCATATTCAAGCTAGAGAAAAAAGCCAAAGGCAAAGAGAATATATTGGAAGAAGCCAGAGGGTAAGACATACTTTAGGTATAGAGAAAAAAAGATTAGAAAAAAATTGGACTTCTTTTCAGGAAAAAAACCCAAAACAACAACAACAAAAAACCCCAGAGTAGATTGAAATATCTAAAGTTTTAAAATTAAAAAACCACTCTCCTAGAATTGTTATGAACAGCAATTATTTTTAAAAATTAAGAAGAAATGAAAATATTCTGAGGCAAAAATTGAGGGAATTTGTCATTAGTATGCCTACTTTGAAAAGAAACATTTAAAAATTCATCAGAAAAAAATGGAAATGATGAAGGGGGAATCAAAAAGGAATAAAGGCAAACATCTTTTTTTTTTTTTAAATTTATTAACTACTGTATTGAAAGCAAAAAACAGAATGGTTGCAAGTGTATCGACTGTTTACCATGTGACCTCCTGGCTGACTGGGTTGGTGCCCAGGCTCATGGATTGTACTGCACATCATTAGCCAGGGAAAATATCAAAATTCAAAGTACGGTTTCTGCTGAATGTATATTGCTCTTGCACCATCATTAAGTAGAAATATCGTTGAGTCGAACCACAGTAAATCAGGGACCACCTGTAGTTTACTTGTGGTTTAAGAATCCCACAAGGAATTCTATAATTTGTTGCTCGCATGAATGCAAGTTCATCTGAACATGCAGTATCACAGCATTGTCTACAGACTGTTGTTCCCTTAGAACATGTACATAGTTTTTTGTTTGTTTGTTTTGTTTTTTAGCCATGCCAGGCAGCATACGGGATCTTAGTTCCCCCACCAGGGATCAAACCCGCGCCCCCTGCGGTGGAAGCGTGGAGTATTAACCACCGGACTGCCAGGGAAGTCCCACAGTTTTTCAAGCAATTGCTGTTTTTAAGAAAAGTATGATCAACGAAGTACCTTTTGTTATTAATTTTGCAATCTACCACATCTGCTTTCTTCTTCAAACATCTTTTATATTTCTTATAAAACAGATGACACTTTGTGTAAAATAATATTAGCAACAATGACACTGGTAATGATAACCTTGTGAATAAATGAAATAAATGACAGCCATGTCAAAAGGGACAGAGGAGGGGAATTGAGAATAGTGTGGTATGATGTACCTGCACAACCATTGAAGAGGTATAGTGTTAAGTTGCAGAAGACATGGGTTAGTTCTAAATGTATACTGAAAACTCAAGGGCAATGACTAAAAAAGGTTTTTAAAAAGGTATAGGTTAAGAGAGGAAAAAAGGAAGAATCAGGTAAAATGCTCAATTAAATCCAGAGAAGGTAGAAAATAGAGAGAAAACAAACGAAAGAATAAGGGCAACAATTAGAAGCAGTAAAAGGTGTGGTAGATATTAATCCAACTATATTAATCACTTCAATCATCAATGGTCTGCATACAAATGAAAGGGAAATACAGTAACAGCAGATTTTAAAATTGCAATTATATGTTTTCTCTAAAAGCTGGTTTTAAATATAAACATGCATGTCAATGAAAAGTAAAGGGATGGAGAAAAATGCACCATGCCAAAACTAATCAAAAGAAAGCTGGCATTGGTATATGAATTTCAGACAAGGCAGATTTCAGACCAAGGAAAACACAGAGATAAAAAGGGACTTTACAGAATAACAAAAAGGTCCATTCTCCAAGAAGGCATAATAATCCTTCATCTGTACATACATGGCAATAAAGGGGCAAAATACATAAGGCAAGACCTGAAGAATGCCAGGAGAAATACATGAATCCATTATTATAGTAATACATCAACACCCCCTTATCAAAAGCTGTAAATTCCAGCAGGCCAAAAATCAGGAAAGACAGAGTTGAATTGAAAAGCACTGTGAAACAAATCAATTTAATTGTAATCTATGGAATACAACAAGAGCAGAATACACATTCTTCTCAAATTCACATAGAACATTCAACAGGACAGAACACTTTCTCAGACATAAAACATACCTTAACAAATTGGAAAGAACAAAAATCATACAAACTATGCTCTTAGATCTCAAAAGCATTACTCTAGCAATCAATAACAGCAAGAGAGTTGGAAAACGCCCTACTATGTAGAGATTCCACAACACATGTCTAAATAATACATAGAATTAAAGAAGAAGACTCGAGAAATTAAATTTATTTTGAGCTAAATTATGAGATGTAGCAAAAGCAGTGCCTACCGTGAAATTTATGCCATCAACCAAATACACTGGTAAAAAAATAGATGGGTAAACAATAATGCAAGCATCTACCTTAGGAAAAAAGAAGAAGAAGAGGATATAACCACAAAGTAAGCAGAATAAAATTATAAAAATCAGAAACAAAATTAATGTAATTGTGAAGAATTGAAGGAGAAAAAAAATTTTAAGCTAGTTCTATGAGATTTTTTTTTTTTTTTTGGCTGCGTTGGGTCTTTGTTGCTGCACATGGGCTTTCTCTAGTTACAGCGAGCGGAGGCTACTCTTCGTTGTGGTGCACGGGCTTCTCACTGTGGTGGCTTCTCTTGTTGCAGAGCACCAGCTCTAGGTGCGCGGGCTTCAGTAGTTGTGGTGCATGGGCTTAGTTGCTCCGCGGCACGTGGGATCTTCCCGGACCAGGGCTTGAACCTGTGTCCCCTGCATTGGCAGGCAGATTCTTAACCACTGCGCCACCAGGGAAGCCCTGAGAAGATTATTAACATTGATTAACATCTAGTCAAGATTACTAGGAGAAAATACAGAAATTACTAATATCAGAAAGGAACAGTGGGGGATATGAAAATAAAAAAGGATTTGATAAAATCCAACACCCGTTTATGATCACAAACAAGTACAGAGGGAACTTCTACTTCCTGAGCAAGAACACATTCATGAATCCTGTAGGTAAATTCAAACATTTGTTCTCTAGGACATAGTTATCTCTGTGAAACATCTGAAAGATTCTCCAACAACAGATAACCCTTGGAGTTAAGAAGACATATCCCAAGATTGAAAGATAATTAATTGTTTTCCTATAGACCAAAACTGAACTTGGACAAAGAAGGAAAAGCAATTCAAATGAAAAGAAAATCTTTTAAACAAATAGTGCTGGAAATTACGGATATTCATATACAAACACACACACACACACAAATGTAGACACAGGACTTACACATTTCACCATAAGAACCTCAAAACACATCACAGATCTAAGCGTAAAATGCAAAAGTAATAAACTCCTGGAAAATATCATAGAAGGATATATAGGTCCTCTTGGGCTGGGTGATGAATTTTCAAATATAACAACAAACACAAGGTTTGTAAAAGAAAAAAAGTATAATTTCACTTCATTAAAATGAAAAACATCTCTTCTGAGAAAGACAGTGTTAAGAGAATGAAAAGACAAGTCACAGAACAGCAGAAAATCCTTGCAAAACACCTACGTAATAAATGACTGGTATTCAAAATATCTAAAGAACTATTAAAACTCAACAGTAAGAAGAGGGATTTCCAGGAAGGGATTTCCACTGGTTAAGTCTCCACACTTCCACTGCTGGGAGCACTGGTTAGATCCCTGGTCGGGGAACGAAGATCCCACATGCTGTGAGGCCAAAAAAACCCCCCCAAAACAAAAAACAAAAACAGTAAGAAGACAAACAACCCAATTAAAAATGGGGAAAAGATCTAAACAAACAGCTCTCCAAAAAAAATAAAATACAGAAAGGAAATAAGAAATATGAAAACATGCTCAACCTCAAATATCTATGGGAAATTGCAAATAAAACAACAAGATATCACTACACACTTATTTAATGCATAAAACACAAAACACTCAGAACACCAAATATTAGTGAAGATGTGAAGATAATCCACATTCACTGCTGGGGGGAATGGAATTTGGTACTTCTACAATGAAAGACAGGAGCTTTCTTTCAAAACAAAATATACTCTTACTATGTATAGTAAGATCCAGCAATCACACTCCTCGTTATTTGTCCAAATGAGTTAGACTCTTATGTTCACACAAAACCCATACACAAATACCTGTAGGGGCTTTATTCATAACAGGCATGAGTTAGAGGTAAGCAAGATATCTTTCAAGAGTCAAATAAATAATCAGTGGTATATCCTTAGGATGAAGTACTGTTCACTGATGAAAAGAAATGAGGTATCAAGCTATGAAAACACATAGAGGAAGAGTAAAAGTATATTGCTAAGTGAAAGAAGCCAATCTGACAAAGCTATATACTGTTTGATTCCAAGTATATGACGTTCTGGAAAAGACAAAATCACGAGACAGTAAAATGATCTTTGCTTCTGAAGGATTTAGGGATTAGAGGTAGAGATGAATCAATAAGTGTGGCAGAGAGGAAGTGCAGAAATGAATACGTGTTATTAAACATTTGCCAAATCCACACATCGTGTAACACAAAAACTCCATGCTAATGTAATCTTTGCTCCTTAATGCATCAGTATGGGTTCAGCAACTGTAACAAATGGACCAGTCATACAAGATTTAAAACTCAAAACTGCTCCAAAAGAGATGAAGTTTATTTAAAAAAAAAAAGAGGACTGACGCATTACAACTCATCCTGATGACTGCCTGATGTTTGGTTAGATGTAGGGACCACTGTGTTTGGTTCTCCATCAAGGATGTCCCAATTAAGGGATGAAGGGCACCAGTTCTCCACTGAGCTCCATTATGTACCAGGGTGTATTGTCATTCTTAGTCTATGCAATCCCCAGATCTGTGCATTCAGTTAATCCCAAGAAACTATCCAGGCAACCAAGGTGTTGGAGAAGGGTGGCTTCTCCAGCACCACAGCATCTTTCAAAGGACTGAAGAAAGAAATGTCATCTCTCCAACGGAAGGCATAATCCAGCCGAGGTTTGGCTACATCATATCACAAATAGTTGTCAGTAGCCGAGCTGACATGCTGGGGTGCTCTTTCCAGTACCAAAGCCATAACAGGCATCTCAGTGGCAGCCTCTAGTTTTAAGAGATCCCAGTACCAGGGGGATAATTGCAGATTTACTGGCATATTAATGTAGGACCTTGGGCAGTGCCTTGCATCAGAAGCCTATGGCCAACTTAAATCCCTCCTCAGAGAGCCTCCAATCACTGCCCAGAAGGTTAGAGGCCCCCTCCACGGCCCTGATAGCTTTACACAACTTAAGAAACCCGAGTTTAAGTTGGGTTTGAACTAACCCCTTTGCTGTGCCAAACTGAGACAGCGGGTGTTGTCCAGCATAACCCAGAGGGTACGGATCCTTGTTGCAATAGATGAAGGGGCAAGCGCCTCAGAGTTACTTAAAAGTTTTGGTGAGCCTACTTTTTTTTTTTCCAGCTTACCCCCCTCCTCCCCCGCCCTTGGTGAGCCTTCTGGAAGCTCACCACCTACTGGCTGCCTTTCCCTGTCTCTTCTCTTTCACTTTCTCTGAAGTAACTGCTCTTTTTATAGTAGTGACTATCTTTTGGGCTCATCTTAGTCACAGGGTATATCATCCTCCTAGCCCCCAGTCCTCCCACACCCAACAATGTCTGGGCAAACCCAGCCTCAGTCACACCTTTAATCTAAACACAGATAGGTTCCAGCTCAGACATCAACCCAGGACCACTGGAAGGAGGGCCCCATTCTCATACTCCTGCTCCCAAAGTACAAGGAACTAACAGAAACTGCCAACTTGGAGTCCTCCTTATATACAACCCAGGCTTGGTGGGGTCAGCAATGCAACACAGGGCAGAACAGGGCACAGCAAAATCTCCCCAGCAAACAGCAGCTCAAAGAGCAGGAGCCTTCAGGCTTTCTAATCAACCTGTCCAGGTAACAAGCACTAGGTAATCGTGAGGCTTAACTCTCAGTACTCAAACATCAAATAAGTGGATCCCAAATAATCATTACGAGAATAAAAACTGTAAGAGAAACAGGCATTCGCACTGGATTGTTTGTATATTAAGAAACACTAAAAGGATGATGAAGGCTTAATCAAAACTGGTTATGTGGGGGTAAATGGAGTTCAGAGCAGAGGAGTGCAGCAACAACTGTGGGCAGGGAGTCTTCTTAAGTTAATTTCTTCCCTCAGGAATTTAATTTTAAATATTCTACATAGAAAACCACTGCAAGATTTGATCCTTTAAACAGTTATGGATATAAAACTGCAAACCAAAAAAATAAAAACTCCCTTCCTAACTAAAAGGACAAGGGACATTATTGCTTTTCTCTCCCTCCTTTATAGTAAACATTGGAAATATTTTCAGAAATAAGGAGCATATTACACTACATTAGAGGTTTGCAATTTAACCTTTAAATGGACTAGGAATTTGAAAGATTTACATAAACTTGGAGGTGATTTCCTATCAATTAAAATAGAATTAAATTGTATTTTTCCCCACATCCATTAAAATAGAAATTCATTTCCTTTAGGAAGAGTAGGGGCCTTTTAATTGTCAAAATTATCTAGGCAACAGGCACTTACAAACGCTGACCTAAAAATGGGAAAGCACCTGAGACTTAAGTACACCCATCTCACGTCTTGAGGTCCCCTTGTCTAAATGAAACAAAAATTCTACTTGACTGCACATTTTTCTTGCCTTAGATGGTATCTGTCAATCAACATAAATTTTAAAAGCCCAAGTGTTAATGGAAATTAGAATCAAAGGGCTGTAATCCTCAATGGATAAAGGAATCTAAGAAAAGAAACACAAGTATTAGAATCAAAACAGGTAAGCAGCCTGTGTTCCCTACAGTTTGGAAGAAAAGCCCACATTCAGAAAGTTGACTATCTTTCCAGACTTGAGAGTCTAGATAAGTCCCGTTGAGATAAAAGTCCTGTAGAGGGTCAGTCCCTCAGTGAGGGCAGGGATACCTGAGCACCCACAAAAATAAACTCTGGGAGCTCCACAAACCCTCCCCAGTCCTGTGGGCAGGGAAGCTCTCCCTACCCCAGGCTTCCATGATCACAAGTCAGGAAACTCCAAGCCTGATTCAGGGTAAGGTTCTGATCCAAATGGACTCCCATATTCATAAACCCTTTGTCCACAGGACAGAACACTCATCCTCACAGACTTCTCAATGGGCACAAATTACACTCTGAGTGCACCTATATCATGGGGCAACGCTCAAATACAACATTTAAAATGTCTAGGCTAAAGGAAATCACAAGTACCACCCTGAAAGGGCATCATCCCCACACCCTGGTGCACTTGCATCCCCAGATTTCAGGGCTCTGCAGCTTCTCACAGTATAAGGACTACCATTGGTGGGTGTGAGCAGGTAGGACTGGGCAGGGGGAGGATGTCCAGGAAGATCCACTTCCCTGTGCAGGCTCAAAGGGGGCCTTAGTTTGAGGATACAAACTTCAGGCTCTGCTCTCAAGAGCACTACAGGCGCTCTTGACCACCACTGATATTTTATGTGAGATACCCAGAAAGGCAAATATATAAAATCAGAAAATTGATTAGTGATTTCCTAGGCCTCGGGATGAGAAGGGAGAGTTACTGCTAATGGACATGAGGTTCATTTTGGGAGTGATGGAAATGTCTTAAAATTAGTGTGGTGATAGTAGAACAAGTCTTTACGGTAAGCGCCAGTGATCATTTAAATACACAAACCCTGTTTGGACAGTTCAGCAAAAAATCACTCAAACCCCATGTGTACGTGGAAATGAAAGAAGAAAATTCTCAGCCACTTTTACTAGTTCACCCAGAATACCCCAAGTATCTATTCCTTTCAGAAAAAAATAAGTCAGTCAATTAATTCCAAGGCAAGTTTAATTAGTACATAAGTAATCACACTTGAATACTTTTTGTCTCCAAGTCTAAATCCTGGCATTTCATTTGAAATCAACCAAAAGTAAAGGAGAGTCCAAAAGAACTTACCATACTCACTAGGGAATGAAAAAAAGTGAAATAAAAATTCTTTTTTTAAATAAATTTATTTATTTTATTATTTTATTTATTTATTTATTTAGGCTGCGTTGGGTCTTCGTGGCTGGGCACGGGCTTTCTCTAGTTGCGGCGAGCGGGGGCTACTCCTCGTTGCAGTGCGCAGGCTTCTTATTGCGGTGGCTTCTCTTGCTGCGGAGCATGGGCTCTAGGGCGCGCAGGCTTCAGTAGTTGTGGCACGTGGGCTCAGTAGTTGTGCTCGTGGGCTCTAGAGCACAGGCTCAGTAGTTGTGGCACACGGGCTTAGTTGCCCCGCGGCATGTGGGATTTTCCTGGACCAGGGCTTGAACCCATGTCCCCTGCATTGGCAGATGGATTCTTAACCACTGCGCCACCAGGGAAGCCTGTGAAATAAAAATTCTTAACAACTGTAATGTAACACTGGATTTTTTTTTCCCCTGAAATTTACCCTTCTTGCCTCTTTGGAAATATTTTATACGGTCTTTCAAGCTCTATTAATTAAGTACATTTTACACTATTGAAAAAAGAAATTTAAATAAGTGAGTAAACCTTTTGAAGGGGACTAACCCAGAGATGGGCAGTGGTCACAGGTTAGCTCGTCCAGAAAAGTTTCAAAAAAAAAAACAACCCTCCACAAAAGGACTTCCCATAGGATGTCTCTTTCAAGAAAAAAAATTGGGAGGAGAAGGGACTTCATACACCTACTTGCAAGTGGTTATTCTCGGCTTTCCGCTCGTGTAAAACATCCACAGACCGCCCCCCTCCCCAATGCAATCCACGACTCTGCGCAAACAGGATAAACAATTAAAATACCGGGTGTGTTTAAAATACACCACGGGAGACGAATAGTTGATAAATGATGTGAATCGGAGAAGGGAAACTGACTTTGCGAAGGCGGGGAGCGCCCTGGAAATTTCATGAATTCTTGCCAGCCCTGCTAAGAGCTATTCTGCGGGTCAGTTCCATGCCTGGCCACACAGCCTTCCACCAAGCCCTTGATCCCTGGAGGACATAAGACCCTCTTCTTCCAGGCAGGACTGGCCTAGGCCATCCTCTTATCACAGGCAATCCCAGGCCAGGGAAAAGTTCTGTCTAGGCGCAATTGGAGATAAAAAGGACATCCACGCCTGTGCGGAGCATCGCCCCACCCACCTGCCTCAGCGGCCTCCCGGTTGGACAGATTCCCAATACCCCGCCCCCTCGTACCTGAGTGACAACCTGCGAGAGGAAGCCTGACTCAGCAGAATCACTTAGCGCCGCTGGGATTGAATCCGTCCCCCCCTGGCACTTAAGGTTTGTAACAGAACTTTTCCCTGGCCTGGGATTGCCTGGCATGGAACTGTGCTTCTTGTTAAGAAAGGCAGACACTTAGATGGGAACTCACCGTTTGTAATAAAGAGGCTGGCTCCAGTTTCATCTTTGCGCCTTGACAGCGCTGAACCTTCCACCCATCCCTCCCCATCCCCACTCATTAGGTACTTAAGCTAAAGAATCCCAGAGCACTTGGCTCTGGTAGGAGGTCTGAATCACTCAGCCCTAGCTGGGTGCCAGAACAAATCTCAGTCAAACCACAAGCTGTGAGGTGTGTGCATTAACTTTTGAGCTGTACATTTTACACTGGAAGGAAATTTATTTTAGATCAGTGTTCCCGGTGTGCCTAGAAAACCTTGAAATGTCAGCATTCAAGGCAATTGTATTCCTATTTCCACTGATAGAAGAAAAACAATAAGTTGTACTGAAAATTGGAAAATACCTTACAAGTCTTCCGGCCTCCTCTCAGGTTTATTGAAGTATAACTAACTAATAAAACTGCATTTAAAGATTAAAACATGATGATCTGATACACTTATACTGTATTGTATAATTGCAATTTACGAAGAGAGTGGATCTTTTTTTTTTAAGGGAACCCTAAAAAAAGCATTTTAATGGGGAATGGCAGAAATCACAATAGACTATTATCATCATTGTGGAAGTATCAATTGCACACTTTAAATATATTCATGTTCAATGTCTCTCTGTTTGTTCCTTGTTTCTCCCATTCCACAAGTGCATAGGTTGTTTTCTGTAGATCTGTGGAAAGTGGGCCAGGGGTGGAAGGTCCATACAGGCTAGACAGAGTGAACAGCCCATGACTGTTCAGCACAGAAGGAAACTGGAAAAGTGTGTTAGTACCTTGCAGTCTGGCTGGACTTAGGGGAGCAACAAGGCTGAGAGTACTCCAAAAGTGGATACTGGAGACCAAGGGACACAGAGTCAAGAAGGGTGTATGTGAAAATAGTGCTAGCGTAATAATCAGTGGACTTGGATCGCTGCCTGTGATCATGATGGTCGGTGCTAGCTCTAACCCTTTGGGTTTCTTGGACCTTGATGAATTATTTGTGTTGTTGTTTTCTGGCAAAGCTGAATCCTGGTCTTTAGGCTCCATGTCTGCGTCCATGTCTGGGTCCATGTCTGGGCTGGAACTCAGTGGGAGTGAAGGTGTTCTAGGAGGTTCCTGAAAAGGGCAAATGGACGAAATAGGAGGTGTGGTGGTAAAAGCGGCAGTTGCACTGGATGCAGAAGTTGATGCTTCTAGCGAAGGCAGTTTGGGAGAAGGCAAAGTCTCCAGCGCTTGGGTAGTTTCTTTGGAAGATGGAGAAATACTTGAGTCAGTTGAACTGGTGGCAGCAAGAAGTTCAACTGGTGGCTTTTTGGAAGATGTTACAAATTTGGTAACAGATGGTGTTGGCTCCTGAGGGGATTTTTTTCTCTGCCAATTTCTCAGCTGGATTCTCAACCTTTATAGATTTGAAAAGCTTCCTATTGGAGGAATTCAAAGATCTGAGGGTAAATGAAGAATATAAGCCAGAGCATCTGTAGTCACTGCAGCTAGGGGTCTTGGCACCAGGCTGCGGTGGCTTCTTTTTCCCTCCATTCTCCTCATCTGTGGATCTCTCGCTGCTGACTTCACTGATGCGTAAAGCTTCAGTCTCCCTCAAGCCTGCCCGCTGGCATAGGAACCGTGTTGAAAATCTCTGGGTGCGAGACAAACTTGTAGACAAACTTCTGATCCCTCACGTTTTCAATGATATTCTTCATATAATAGTATCTGAGGGATCGGCTGTGTTTGTCATAATTCATATTAGGCTTGTTCTTTTGAATCCTTCAGAGACGAGCCACCTCTTCTGCCCGCAAATGCTTGAACTCCCCATCATTAGAGGTCCAGCAGATCATGTGATCGTTCTGAGGCTCCTTTAGGAGCTGAAGGAGGAACTGCCACAGGGTGATGGCACTGTCCAGAGCAGTGAAGGAGGCCACGTGTGGGGCTGCCTCAGGGTCTCTGCCTCAAACATGAGGCCTCTCTCCACCGGCCACCTCCTCACGCTGGAAACTCGAGGCCAGCACCGCGGCCACTGCGACCCTGTGGCGGAGCCGGAGAAGGCGGCGGCAGCCAAGCCATTAGTTGCCACAGCCGGGCCTGCCAGTGGCCATGCCTGCTAAGAGAGTGGATCTTAAGCATACCGACCACACAAACAAAAATAAAGATAATTGGGACTTCCCTGGTGGTCCAATGGTAAAACTCCGCACTCCCAAAGCAGGGGCCCGGCTTTCATCCCTGGTCAGGGAACTAGATACCACATGCTGCAACTAAGAGTTTGCGTGCCGGAACTAAAAGAGCCCGCATGCTGCAAGGAAGATGGACGATCCCGCATGCTGCAACTAAGACCCAGCACAGCGAAATAAATAAATTAAAAAAAAAAAAAGAAGATAACTAAGTGAAGTGATGGATATTAATTAACCTGGAAATTCTTATACTCCCAGGAGGCTGCATTGCAAAACTCTTCCATTGCAAAACACTTCATGCATTGATTTATTTGAACAACTTTATTGAAATGTATGGCACATACTGTGGAAGGCACCCATTAAGTATACATTTTCATGCTTTTAGTATATTTGTAGATACATGCATTCATCACCACAGTCAATTTTTGAAGATTTTCTCTCTTCAAAAAGAAACTCTTCTACTCTATAGCTGTCACCGCTAATCTTCCCATCTTCCTCCTCCAATCCCCGGCCTTAGAAAACCACTAATCTGCTTTCTTTTTCTCCATCCTGGTCTTTCATATGAAAAGAATTCTATAGTATATGGTCTTTTGATTGACTCAGCATGATTTTTTCAAGGGAAAATTATAAATCAATATTTCCTTCATTTTACATCAGAATAACATTTTGTTGATTGGGTAAAACACATTGTTTACCTATTCATCTGTTAATGGAACTTTAGATGTTTCTACCTTTTGGCTACTATGAATCACATTACTCTAAAATTCATGTATAAATTTTGGCCAAATATGTATTTTCATATTCTTGGGCATATACCTAGGAGTGGGATTGATGGGTCATATGATAACTCTAGGTTTAATATTGGAGGAACTCCCAGAACTTCTTCCAGAGAGGCTTCGCTATTTTGTCTTCATTCCAACCTGTATGAGAGTTCAAATTTCTCCATCTATCCTGGATAAAATTATTACCTCACTTTTTGATTTTAGCCATCCTAGTTTTTGTGACATGGAATCTCATTGTGGTTTTGATTTGCATCTCCTTGATGATTAATAATGGCCAGAATCTTTTCATATGCCCTTGATCATTTGTATATTTTACTTGGAAAAATGTGACTTCAGATGCTTGTCACATTTAATATTGAGTTAATTGAATTTTTATAACTAACTTATAAGAAGTCTCTAGATATTTTCAATATGTTCTTTTTTAAATATATGATTTGCAAAATTTTCTTCCATTCTAAGGGTTGTGTTCACTGTCTTGCCTTAAAAGTTTACTTTTAATTTTGATAATATACACATACCATAAAATTTACATTTTCACCATTTTAAGTGTGTAGTTCAGTAGTATGAAATACATTGACATTGGGAAACCAATCTGCAGAACTATTTTCACCTTTCAAAACCAAACTCTATACCCATGTTGACATAAACAAATAGGATGCCAATTATTTCTCCAGAAAAATATGTGTTTATCCAAGATTAGCAAAGAATTGTAATTTGCGGTCAGCAACCTTGGCAGGCAAGTTCCCCTGCAGCAAGGAGAGGAGCATTCTTTTAAAGAAGGGAAAAGGAAGTTGGGAGGGCTATAGTAAGCCAAGAGTTTTGCACAGCAAAGAAACCATAAACAAAACAAAAAGACAATCCACAGAATGGGAAAAATATTTGCAAATAATGTGACCGAAAAGGAATTAATCTCCAAAATCTACAAACAGCTCATGCAGCTCAATATTAAAAAAACAAACAACCCAATCAAAAAATGGGCAGAAGACCTAAATAGACAATTCTCCAAAGAAGACATACAGATGGCCAAGAGACACGTGAAAAAATGCTTAACATCGCTAATTATTAGAGAAATGCAAATCAAAACTACAGTGAGATATCACCTCACACCAGTCAGAATGGCCACCATCAGAAAGTCTACAAACAATAAATGATGGATGACAGATGAATGGATAAAAAGAAGTGGTACATATATACAATGGAATATTACTCAGCCATTAAAAAGAATGAAATAATGCCATTTGTAGCAACATGGATGGGCCTAGATATCATACTGAGTGAAGTCAGAGAAAGACAAATATCGTATGATATCACTTATATGTGGAATCAAAAAAAAAAAAAAGATACAAATGAACTTATTTACAAAACAGAAACAGAATCACAAACTTAGAGAACAAACTTATGGTTACCAGAGGGGAGAGGGGGAGGGATACCTAGGGAGTTTGGGATTTACATGTACACACTACTATATTTTAAATGGATAACCAGGGCCTTCCCTGGTGGTCCAGTGGCTAAGACTCCACACTCCCAGTGCAAGAAGCCTGGGTTCGATCCCTGGTCAGGGAACTAGATCCCACATGCCGCAACTAAGAGTTCACACGCCGCACCTAAAAATTCTGCATGCCAGAACTGAAGATCCCGCATGCTGCAACTAAGACCAGGCACAGACAAATAAATAAATAAATAAATATTTGAAAAATAAATAAATAAAATGGATGACCAACAAGGACCTACTGTATAGCACAGGGAACTCTGCTCAATATTATGTAACAACCTAAATGGGGAAAGAATTTGAAAAAAATAAAATAAAATAAATAATTCACAAGGTGCTTTAAGCTCTCCCTTTTGAGAGTATTCCATCATTAGAGAAAACAAACAAAAACAAAAAAACAATAAATGATGGAGAGGGTGGGGAGAAAAGGGGTTGTTGGTGGGAATGTAAATTGCGGTACCCGTTATGGAAAACAGTATGTATGGAGGTTCCTTAAAAAACTAAAAACATAGCTACGATATGGTCCAGCAATTGCACTCCTGGGCATATATCCAGAGAAAACCATGGTTTGAAAGGATACATGCACCCCAATGGTCACTGCAGTGCTGTTTACAATAGCCATGACATGGAAGCAACCTAAAAGTCCATCGACAGGTGAATGGATACAGAAGATGTGGTACATATATACAATGGAGAAAACCATTCTACTTTTTGTCTCTAGGAATTTAGCTACTGTAGGTACCTCATACCAATGGAATCATACAGTGTTTGACCTTTTTTGTCAGACTAATTTCAGCTAGCATAATGTCCTAAGGTTCATCTATGTTGTAGCAAGAGTCAAATTTGCTTTCTTTTTAAAGCTAAATAATACTCTGATGTATGTATGCACCGTATTTTTTTTGTCTATTCAACTGTTGATGGACACTTGAGTTGCTTCCACCTATGGCTACTATGAATAATGTGAAATGAACATATATATCTGTTTTGGCATACCTGTTTGAGTCACTGCTTTCAATTCTGCTTCAATTGACAGAAGTAGGATTGCTAGATCAGATAGTGACTCAGTTTGCAATTTTTTGAGGAATTGCCATTTTTTTTTATACCATCAATACAATTTTATATTCCAAGCAATATCACACAAGGATTCCAAAGGATATTTCCACTTTCTTGATAGTTTCCTTTGAAGCACAAAATTATTAATTGTCCAAATTATCTATAAGAATGAAATTAGAACACTCCCTAGCACCATACATAAAAATAAACTCAAAATGGATTAAAAACCTAAAGGTAAGGCCGGATACTATAAAACTCATAGGCAGAACACTTTTTGACATAAATCCCAGCAAGATCTCTTTTGATCCACCTCCTAGAGTAATGAAAATAAAAACAAAAATAAACAAATGGGATCTAGTTAAACTTAAAGTTTTGCACAGCAAAGGAAACCATAAACAAACACAAAATATAACCCTCAGAATGGGAGAAAAGATTTGCAAATGAAGCAACCGACAAGGGATTAATCTCCCAAATATACAAACAGCACATACAGCTCAATATCAAAAAAACAAACAACTCAATCAAAAAATGGGAGGAAGATCTAAATAGACATTTCTCCAAAGAAGACATAGAGTTGGCCAAAAAGCACATGAAAAGATGCTCAACATCACTAATTATTAGAGAAATGCAAATTAAAACTACGAGGAGGTATCACCTCACATGGGTCAGAATGTCCATCATCAAAAAATCTACAAACAGTAAATGCTGGAGAGGGTGTGGAGAAAAGGGAACACCCCCTACACTGTTGGTGAGAATGTAAATTGATACAGCCACTATGGAGAACAGTATGGAAGTTCCTTAAATATCTAAAAATAGAACTACCATATGACCCAGCAATTCCACTCCTAGGCATATATCCAGAGAAAACCATAATTCGAAAAGATATATGCACCCCAATGTTCATTGCAACATTATTTACATTTACAATAGCCAGAACTTGGAAGAAACCTAAATGTCCATCAACAGAGGAATGGATAAAGAAGATATGGTACATAAATACAGTGGAATATTACTCTGCCATACAAAAGAACAAAATAATGTCATTTGCAGCGACATGGATGGACTTGGAGATTGTTGTGCTGAGTGCTGTGGATCAGACAGAGAAGGTTGGATGTCATGTGATGTTGTTTATATACGGAGTCTAGAAAAGGGGTGCAAATGAACTTGTTTGCAGGACAGAGGTAGAGTCGAGGATGTAGAAAGCAAACTTATGGTTACCAGGAGATAAATAGGGAGGGATAAATTGGGAGGTTGGGATTGACGTGTACACACTACTATATGTAGAATGGATAACTGATGGGGACCTGCTGTGTAGCACAGGGAACTGTACTCAATACTCTGTCATGGCCTACATAGGAGGGGAATCTAAGAAAAAAGTTGGTGTATGTATATGTGTGGCTGATTCACCTTGCTGTGCACCTGAGGCTACTACAGCATTGTGGATCAGCTAGAGTCCAATAAAAATTAGTAATTAATTAATTTATTTATAAAATTTCCTACCAGTGTAAAATGTACACCTGAGAAGTTAATGAACACACATCATAGCCTGTGGTTTAACTGAGATTTGTCCTGGCACCCAGCTAGGCTGACTGATTCAAATTTCCTACCAGAGCCAAGTGCTCTGGGATTCTTTAGCTTAAGTACCTAATAAGTGGGAATGGGGCAGGGATTGGTGGAAGGCCCAGCGCTGTCAAGGACGAAAGATGAAAATGGAGTCAGCCCCTTTATTACAGACGGTGAAATCACATTTAAGTGTCTGCGTTTCTTAACAAGAAACACAGTTCCGTGCCTGGCCACACAGCCTTACACCAAGCCCTTGACCCCTGGAGGACACAAGACCCTCTTGTTCCAGGCAGGACTGGCCTGGGCCATCCTCTTATCTGTACTTGCTGCATCTTGAGACAGAATCATGAATCCCAGTGCAGGAGGAGCTGCGGAAGACATCTGAGACAATCCCAGGCGAGGAAATGTTCTTTTACCAAGCAAACGTGCCAGGCGGGGACAGGTCCCATCCCACCTCCCACAGGTTGTCACTCAGGCACTAGGGGGCGGGGTATTGAGATCTGTCCAACCAGGCGGCCGCTGAGGCAGGTGGGCGGGGCGGTGCCCCGCTCAGGCGTGGACTTCCTTACCCTCTCCTACAGCGGAGGGGGTCGCGTGTCTTTCCCGGGTCACTAACCTGTTAACTCTCACGTACCTTCTGTTGCCCTGTGTTCTGCACTAGTCCTTGGAGTCGTTAGGAGGGACTCAGACAGACCCAGGAAACCTCGAAATGGTGAGTGTGCTGAGCCGGGCTGTGGACGCTGCGAAGGGACTGGTCGCAACCGGCCGAAACCGGCCATCTTTTGACCCGGTCACCTCTCAGTCAACTCCGGAGTCTGCGGATACGCGGGGGTCTGGGGCGCTGCTCGGACCTCAGTCCCCTCCGGGCCTCAGCGGCGGGGTTGGCCCGGCAGCTCGGACCCCGGGTGTCCTGTCCGGTCACTTCGCTGCAGGAACTTTGGCCCCGGAGCCTCACCCGGCTGCTCTGCGTCCGCAGCCCCTCTTCTCCCCCCAGATTGTGTGGTGACCTCAGGCACGGTCTTCAGGTGACAATCGGGACTCGTTCTCCAGGGTTCGGTCGTGGGATTAGCTGTGGTCTGAGGGGTCTCAGCCTTTCCTTTCTGCCCCGGGGGGCACCCGTTTTGATAGGGATAGAATAGGATAGTTACACTGGTAGTTGTAGAAGTCCCAGTAGGGGATTGTAAATAGAAAGGGAAATCTAGGGAACTTTGGGAGACCACTGTAACTTATTGATCGCTCAAGAAAGCTGTCGCAATGTCGTGGAACCAAGCAGGCTTCCTTAAGTATAAAGCCATAAATAAAAGCATGAGAGATGACCCAGGTCGTTAAGTGAAAGAAAAAATGAGGCCTGCATTCTGCTGGTCGAGTTCAGCAAGATAATGATCCTTAACACCAAGGACAGGAATTTAAGGGAAAGGTGACAGTCCAAAGTAGGAGACCCTTATTATATGGAGACCTGAGATGATTCAGCATACTTTAGTGTATGTTACCACCCTTCTCCTGATTTGAACAAGCTCTATGACAGTCCTAGTTTGACCTCATAGGGTCAGACACTCTCCTGTGCCATACGAAGGAGGAGCTAGTGACCTAAGCCTGACGTCTACTCGAAGAATGAGGAAGAAGGCAGTCTTTTTCCCCTTCCCCACTTTCCTTTGACTATAAAAATATAGCCCACTTAATCCTCAGGGCAGAACCCCCCTGCCTGCTTGCGTCTCTTGCAAGCGTCCTATATTAATAAATCTACAACTTGCCTATCTCTTTGCCTCATGCTGAATTCCTACTGTGCTGTGACACAAAGAACCCGAGCCTCAGTAAGTCCAGACACCAGGTGAGTGATTCTAATTAAAAGACCATAGGTTCAAGTCCCAATCTGGGTTTACGCGGGGTTCAAGTCCCATCTGACTTACACGGTTTCATTTTTTTCTCTGAGTTTTCCAAATGTTTGGGAAGCAGAATCTCAAAGACCTTAGCCCCCCAGAGGAGCTCTTTGTAGGGCTGGCAATAAATCATTAAATTTCCAGATCGCTCCTCTCATTCCCAAAGTCAATTTCGCCTCTCCAATTCAAATCATCTATCATCTATTCGTCTCCGCAGTGCATTTCAAACAAATATTTTAATTCTTTATCCTATTTATGTAGCGACGTGGATGGTATTTTTTTGGGGGGGCGGGGGGTGGTCTGTGGATATTTTACATGAGCAGAAGCCGACAATGACCACTTGGAAGTAGGTTGTTTGAAGTCCTTTCTTTTCCCGATGTTTTACTGGGAACAGATATCCTATAGGAAGTCCTTTCGTGGAGGTTTTTTTTGAACTTTTATGGACGATCTACCCTGCCCATCCCTAGGTTAGTCCCCTTCAAAAGATTTACTAACTTATTTAAGTTTCTTTCTTCAATAGTGTAAAATAGAGCTTCAAAGGCCATATAAAATATTTCCAAAGAGGTAAGAGAGGTGAATTTCAGGGGAAAAAAAATTCCAGTATTACATTCCATTTGTTAAGAATTTTTTGCTTTTTTTTCAATCCCTGAGGGAGTGTGGTTAAGTTTTTGTGGCCTCTCCTTTACTTTTGGTGGATTTCAAATGAAGTTTCAAGATTTAGACTTGTAGAGGAGAAGTATTCAAGCATGATTAATTATGTAGTAAATGAAATTGCCTTGGAAGTAATTGACATTTTTTTCTGAAAAGGAATAGATATTTGGGGTTTCCTGGTGAACTAGTAGAAGTGGCTTATAATCTCTCATTTCCACCTAAACACTGGATTTGAGTGATTTTGCTGAATTGTGCAAACAGGGTTTGTGTATTTAAAGTATCAGTGGTGGTGGAGAGCACCTGTAGTTGGAAGCAGAGCCTGAGGTCAGGCTAAGGCCCCCATTGAGCCTGCAAGGGGAAGTACTTGAAGGACCTCCTATACTTGGAATCATACAGTATATAGCTTTGCCAGATTGGCTTCTTTCCGGTAGCAATATACTTTTGAGCTTTCCTTCATGTGTTTTCATAGCTTAATACTTTATTCCTTTTTATTAGTGAACACTGTTTCATCATACGGATAGACCACTGATTATTTGACTCTTGCAAGATATCTTGCTTACCTGTTGACTCATGCCAGTTATGAATAAAACCCCTACAGGTATTTGTGTATGAGTTTTGTGTGACTGTAAGAGTTGATCTCATTTGGACAAATAACAAGGAGTGTGATTGCTGGGTCTTAATATACATACTAAGAGTATATTTTGTTTTGAAAGAAAGCTCCTGTCTTCCTTTGTAGGGGTACCAAGTTCCATTCCCCCCAGCAATGAATGAGGATTATCTTCACATCCACTTGGTGTTTTGCATTTTAGTCATTAAATAAGTGTGTAGTGATAGCTCGTTTTATTTGCAATTTCCCACTGACCTTTGACATTGAGCATGTTTTCATATTTCCTATTTCCCTTCTATGTACCTTTTTTGGGGAGCTGTTTGTTCAGATCTTTTGCCCATTTTCAGTTGGATTATTTGTCTTCTTACTGTTGAGTTTTAATAGTTCCTGGATATTTTGAATACCAGTTATTTATCACATAAGTGTTTTGCAAATATTAATATTTTTTCATATCCTGTGACTTGACTTTTCATTCCCTTAACACTGTCTTTCTGAGATGAGACGTTTTTTATTTTAATGAAGTGAAATTATCCTTTTTTTCTTTTACAGACCTTGTGTTTGTTGTTATATTTGAAAATTCATCACCAAACCCAAAGTGACCTAGATTTCCTTCTATGATATTTTCGAGGAGTTTATTACTTTTGCATTTTACATTTAGATCTGTGATGTGTTTTGAGGTTTTCTTTGTAAAACGTGTTAAGTCCTATGTTTACATTTGCTTTGTTTGTGTGTGTGTTTGTGAATATCCATTATTTACAGCACTATTTGTTTAAAAGATTTTCTTTTCATTTGAATTGCCTTTCCTTCTTTGTCCAAGTTCAGTGTGGGTCTACAGGAAAACTATTGATTATCTTTCAATCTTGAGATGTGTCTTCTTTTTAAAAAAAAAATAAATTTATTTATTTTATTTATTTATTTGGCTGCTTTGGGTTTTCGTTGCTGTGCGTGGGCTTCTCCCTAGTTGTGGTGAGCGGGGGCTACTCTTCGTTGCGGTGTGTGGTCTTCTCATTGCGGTGACTTCTCTTGTTGTGGAGCACGGGCTCTAGATGTACAGGTTTCAGTAGTTGTGGCACGCTGGCTCAGTAGTTGTGGCTCGTGGGCTCTAGAGCACAGGCTCAGTAGTTGTGGCACACGGGCTTAGCTGCTCCACGACATGTGGGATCTTCCCAGACCAGGGCTCAAACCTGTGTCCCCTGCATTGGCAGGTAGCTTCTT
Organism: Balaenoptera ricei; assembly: GCF_028023285.1. Taxonomy (NCBI): domain Eukaryota; kingdom Metazoa; phylum Chordata; class Mammalia; order Artiodactyla; family Balaenopteridae; genus Balaenoptera; species Balaenoptera ricei. The sequence goes on along the minus strand of NC_082641.1, from coordinate 172,262,123 downwards.
AACCACTGTGCCACCAGGGAAGCCCAGGATATGTCTTCTTAATTCCAAGAGTTATCTGTTGTTGGAGAATCTTTAAGATGTTTCACAGAGATAATTATGTCCTAGGGACCAAATATTTGAATTTACCTACAGGATACATGAATATGTTCTTTTTCAGGAAGTAGAAGTTCCCTCTATTACTTGTTTGTGATTAAAAATGGATGCTGGATTTTACCAAATCCTTTGAAATTTTCATTTCCCCCTTTGTTCTTTTCTCATGTTTCCTTTTACCCTCTGTCTTCCCTTGTAGGCATATTGACTAGATGTTTATCAGTGTTATTAATTTTGTCAAAGAACTAGCTTAAAAGTTTTTTTCTCCTTCAATTACCCACAATTACATTAATTTCCTTTCTGATTTTTATAATTTTATTTTGCTTATTTTGTGATTATATGGTCTTCTCTTTATTGTTTCTTAAGGTAGATGCTTGCATTGTTGTTTACAGACCTTTGTTTTTTCCCAGTTGATGATGGCATAAATTTCTCTGTAGGCACTGCTTTTGCTGCATGCCACAATTTAGCTCAAAATAAATCTTAATTTCTCTTGAGATTTCTTCTTTGATCCCATGTATTATTTAGAAATATGTTGTTGAATCTCTGTGTGTTAGGGGTTTTTCCAAATCTCTTGCTTGTATTGATTGCTAGATGAATTCCTTTGAGTTCTAGGAGCATAGTTTGTATGATTTTTCTTCTTTCAGATTTGTTAAGGTATGCTTTATGTCCCAGAAAGTGTTCTGTCTGGTTAAATGTTTCATATGAATTTGAGAAGAATGTGTATTCTGCTCCTGTTGCATGAATTGTTCTTTAGATTACAATTACATTTAGTTATTTCATAGTACTCTTCAAAGCAAGTCTATCCTTCCTGATTTTCTGCCTGCTGTTCTATACAGCTTATGATAAGGGGGTGTTGATGTATGACTATAATAATGGATTTATGTATTCCTCCCTGCATTCTTCATGTCTTGCCTTATGTATTTTGCTGCTTGGTTGCTATGTATGTACACTGAAGGATTGTTATGCCTTCTTGCAGAATGGACCTTTTTGTCATTATGTAAAGTCCTTTCCACCCCTGAGTTTTCCTTGGTCTGAAATCTGCATTGTCTAAAATTCATATACGAGTGCCAGCATTCTTTTGGTTAGTTTTGGCATGGTGTATTTATCTCCATTGCTTTATTTCTCATCTACCAGTGTCTTCATATTTAAAATGAGTTTTTGGCAGACAACATATAATTGTAATTTTAAAAATCACATATTATGATATCAGAAAGGGAAAGTAAAAAACAGTATGCACCGAAAAAAATAAAATACTTTGGAATAAACCTGACCAAGGAGGTGAAAGAGATATGTTGAGCACCATAAAACAATAAAGGAAATTGAACTGAATCAAAAAATGGAAAGCTGGGCTTCCCTGGTGGTGCAATGGTTAAGAATCCACCTGCCAATGCAGGGGACATGGGTTCGAGCCCTGGTCCAGGAAGATCCCACATGCCATGGAACAACTTATCCAGTGCACCACGACTACTGAGCCTGCACTCTAGAGCCCGCGCGCCTAGAGCCTGTGCTCCGCAACAAGAGAAGCAGCCACAATGAGAAGCCTGCACACTGCAACAAAGAGTAGCCCCCACTCGACACAACTAAAGAAAGCCCATGTGCAGCAACGAAGACCCAATGCAGCCAAAAATAAATAAATAAATAAATAAATAAATAAATTTATTTTTTAAAAAAAATGGAAAGCTAACCCATACTCTTGGGTTGGAGGAATTATTTTTGTTAAAATGGCCATAGTACCCAAAGCAATCTACAGATTTAATGTGATCCCTATCAAATTACTCATGACATTTTTCACAGAACTAGAACAAATAATCCAAAAAGGTATATGGAACTATAAAAGACCCAGAATTGCCAAAGCAATTCTGAGGAAAAAGAAAAAAGCTAAAGGCATAACCCTCCCAGATTTCAGACAATAATACAAAGTTACAGTTGTCAAAACAGTGTGATACTGCCACAAAAACAGAAATATAGAATCAATGGAACAGAATAGAGAGGCCAGAAATAGACCCACACACCAGTGGTCAATTAATCTTTGACAGAGGAGACAAGAATATACAATGGGGAAAGACAGTCTCTTCAGCAAGTGGTGTTGGGAAAGTTGGACTGCCTCATGTAAATCAATGAAGTTAGAACACACCCTCACACCATATACAAAAATATACTCGAAATGGCTTAAAGACTTAAATGTAAGACATGACATCATAAAACTCATAGAAGAGAACATAGACAAAATATTCTCTGATATAAATTATACCAATTTTTTCTCAGGTCAGTCTCCCAAGGCAAGGCAATAGAAATAAAAGTAAAAATAAACAAACAGGTCCTAATCAACATATAAGCTTTTGCACAGCAAAGGAAACCATAAACAAAATGAAAAGACAACCTACGTACTAGGAGAAAATATTTGTCAATGATGCGACCAACAGGGGCTTAATTTCTAAAATATACAAACAGCGCATACTATCCAATAACAGAAAACAGACAACCCAATAAAAAATGGGCAGAAGACCTAAATAGACATATCTCCAAAGAAGACATACATATGGCCAATAGGCACATGAAAAGATGTTCAACATTGCTAATTATTAGAGAAATGCAAATCAAAACTGCAGTGAGGTACCCACCTCACATTGGTCAGAATGGCCATCATTAAAAGTCTGCAAATAACAAATGCTGGAGAGAGTGTGGAGAAAATGGAACCCTTTTATACTGTTGGAAGGAATGTAGATTGGTGCATCTACTTTGGAAAACAGTATTGAGGTTCCCCAAAACACTAGAGTTGCCATATCATCCAGCAATCCCAGTCCTGGGTATATATCCAGAGAAAACTCTAATTCAAAATGATACAGACACCCAAGTGTTCATAGCAGCACTATTTACAGCAGCCAAGACATGGAAACAACCTACATGTCCATCAACAGATGAATGGATAAAAAAGATGTGGTATATATATTCAGTGGAATACTACTCAGCCATTAAAGGTGAAATAATGCCATTTGCAGCAACATGGATAGACATACAGATTATCATACTATGTGAAGTAAGTCAGATGGAGAAAGAGAAATACCATATATCACTTATATGTGTTATCTAAAATATGTCACAAATGAACTTATTTTCAAAACAAAAACAGACTCACAGACATCAAAATGAAAGTTATGGTTACCAAAGGGGAAAGGGGATGGGAGGGAGATAAATTAGGAGTTTGGAATTAGCAGAAACAAGCTATTATATATAAAATAGATAAACAACAAGGTCCTATTGTATAGCACAGGGTACTGTAAAATCCTGTAGAAAACCTTAATGGAAAAGAATATGAAAAAGAATATATATGAATGTGTGTGTGTGTGTGTGTGTGTGTGTGTGTGTGTGTGTGTGTGTGTGTATATATATATATATATATATATATATATATATATATATCTGAATCACTTTTCTGTACACCAGAACCTAACACAACTTTGTAAATCATCTATACTTCAATAAAAATGAATAAGTAAATCTGATATTACTGTAATTTTCTTTCATTTGTATTGAGACCATTGTTGATTGAGATGGTGACTAATACAGTTGGATTAATATCTAACACTTTTTTAAAAAAATTTATTTATTTATGGCTGTGTTGGGTCTTCGTTTCCATGCAAGGGCTTTCTCTAGTTGTGGCAAGCGGGGGCCACTCTTCATTGCGGTGCGTGGGCCTCTCACTATCGCGGCCTCTCTTGTTGCGGAGCACAGGCTCCAGATGCGCAGGCTCAGTAATTATGGCTCACGGGCCCAGCTGCTCTGTGGCATGTGGGATCTTCCCAGACTAGGGCTCGAACCCGTGTCCCCTGCATTAGCAGGCAGATTCTCAACCACTGCGCCACCAGGGAAGCCCCTATCTAACACTTTTTACTCTTTCTATTTGTTGCCCTTATTTTTTCATTTGTCTTTTCTCTTTTTTCTACCTTCTCTGGATTTAATTGAGCATTTTGTCTGATTCTTCCTTTTTTCCATTCTTAGCCTATACCTTTGTAAAGAACTTTTTTAGTGGTTGCCCTTGAGTTTTCAGTATACATTTAGAACTAACCCATATCAGTCTGCAACTTAACACAGTACCCCTTCAGTGGTTGTTCAGGTACCTCATACCATACTATTCCCATTTCCCCTCCTCTGTTCCTATTGATATGGCTGTCGTTTATTTCACTTATCCACAAGGTTATCATTATCAATGTCATTCTTGCTAATATGATTTTAGACAAAGTGTCATCTATTATAAAAGAAATATAAAAGATGTTTACCTTTATTTATTCCTCTTTTAATTCCCCTACATAATTTACATTCTTTCTGATGAATTTTAATGTCTTTCAAAGTTGGCATACTAATGACAAGTTCCATCAATTTTTGTCTCAAAATGGCCTTATTTTTTCTTATTTTTCAAGGATAATTGTGCTTCCTAACAGAATTCTAGGACACTGGTTTTTTTTTTTTAATTTCAAAACTTTAAATATTTCAATCCACTTAGTTCTTTCATATATACATATATATATATAATAATAATTTTTTTTTTCCTGAAAAGAAGTCCAGTTTGATTCTAATCTTTATTTCTTTATACCTAAGGTATACCTCTGGCTTCTTACAATATATTTTCTTTACCTTTGTTTTTCTCTCTACTTTAAATATAATATACTTTGGTCTCCATTTTAGGTGTTTTCATTTTTATTGCTCACTGAGCCTCATGGATCTATGGGTGTTGTCTATCATTAATATTAGGAACATCTCAGTGGTTGTTAATTATTTGTCTCTCTTTTCCTTCTGTTATTTTCATTATATGTATCTTAAATCTTCTGTTAAAGAAGGTTATGCCAGGGTTCATGGATACTGTGTTCTATCTTTTTTGATCCTTTTTGTCTTTGTGTTAGACTACATTGAAACAGTTTTTTTGGGTACAGGCCTTAAGAACAGAATATTTGGGGCATATTTAAAAAATGTCTTTCTTTTCTCTTTCCCAGTTTTAGGACACCAGTTTACCCTTTGAAGTCAGTACTCTCATGGCTCTGGGAGGACTTGTTTATTTCAAGCTTTTTCATTCTCTTCTTGTGAGATGGAGAATCACAACTTCTAATTTCATAAATCCCAGGCTAGATTTTCACTTAGCAGTAGCAATAGTGGCTGCTTGGAAAACTCCTGTTCCTGAAGTTCCAGGATGGAGACTTTATGTTCTTTTGGAGGAAGCCAATGATGAAACCCTTACATATTTTATAATCATGGGAAAATTCACCATCAAAGTGTTATGGACTTTGGTGAGCTCCCTTGTAAACTGTAGCTCTTAACCTGTTCCTTGAGGTCAGTAAGACCCAGAGTATACTGTTACGGTGTGAAGAGAAAGAGTTTTTTGGGCATATAATTGCACTGTGTGTTCTAAAATTTGGCTGGAAGCGCCTTGAGGCACTTGAGTATAGGGATTTTGTGTTCTAACATATTAATGCTTCTTCCCCATGTCTGAGCTCTAAGTTTGAAGTAACTTTCTACCTGCATCAAATTATATGTAGAGAGGAAGGAAAAACAGAGTCTGTGCTAATCATTATACAACTTAAAGGCAGTGCATCTGCAGAAGAATATCTATATTCAGGCAACTGTGTGTGATTGTGATTTATTCTAAAGTCCTGGAGGACTTTGGGACAGTGTGGCCAGCTGGGCTTTGTTAAAAGTTTGATTTCTGCAGGTCACCTGGCCTCTGATGTTAGGTGGTAGGACTAGAAAAAAGCTTCCAGTTCTTCACTGTGTGTCTATTTATTAAAACCTCATGCAATCTTGATCCTCTACCTCATGGGGTACTGTAACTTGTGGATCATAAGAAGAAGATGAAAGAATTTTTTCAGCAGAAATCGTTGTTCTTAAAATGATGTTTCTTTCATTTATAAAGCATTTCTCATTCTCTGGGCTCTGCCATTATTGTGATATAAGCGATACTGTGACTACAGAAGTTATGTGTAAATAATTTCCATTTGTTCATGATGCTGTTAAATTATTGAGGAAGTGTGGAGAATAAGTTTCTCATGATCAAGTCATAGAATAACTCTTTGTAAACAACAGAATTGTACATAACCTTCCTATAAATTGAGTGTGGGTGTCTAGTTCTGTCAGTCTCATGCATCTCAGTGTGCCCCTATTTTGGGTGTTTTAGGACTCATTGGCCTTTGAGGATGTGGCTGTGAACTTCACCCTGGAGGAGTGGGTTTTACTGGATTCCTCACAGAGGAAACTCTACAGAGATGTGATGTGGGAAAACTTCCAGAACCTGGTCTCAGTAGGTAAGAATGAAAAATTTCCTCCCTTTGTCAATTAGAGAACAAGTGTTTCTTACCTGTCAATATTGTTCAAAGATGTGGAATGTGGAAAGGGAAAACTTTGGTAAAGAAACTAGCGGGTGTGGGGATCAAAGGGAAATCCCTGGCGGTGCAGTGGTTAGGACTCAGCGCTTTCACCACTGCTGTGGCCCCAGTTCAGTCCCTAGTCGGGAAACTAAGATCCTGCAAGCCGTACTGCACAGCACCCGCCCCCACCAAAAAAAGAGAAGAAGAAAGAAAGGAAACTAGACATGGTCAGAGCTCATCATGGGCCTAAAATCCAATAATTTTTCTATCATTTCTAATACTTTGGGATCATTTATCTGGGTCTGTATTTCAGAAACAAAACAGGAAGATCATGACATTGAAGATCAGTACAAAAACCAGGGGAGAAAATTAAGGTAAGTCACACCCACAATTCAAAGCATTGTCTTGTGAGAATCATGGTATATTCTGAAAATTTTAAAGAAGCAAACAAAAACAAATAGCCCGGTCTTCAAATTTAGTTATTCTCAGAAAATATCTCCCAAAAATATTTTCTTAAATGTGATATAAATGTTCTGTGTTTCCAATATAGTTCATGTGCAGTCAATAAACCCTATATTTGAATATCACTTTTTAATAGAAAAGGTGAAGTCCTGTTGCAGAGCATTCAGTTTATTCAACTTCTAACAATTCACACAAGATAGAAAACCTCACTGTTCCTATAAATCATAATAAATACAATAAATAAATGATTTCTTAATAAAGAAATCGTTAATAATCTTCTTCTCATCGTTTACAGAAGTCCTATGGTAGAGAGACTCTCTGGAAGTAAAGGCAATAGTTTCTGTGGAGAAAACTTCACCCTTATTCCAACTCTCAATCTGAAGAAGAAAATTCCTGGTTTAAAACCATGGGAATGCAGTGCATGTGCAAAGGTCTTCATGCATCATTCATCCTTTAATAGACATATGAAATGTCACATTGAAGACAAACCAAGAGAGTATCAAAAGTACCATGAGAAGGCGTATAAATGTAAAGAATGTGGGAAAGCATTCATTTCTCCTAGTTCTCTTAGAACACATGAAAGGAGTCACACTGGAGTGAAGCCCTATGCATGTGGACAATGTGGAAAAGTCTTTCGATATCAAAAATCCTTCCGACTACACAAAAGAACTCACACAGGGGAGAAACCCTATGAATGTAAGGAATGTGGGAAAGCCTTCATGTGGGAAACAACTTTTCGAAAACACATGGTAACTCACACTGGAGATTTACCTTATAAATGTCAGAAATGTGAGAAAGCATTCATTTATCCCAGTTGTCTTCGAATGCATGAAAGCAGTCACAATGGAGAGAAACCCTATCAATGTAAACAATGTGGAAAAGCCTTTAAAAGTCCTGAAACTATTCAAATACATGAAAGAATTCACAGAGGAGAGAAACTCTATGAATGTAAGCAGTGTGGTAAAGCCTTCAATCATTTCAGTTCCTTACAGCTACACAAAAGACATCACACAGGAGAGACACCGTATGTGTGTAAAACATGTTCTAAAGTATTGAATACTGCCCGGTCTCTTCGAAATCATGAAAGGATCCACACTGGAGAAAAACCCTATGAATGTAAGGAATGTGGGAAAGCCTTCACATGGAAAATAACCCTTCAGAAACACATGATAACACACACTGGAGATGGACCTTATAAATGTAAAGAATGTGAGAGAATATTCATTAATCCCAGTTCTCTTAAAACACATGAAAGGAGTCACACTGGAGAGAAACCATATCAATGTGAACAATGTGGTAAAAGTTATAGGTATCCAGCGGTTTTGAAAATACATCGAAGGACCCATACTTGAGAAAAACCCTATGAATGTAAAAATGAAGGGAAAACCTTCACTTCCGTATATTTTCAAGTGCATGAAAGAATTCACACTGGACAGAAACCCTATCAATGACAGGAATGTGGGAAATCTTCATTTGCCTCTCAGTCGTTCAAAGACCTGAGACTGCACACTGGACAGAAATCATATAAAATGTGACGAATGTGGGAATGGCTTTTCTGATCTTAGTAGTTTATGAAACCATAAAAGGATTTACTAGATAAAACCTTGTTTGTAAACAGCCTGGGAAACACTTCAATTGGTCGATATCATTACACAAAAAAACTCCCATAGAAAAGAAGTATAAATGTAAGTAACATGAGATAACTTGATGGAAAGTAATCTATGCCTAATGTTCCAGAAAACCTTCAGTATGAAAGAGTTTTTTAAATTTTTGTTTATTATTATTTATTTTTTGCCAGGCTGTGCAGCATGTGGGGGATCTTAGTTCCCCAACCAGGGATCAAACCTGTGCCCCGTACAGTGGAAATGCAGAGTCTTAACCACTGGACTGCCAGTGAAGTCCAGAAAGAGTTGTTTTAAAAGTTTATGGGACTTCCCTGGTGGTGCAGTGGTTAAGAATCCGCCTGCCAATACAGGGTACATGGGTTCAAGCCCTAGTCCTGGAAGATCCCACATGCCGCAGAGCAACTAAGCCTGTGTGCCACAACTACTGAGCCTGCGCTCTAGAGCCCGTGAGCCACAACTACTGAGCCCACGTGCCACAACTACTGAAGCCTACGCGCCTAGAGCCCATGCTCCGCAACAAGGGAAGCTGCCACAATGAGAAGCCTGCACACTGCAACGAAAAGTAGCCCCCGCTCACCACAACTAGAGAAAGCCCGTGTACAGCAGCGAAGACCCAATGCAGCCAAAAAAAAAAAAAAAAAAGTATAAATATGTTGTGTTTACTCAGGATCCTTCTTCAAGTGTATCCTTCAATGGTGGATTTCTACTAATTTCACAAACGAATATTAATGTGAATTCATTCTGTAATTCGTCTTTCAACAATAGTACATAACGTTTAAAGGTAGTGATTTTTCCTTTAATCGGATAGTTATTTTGTTCTATTTACTTCTGAAGCCTGTTGGATTCATGGATGCATTTAAGTGTATTTCTAGTATGCAGGGAGGCTTAAATTTTTATAATGTTCTATTCATTCTCTGTTAATGGGCCATTGAAAAATGGCAGTTTGGTATTTGTTGGGATTTCCTAGTAGTTTTGTGTGGCAGTTCCTAGGTCTATAATCTATTGTATATATTGTACCCTTTTTACTGAGAAAGATCCTTTTTGGTGGTGGTGCCTATAGGAGCCTTTTCCCATTTTCCATTCTATTAAACACTTGGAATAAATTTTATGTATGACTAGGATGTCAAAGAGTATACTGTTATGTAAATTATGATTTTTCCTATTTGCTTTTTGTGTTTCCTTCTGAGTGGTATTTGTTGAATAGACTGTGAGACTTGTGATAATACAAAAAATCTGGAGTTGGAGATATCTTGCCTGTGCATGATATTAGAACCTAGACTTTCCAGAATCTATCCCCTTTGTGGTTCCATGTTAGCATTCACCAACAGCTCACCTGTGTGTGATTTTAAAGCAGATGCAGAGAAGACATTCTTCAGATAGTGGAGTCCCCACACTGGGAGAGAGGCAGATACGTAGGAGCTTCAAGGACACCATCTCCCAGCTTATTTTCAAGACTCTGTGTCCTTGTAGTCAAGAGTGTCCTCAACACCCCCAACAAATGTTTGATTTCCAATAAACATGTAGTTTCCCCTGATATCTTCACAGCTTCCACATCAAAGATCCATCAGAGTTTGACTTTTTTCTGTAAGCCCTCTTGTGTCCACTTCGAAAGTTATTTCAGTATTTTATGGTTGGTAATAGTCTCTGATTCCACTCCTCTCTGGATTATATCTTTATAGTGTCTAATATGTGTAGGAAACACTTTATGTTGTTAATAATACTAGTAAGTATGTGTTCCTGACTCACCACGACATTCACAATGGTGCTGCCAAAAAGAATGACATGGGAGTTTGTTTCTCTGCTGCATTGTGCAGGGGCATCGGTGACCCATTGTTTCCATGTGAGAATAAGCACCTCCTTCTGTCAAGATGGCTATGGGTGTTTCCTGTTACTTGTTGCTGAATATAGTCCCCTAACATGTTTTTTATTGTATTTTATTTTACATGATTGAAGCTGTTTGAATTTTTTGTGAAACAGTAGTTTTTGTAGTCTTTTCAAATATTTTACCAACTCTTTTTGAAGCTTTCATTAGCTAACAAATGTTACTTTTCATTTCCTCAGAGAATATGTTAAAGTACCCATTTTATGTATGAATATTTAGAAAAACCTTGCCACTTTCTTCATTTAATCATTATGCAATATGAGTAAGTTTTTAAAAAATATTTATTTATTAGGTTGGCCAAAAGGTTTGTTCATTTTTTTCCGTAAGATGGTCTAGTAGGGCTTCCCTGGTGGCACGGTGGATAAGAATCTGCCTGCCAATGCAGGGGACATGGGTTCGATCCCTGGTCTGGGAAGATCTCACATGCCGTGGAGCAACTAAGCCCATGTGCCACAACTACTGAGCCTGTGCTCTAGAGCCCGCAAGCCACAACTACTGAGCCCACATGCCTAGAGCTTGTGCTCTGCAACAAGAGAAGCCACTGCAATGAGAAGGCTGCGCACCACAACGAAGAGTAGCCCCTGCTCGCCGCAACTAGAGAAAGCCTGCATGCAGCAACAAATATCTAACACAGCCAAAAATAAATAAATTTTTTTAAAAATTAAAAAAAAGTGATGGTCTAGTAGCACTAAGTTGTCTTTAACTTCATTCAAAACAATTTTGTTAGATTGTATTGTGGCAGTTCTCATATCAATAAGCATTTTTAAAAAATCAAAATTGGTGAATTTTTGTGTAGCCATTTTAATATTGGTGATGTAAGAAAAAAAGTAACATATTCGGCATGTTATGCTTTATTATTTCAAGAAAGGCAAAAACGCAACTGAAACGCAAAAAAAAATCTGTGCAGTGTATGGAGAAGGTGCTGTGACTGATCAAACCTGTCAAAATTCGTTTACCAAGTTTCATGCTAGAGATTTCTCTCTGGACGATGCTCCACATTGGGGTAGACCAGTTGAAGTTGATAGCGATCAAATGGAGACATTAATTGAGAGCAATCGACGTTATACCACGTGGGAGATAGCCTACATACTCAAAATATCCAAATCAAGTGTTGAAAATCATTTGCACCAGCTTGGTTATGTTAATCGCTTTGATGTTTGAGTTCCACATAAGTTAAGTGAAAAAAACCTTGATCGTACTTCTGCGTGTGATTCTCTACTGAGATGTAATGAAAACGTTCCATTTTTAAAACAAATTGTGATGGGTGATGAAAAATGGATACTGTACAATAATGTGGAACGGAAAAGATCGTGGGGCAGGTGAAACAAGCCACCACCAACCACACCAAAGGCTGGTCTTCATCCAAAAAAGGTGATGTTGTGTATATGGTGGGATTGGAAGGGAGTCCTCTGTTATGAGCTCCTTCTGGAAAACCAAACGATCAATTCCAACAAGTACTGCTCGCAGTTAGACCAACTGACTGCAGCACTCAACATAAAGCATCCGGAATTAGTCAACAGAAAACGCATAATCTTCCATCAGGATAACGCAAGACCGCATATTTCTTTGATGACCAGGCAAAAACTGTTACAGCTTGGCTGGGAAGTTCTGATTCATCTGCTGTATTCACCAGACATTGCACCTTCGGATTTCCATTTATTTTGGTCTTTACAAAATTCTCTTAATGGAAAAAATTTCAATTCCCTGGAAGGCTGTATGAAAGGCACCTTGAACAGTTCTTTACTCAAAAAGATAAAAAGTTTTGGAAAGATGGAATTATGAAGTTGCCAGAAAAATGGCAGAAGGTAGTGGAACAAAATGGTGAATATGCTGTTCAATAAAGTTTTTGGTGAAAATGAAAAATGTGTCTTTCATTTTTACTTAAAAACCAAAGGAACTTTTTGGCCAACCCAATATTTATTTATATATTTTGCTGTGCTGGGTCTTAGTTGAGGCACGCAGGATCTTTGATCTTCGTTGCGGCATGCTGGATCTTTGGTTGCAGTATGCGAACTAGTAGTTGCCATATCTCGTAGTTCCCTGACCAGGAATCGAACCTGGGCCTCTTGCATTGAGAGCGTGGAGTCTTAGCCACTGTACCACCAGGAAGTCCCAGTATGAGTCAGTTTTATCCTGTGAATGGAAGGTCAGCTACTTTATCCTCAGGCCATTTTCTTATTTTGTTACAGTTTTTGTCATGAAACTCATTTGTTACTCATTCTTATCTGCGAAGTTAAATCATGGTTTTTTTCAGTGCCGTCTTGTCAGGGACCCATAAGGTCACAGCTCTAGTAACATACTGGGGTGAAATAAATTCTATTAAGAAGGATTGCAGATAAACAAAGGCCTCCTGTATAGCATAGGGAACTATTCAATATCCTGTAATAAACTGTAATGGAAAAAATATTAAAAAGTATGTATGTATAACTTAATCACTTTGCTGTACAGGAGAAATTAACACAATATTATACATCAACTATATTTCAATAAAAATTTTAAAAAAGGATGATTGCAAACCCTATAAGACTGGTGTGTAACAGTAACAGGGTGCTCAAAAGGACTTCTTACAGAAATTTCACTTGTGTTAGAGTATTTGATTGCTATTCAAGGCAGCAAGATGTTTTTCTTTATTGAATGCTTTCAGGAGGTTTAATTTATTTTATTATTGGTGATTGTAAACATTTTCTTGAAGGCAAAAACATCATGGAGCTAAACTTAATTAGTAAGAAGCATCATTCAGTTATATTAGTAAGAAGAGGAGACTATTAGTCATTTTTAAATAAATTTATTTATTATTTTATTTATTTATTTGTGGCCACGTTGGGTCTTTGTTGCTGCGCGAGAGCTTTCTCTAGTTGCTGCGAGTGGGGGCTACTCTTTGTTGTGGTGCACAGGCTTCTCATTGTGGTGACTTCTCTTGTTGCGGAGCACGGGCTCTAGGCGCGTGGGCTTCAGTAGTTGTGGCTCGAGAGCTCTAGAGTGCAGGCTCAGTAGTTGTGGTGCACGGGCTTAGTTGCTCCACGGCATGTGGGATCTTCCCAGACCAGGGCTTGAACCCGTGTCCCCTGCATTGGCAGCTGGATTCTTAACCACAGTGCCACCAATGAAGTCCCTATTGGTCATTTTTATGATTTTGTATTTTATCTTTTATCACTGTTAGAGACAGGGTTATAAAATACATAAATTCACTTCTTAGTATCCCAGGTAGTATTTTTATAATCTCCTTTATGACATAACCAAGGCCTATAAATTTACATAAATTGTGAGACGATAGAAAGCTAGGAAGAGAAAGATATGACAAATATGTCAGAGAACCTGTTGTGAAAGACTGTACTCTTTTCTTTAAAATTAATTTTATTGAAAAATAGTTGATTTGCAATGTTGTATTAACTTCTGCTGTACAGCAAAGTGATTCAGTTAAATACATATATTCTTTTTCATATTCTTTTCCATTATAGTTTATCATAGGATATTGAATACAGCACCTTGTGCTATACAGTAGGATGTTGTTTATCTATTCTATGTTTAATAGTTTGCATCGGCCATTTCTAAACTCCCAATTCATCCATCCCCATTCCCCTCTCCCCCTTGGCAACCACAGGTGTGTTCTCTATGTCTGTGAGTCTGTTTCTGTTTCATAGATAAGTTCATTTGTGACATATTTTAGATTCCACATATAAGTGATATCATCTGGTATTTGTCTGTCTCTTGCTCACTTACTTCACTTAGTATGATAATCTCTAGATTCATCCATGTTGTGCAAATGGCATTATTTCATTCTTTTTTATGGCTGAGTTGTATTCCATTGTATATATGTACCACATCTTCTTTATCCATTTATCTGTTGATGGACGTTTCGGCTGTTTCCGTGTCTTGGCTATTGTGAATAGTGCTGCTGTAACATACGGATGGATGTATCTTTTTGTATTATAGTTTTGTCCAGATATTAGCCCAGGAGTGGGACTGCAGGATCATATAATCTACATATTCTTAATTCACTATACCAGCTCTGGCTTCTCAATACAGTGGGAACAGGCTTCATTAAAATAGTGCAGGCACTCACTGAACAAATAAATAAGCACATAACAGTAAAAATCCCCAGAAGGAATAGGTCCAGTACCCAGAGTTGCTACATTATGTTTCCTAAAATGTCTACTTTATAACAAAAATACGAGACATGCGAATAAACAGGTAGGTAGGTGTTGTTCACAGGTAGGCCCCAGGCTTTGGAGGATCTGGCAGAGATGCCATTTCCCACAAGCCAAAGGGCTGGAGATCTTTAGGGAGATTCTTGTACCAGAAAACAGCAGGGACATGCCTCCGTAGCTAGGGGCCAAACTCCCTCTGGAGGTAGATACTGGGGAGAGGGAGCCTGGAGTGGTCAGCGCTTGTGCTGCTTTAACCTCAGGGTAGAATGTGCCACAGACCTCGGGGAATGTGATTTAAGGGCAGCCAGGCGCCTGAAGGACTCCTAGCGCTAGGACGAGGCAAGGTGTCTCTTTTTTACATTATTGGTGGTTTTGAGACTATTATGAAACTGTGCTTGTTGGTGCAGAACTGACGTTTATGTGACAACGGGTAATATTGTGTCTGAGTGACCTGCGCCCTATTACTTTGTTTTTGGGTTTTGCCACTGTTTCACCTCACCATCACCTGGAGTTACACAGAGAAATTTTCCAGAGTGGGACAGTGTTGCATTTAAACATGTTTCCCCAAAAAACCAAAACCAAAACCAAAAATCCCCATGTCTCCCAGCAAGCAGGCATAGAGTAGTCTTGAGCTAGGAAACTTAAGAGCAGGAAATGGCTTCAAGACCCGCCCTGGGTAGACATAAAGTGCATGCCCAAGGATTAGATAAGGATACGTGTAGGCAGATCTGATTTGGGAAGATCTGTTAGTTGTACCTTTATGTTTCAGACCACAGCATTCCCAGGATACAATTCAAGAAAGTCTAATCAGAGGCAGATGCCCACTGGGAAGCCCTATCACATTTTCAACAGTTATGTGAATGACATGAGGGCAGGTGTAGCCCTAGAGGGTGTTTTCTAACTTCAGAGTGGGTTCCAAGAAAGGCTCGTTGTACCGGGTGTCCTTCCCCGTCCTTCCAGTTCTTCCTAAGAAGGATCCCAAGTTGGTGGAAGGAAGGGTTGCACACATAGTAATTATAGTTCCGGAGAGCTTAACATTCTCCTAGCATGTGAGAGCATTTTTGTTATTTTCTTTCTTTTTTTCTTCTTCTTTTTTTTTTTTAATTTTTAAAATTTCCTATCTGTGGCAAAGCCACCATACTTTGAATTCTCAATTTCTCAGATCTCTCTTTGTTTACTATAGCCCTCCCAACATCCTTTTCCCTTCTTTAAAATAATCCTCCTCTCACAACAAGGTCCTACTATGTAGCACAGGGAACTCTATTCAATATCCTGTGATAAACGATAATGGAAAAGAATATTAAAAAAAAGAATGTCTATATGTGTATAACTGAGTCACTTTGCTGTACAGCAGAAATTAACACAACATTGTAAATCCACTACACTTAAGTAAAATTAAAAAAAAAAAATCCTCCTCTCCTTCCTGCATGAGAACATGCATTGGCTTGCCAAGGTTGCAGACCCTAATTTGCAATTCTTTGCTCATCCTGGATAAACCCATAATTTGCTGGAGAAATAACTGGCAGTCTATTTCTTTAGGTCAACATGGGTATAGAATTTTGGATTTGGAAGATGAAAATAGTTCTGCGGATTGGTTTCCCGGTGTCAATATATTTCATACTGTCAATATATTTCACACTTAAAAATGGTGAAAATGTCAATTTTATGGTATGTGCATATTACCACAATTAAAGGTAAAATTTTAAGGCAAGAGAGTGAAAACATAACCCTTAGAATGGAAGAAAATTTTGCAAATCATATATCTGAAAGGGAACTTGTGTTGAAAACATGTAAAGATCTCTTCTAAATTAATTATAAAAAGTCAAATAACACAATTTAAATATGACAGAAGATCTGAATTCACATTTTTCCAAGTAAAATAGACAAATGGTCTAAAGAACATATGAGAAAGTTCTGGACATCATTAGCCATCAAGGAGATGCAAATCAAAACCACAATGGGATACCACCCTTGACAGCAGCTAGGATGGCTAGAATCAAAATGTGTCAAGGATACCGGGAGAAATTTGGATTCTCATACATGGGTGGAATGAAGATAAAATGGAGTAGGCACTCTAGGAAAGGGTCTGGAAGATCCTCAAATATTAAACCTAGAATTATAATATGACCCATCAATCCCACTTCTAGATATATGATCAAGAAAAAGGAAATCATGCTTGACCACACTTACACATAAATATTATAGCAATATGATTCATAGTAGCCAAAAAGTAGCAACAATCCAAATGTCTATTAAGGGATGAATAGATAAATTGTGTTTAATAATAATAATATCAAATCAATGGAATATTATTATGACATAAAACAATGGAAATATTGATACATAGTTCTCCCTTGAAAAAATTATGCTGAGTGACTGAAGTCATTCAAAAGACCATGTATTATATAATTCTTTTCACATGAAAGATCATAATAGGGAACTGGAAAGTAGATTAGTGATTTTCTAAGGCTAGGGATTGGAGGAGGAGGATGGGAAGGTGAGCAGTGATAGCTAAAGAGCAGAGGAGTTATTTTTTAAATTGACAAAAATCTTCAAAAATTGACGGTGGTGACGATTGCACGTATCTACAAATATACTGAAATCTTTAAAATGTAGACTCCTATTTATTTATTTATTTTTGCCACGCGGCATGGGGGATCTTAGTTCCCTGACCAGGGATGGAACCCGTGCCCCCTGCAGTGGAAGGGCAGAGTCCCAACTACTGGACCGCCAGGGAAGTCCCAAAGTGTCACTTAATGGGTGCCTTCTATTATACAATAAGTGTAATACATCTCAATAAAGCTGTTCAAATAAATCAATGCATGAAATGTTTTGTAATGGAAAAGAGTTTTGCAATGCAGTCTCCGGGGAATGTAAGAGTTTACAGGTTACTTAATACATCCATCTCTTCAGTTAGTTACCTTTATTTTTGTTTGTGTGGTCAGAATGCTTAAGATCCACTCTCTTAGGAAGTTTCAATTATACAATACAACATAAGTGTATCAGATCATCATGTTCCAATCCTTAAATGTAATTTTATTAGTCAGTTATACTTCAAAAAAAATGGGGGTGGGCAGGAAGAGTTTCCAGGCATATTCCAATTTTACGTATAACTTATTGTTTTTCTTCTATCAGTGGAAATATGCGTATAATTGCCTCATATATATTACAGCTGTTGACATTTCAAAGTTTTCTAGGCACAGAGGGAACACTGATCTAAAAAAAATGTCTTTTCCAGTGTGGAATGTACACCTGAGAAGTTAATGCACACACTTCATAGCTTGTGGTTTGACAGAGATTTGTCCAGCCACCCAGCTAGCGCTGAGTGATTCAGACCTCCTACCAGAGCCGAGTGCTCTGGGATTCTTTAGCTTAAGTACCTAATGAGCAGGGATGGGGCAGGGACGGGTGGAAGCCTCAGCGCTGTCAAGGACGAAAGATGAAAATGGAGTCAGCCCCTTTATTACAGATGGTGAGTTCACATTTAAGTGTCTGCGTTTCTTAACAACAAGCACAGTTCCATGCCTGGCCACACAGCCTTACACCAAGCCCTTGAGCCCTGGAGGACGTAAAACCTTCTTTTTCCAGGCAGGTCTGGCCTGGGCCATCTTCTTATCTGTACTGGCTCCTTCTTCAAACTGAATCAGGAATTCCAGTGCAGGAGGAGCTGCGGAAGACATCAGAGGCAATCCCAGGCCAGGAAAAAGTTCTCTTACAAAACAAAAGTGCCAAGTGGGGACAGGTCCCATCCCACCTCCCCCAGCTTGTCGCTCAGGCACGAGGGGCGGGGTATTGGAATCTGTCCAACCAGGAGGCCGGTGAGGCAGGTGGGCGGGGCGATGTCCCGCTCTGCGTGGTCTTCCTTTTTTTCTCTTCCACCGCGCAAATGGTCCCGGTTCTTGGCCGGGTCACTGGCTTGGTGACTCTCACGTACCTTCTGTCGCCCTGTGAACTGCACTGGTCCTTGGAGTCGTTGGGTGGGACTTAGACCCAGAAAACCTCGAAATGGTGAGTGTGCTGAGCCGGGCTACGGACACCGCGGAGGGATTGGTCGGAAACGGCCGAAACCGGCCATCTTTCGACTCGGGCGGAGTCGGCGCATACGCGGTCACTGGGGCGCCGCTCGGACCTCAGTCCCTTCTGAGTCGCAACATGGGGGTTGGCCCGGCAGCCGGGACCCCGGGTGTCCTGTCCGGTCACTTCGCTGCAGGAACTTTGGCCCCGGAGCCTCTCCAGGTGGCTCTGAGCCCGCAGCCCCTCTTCTCCCCCGGATTCTGCGGTGACCACGGGCACGGGCTTCAGGTGACAAACGTGACTCGTTCTCCAGGGTTCGGTGGTGGGATTAGCTGCAGTTTGAGGGGTCCCATCCCCTCCTTTCTGCCCAAGGGGCACCCGTTTTCCTCTGTGTTTTACAAATATTTGGGAAGCGGAATCTCAAATTGAAAACTTTAGCCCATCAGAGTAGCTCTTTCTAGGGCTGGCAATAAATCGTTAAATTTCCAGATTGCTCCCCTCATTCCCAAAGTCAATTTCGCTTCTCCGATTCAAATCAACTATTCGTCTCCGCAGTGCATTTGAAACAAACCCAGTATTTTAATTCTTTATCCTATTTGCGCGGAGTCCTGGATGGCATTTTGGCGGGGGGAGGGGGGCGGTCTGTGGATATTTTACATGAGCGGAAAGCCGACAGTAACCACTTGGAAGTAGGCTGTATGAAATCCTTTCTCCTTCCGATATTTTACTGGGAACAGATACCCTATAGGAAATCCTTTCGTGGAGGTTTTTTTGGAAACTTTTATGGACGATCTACCCTGCCCGTCCCTAGGTTAGTTCCCTTCAAAAGATCTACTCACTTATTTAAAGTTCTTTTTTCAATAGTGGAAAATGTATCTAATTAATAGAGCTTGAAAGACCGTATAAAATATTTCCGAAGTGATAAGAGAGGTGAATTTCAGGGGGAAAAAATTCCGGTATTGCATTCTAGTTGTGAAGAATTTTTGTTTCACTTTTTTTTCATTTCCTGAGTATGGTGAATTCTTTTGGACTCTTCTTTACTTTTGGTTGATTTCAAATGACATTCCAGGATTTAGACCTACAGACAAAAAGTATTCAAGTATGATTAATTTTGTAGTAAATAAACTTGCCTTGGAAATAATAATTGACTGACATTTTTCTGAAAGGAATAAATAGATGTTTGGGGTTTTCTGGGTGAACTAGTAAAAGTGGTTGAGAATTTTCTTCTCTCATTTCACATAAACACTGGATTTGAGTGATTTTGCTGAATTGGTCTGGAACACCAGAACAGGCAGGGGCCCGAAGAGAGTGATGAGTTTCAGAGCTGAACTGTCCACCTGGTCAGATCCCTAAACCCAGAAGTCAAAATTCTCATGGTTGGAAGTTCTCACAGCTCGCGAACCCTCTGCAGTCTGTGGGCAGGGGCGTGGGGGCTCCATCCTCACGGAGGAGGGCAGGTGGTGGCCCTGCTGCTCTTGGGGTGTGGGCACAGGCAGGGCTCAGAGCCCCCCGGGCTGGCTGCTGCTGGCTGTCAGTAGGGCAGGACATCTCAACAGCCTGCCTTCAGGCCAGCATTCGCGGGAGAGGAAAGCCGATGTCGTTGGAGGGGCCGGCGGCGGGGAGGAGGGCAGGTCTGAAGGCTGCTGGCTACACAGGCCAAGGAGGAGAGGTGAGTGGTCCAGTGGGACTAGCGGGGCGCCAGCTCTCCGGAGAGTTGGGCAGGGTTTCTGCAGCCCAGGCCTACAGCAGCAGCCCTTAGCCCTTCTTGTCGGACTTTGCTGGAGCCCTGGGGAAAAGCAGCCACTCTGATGACAGAGCTGATGAGGCCAGGGGCCCTCCCAGCTGCTTGTAATTGGGAAAGGGAAAAGTGAGGTGTGGCTGTCCCATGGTTCGGTCCACTAACTAGAAGTGGGAGTTCTGAGAGGCCCCAGGGAGTGCAGTAGCACCTGCCAACAGGCCAGTGTCCGCAGGCTTCCCCAGGGAGCCGGGAGCTAGCCTAACAGGCCACCCCTTGGTGCTGCACACGGGCACCAAGCCAGGTTGGGCTCCAGAGGCCACAGGCTCAGCCTCAGGCCCCGGCACTGCTTGTGACAGAGGGGTCTCAGTACCCCAGGTTTGGCTAGGCCCAAGCCTTGTTACCCAGACAGTGAGAAGCCCCAGGAAGGCAGGAAGTAGGGAGCAAGGCAGAGAGGAAGGAAAATGAAAACGGGACTCACATTTTTAGAAGCAAGTCAGGGTTCGTGTAACTGAATGTCTTTGAAGGTAGCCCAGGGCTGTAGCACAGGCTTCAGATGATTTTGTGTCTGCAATCATGAGTCACGCTACATGCCCCACGAAGGTAGGCATTGGTGAAGTCCAAGTTGTGCTGGAGTAGTAAAAGCTTACACTTCAAAAAAAAAAAAAAAAGAAATCAAGGTACAGTTATATAAGTTTCTTGAGGTAGAATGCTGTACATCAAATGACATATTATTGACAGTTTACATAATCCAGATCTAAGCAGAATCGTGGTGGGTCATGTGATCCCTTACAAGATCAAGAAGAAATGTTTTAAGGAGCTGTCTTGTTGATGCTAGGAAAATGTTTCTCTTTATGGTTCAGCAGACATTCCTGCTGATGGGGGAGGTCTAGTTGATGCATAATGCAGATACACAATGCACAGTGGGAGGAGAGAGGAAGCCAAAGGGCAGAGAAGAATTTATGTTTAAATTTTTCTTGACTTGCCATAAAATATGCATTTTATTTCACTCCCTCTCTAGCTCCTCTCAGCTTAGGTTGCTGAAGATTCCACTTTAGACTACTGTGACCTAGAAAACATGGCACACTGTTACCCCAGCTCCCACTCAAGAGGACTGTTTTCCTAGAAAGAACAGACTTCAACTTTTCAAACCGGCCCCCACTGCCTGTTGCTGGAGGTTAATACTTGCTGGGTGACTCTTCTTACAAACTTGGAACACGATTCTTTTATTCCCCACACATGGAACAGAGGTGATGCCTTTGTGTGCACGGACAATACAGGGTGTTGATTCCCCTTTTCCCAGCAGATGAGGTGGCTGTATCGTAAGTCATTCCTGAGGTGCCTGAAGATACAATCAAGAGGACCACTGGCTGCTGTCTCCCCTCCATTGAGCACTCAGCTCTTAGGATGGGATTGTCATTCAGAGAGGCTTCCTATTACCCCCAAACAGCTCCAGGATTGGCACAGAGGTTTTTTCCTGAGTACGGGGTGGTGGGGTGTAGGTGGGTGGGTGGGAAGCGAGCTCTGACTACCTTTTCAAAGAATTAAAGTGCCTGGCAAAAGATTATGAAAAGTGGAAGTCAAAGGACACTAGCAAAAAAGTGAAAAATGAGGTGAAAATCAGTTAGGAGTAGATTCTGTATTTAATGAAAGTAGCCTAACCTGTACACTGCCTAGTTTTCTGGGTAGAATTGGGAACTTAGAGTGCTGAGAGGAGGATTCCAAGGGTTAAACAAATATCACATACTGATTTTGGGAAATATTTCTACAAAGGAACCAGAATTGCATTGAATAAATTGGAGAGTAAATTATGCCCTTTCCTGCTCTCCTCCCCCTCCCTGCCACGTGTCGGTGAAAACAGTCGAGCCATCAGCCACAGATTGATTTAATTTCACCACTGGGTGAGGTCCGTGAAAGAGCAAGAGAGCCTCACCAATGGTCCTGTCATCCCAGGATACAGCGGGTTTACCCAAAGCTGTGCCCAACCTGAGGACCTGTGTTAGAGGTTTCACTCTGTCTGGGGTGTGGTGAGAAAAACCACTTTTCGAAAAACTGCTTTTGTCTTTCCTAGTCACTGCCTAGGCATTTTACAGTATGATAACCCTGCTGACACCCAGAATCTGGACATTTAGATAAAGACTTGAGTTTAGGATTCCACTCTTGGTTCCTGCTAAGGTTTTCTCAGGACATTTATTAAAATAACCACTTAGAGGGACTTCCCTGGCGGTCCAGTGGCTGAGACTCTGCGCTTCCAATGCAGGGGGCGCAGGTTCCATCCCTGGTTGTGAAACTAAGATCCCACCTGCTGCCAGGTGTGGCCCCAAACAAACAAACAACAACAAAAACAAACAAACAATAAAACCACTTAGAGTTATGCTTGTGAAAAGTTAGTGACCTCTGCACTGTGGATGAAGACTGTTATCTGCCATATCAGTAAACAAAGGATGTTGGGGCCATCTAGCCAGCAAGCACTGCTGCCACCCCCAAGGGTGCTCCCTGAGGGGATTCAGGATGGAGAAGAGCAGGATACTGGTCCTAGATAGTAAGGACCAGCAAGGATAGTAAGTTAAGGTGCATATCAAAGGAACGATTTCAATGAGCCCAGACTATTGCATCTTCCTGTACATGGAAAAGTGCTAAATTCATTAACCTGAGATATCTGGTTTTCTTTAATTAACCAGACTACCTGATTTTCATGTTCCAACTACCTGGTTTTTATTGTAAAAATTCCTATGTATTCTGTCTCCTCCCTGACCTCTTCAGAGCAGTCCCTCAGAGTTATCTGAGAGACTGTCTCCAGGGCTTGAGTCCTCAGAAGTTCTGCCAAATAAAACATATTTCTCAGGCTTCCCTGGTGGCGCAGTGGTTAAGAGTCTGCCTGCCAATGCAGGGGACACGGGTTCGAGCCCTGGTCCGGGAAGATCCCACATGCCGCAGAGCAACTAAACCTGTGCGCCACAACTACCGAGCCCGCGTGCCACAACTACTGAAGCCTGTGCGCCTAGAGCCCATGCTCCTCAACAAGACAAGCCACCGCAATGAGAAGCCCGTGTGCAGCAGCGAAGACCCAACGCATCCAAAAATAAAATAAAATAATTAATTAATTAAAAAAATATTTGTCAACTTTCAGGTTGTGCACTTTTTTTTACTCGACAGCGCCATCCGTCTTATAATTGATAGGTGCCTACTCTCTCTCCTGCTTGCTCCTGACCTGGGACTGAGGACTGCCCTTTTCCCGGGGTCATTGTAACCCCCCCTCAGCCCCCAACTTCTGGGATGTGTAAGTAATAGATCTTCTGGCTGTACTTGCTTTCTCTGGGTTTATTGAAACTGCACCTTCAATCAAAACAACCCCATGGGTTTCACTTACCCAAAGTGGGAACTCATTTGCTGAGGGAGATACCTGCCCACCCCATGTGGATGCTTATGAGAATTTATAAAAGGGAACCTCACTAAAATGGAGTTGGGAGCCTATGATGGGAACCTGTAGCCCAGGACCTCTCCACATCAGTTGTAGGAGGAATTGTCATTTACACACCTCAACAGTAGAATCTTCATCAGGAAAGGATCATCCTTTATAGGTCACAAAGAGAAGAATGTACATTGCATTTCCTACAAAAAATTGAGTTGCCCAGCAGCTCAGCCAATGAGAAACTGTCATCACCCTGAACTCTCACTTTTCTCCAGTGGACTTTACATCAAAGCAACTTCTCCCGACTTCCCTGGTGGTCCAGTGGTTAAGACTCTGTGCTTCCAATGCAGGGGGTGCAGGTTTGATCCCTGGTCAGGGAACTGGGATCCGCATACTGAGCGGCATGGCCAAAAAAAAAAAAAAAAAAAGCTCCGCCCAACTTCCTCATTTATGTCAATAAAGCAACATTCCTCTCCTTTCTTTGTTGGTCTTGACTATGGCTTTTGTTATAGCTTGCTTGTCCAGAGTTGCAATCCTTTGCTGTTTCTGCGTAAACTCATTTTTACTGGTAAAATAACTTTTATTTTTAAGGTCAAGAACAGGCGGTGCCCGTTATCCAGCAGGTCATAATCTGCATATTCTTAATTCAATACACCAGCTCTGACTTCTCAGTACAGTGGGAACGGGCTTCATTAAAATAATCCAGGCAGTCACTGAACAAATAAATAAGCACATAACCATAATAATCCCCAGAAGGAATGGGTCCAGAACACAGAGTTGCTGCAATATATTACCTAAAATGTCTAGTTTACAACAAAATATGAGACATGCAAAGAAATAGGAAGGTAGGAACCAGATGGTGGGAATAAAGAGCAATTGAAAAATGACCCAACTCTTACAAGGAGACCCCAGTAAAACCAGGTGATGTCTCAGCAAAAAACAGGGAGGCCAGAAGGCAGAGGGAAACATTCAAAGCGCACTAGGAAGAAAACCTGTCAACCAACAATCCTATATTCACCAAAACTGCCTTCTGAAAAAAATGAAGGCTGCCCTTCATTTCTCAGATCAACAAAAGCTAAAAGAATATATTGACAGTCAATTGCCCCACAGGAATTACTGGAGGAGTTCTTCAGGCTGTAAGCAAGGGACTCCAGAAGGTAATTCATATCAACATAAAGAAACAAAAACACTCATACAGGTAATTCTGTAAGTAGAAAAGACAGAATCAATACATATTTTCTCTTTTCTTCTTTTAACTGATGTCAAAGGAACTGTATAAATCCTATGTATGTAATGTGTTACTAGACTGTGTATAGTAACACACAGTCTAGTAACTGTAACAGTAACAGTCTAATGCGTAACATAGAGCAAATATCTGTGTAGTGCATTTGCCATTAAAGAGCACAAAGGTGGGAGTAAAGCTGTACTGGGCTAAAGAGATGACCACAGATGGTAAATAAGTGTAAGAAAATACTTTGGGGGTTATTTCATAAGTTGAAATAATCTGCATAACAATAATAACACAAAAATGGCAAAAGGGAATAGAGCTTTATATGAGTAATGTTTCCATGTATCACTGGAATTAAGCTAGTATAAATCTGAGTCTCATTTTAGTAATTTAGTACATCTATGTTAAAAGGGCAACCTCTGAAATTTTTTAAAATATATAATGGAGAAGTCATTTGAAAATGAAAGTGTTACGTGTGAAAATATTCACTTAATGCAAAAGAAAATTGTAAAGGAGGACTAAGAACTAAAAACAACATGAGAATTGTAGAAAACAAAAAGTAAAATGGCAGGTATAATTGCAACTATGTCAAAAATACTAAATGTGAATGGATTACATGATCCAAACAGGAGGAAGAGATTGTCACCCCAGATTAAACAAACAAACAAACTATGATCTAAATTTACATTCTATGTAGAGGTGATCTCAGAGAGACAATAGCAAGCAGTCTTGAAGCTGGGTTTTAGTTCCCTGCCCAGGAATTGAACCTGGGTAGCCTGGATGAAAAACCAGGAATCCTAGCTGCTAGACCACCAGGCTAGAAGCAAAGTTCCCCTGGCTCTTGCCCCATTTGAAAAATGGATTTCTCAAAGAGGCAAAAACTGTAAAGACAGGTACAAAGTTTATTATCAGAGACACAGCATAACATGTGGGAGAGCACACAGAGAAACAGTTTGTTTAAGACAGAAGCAAGGCAGAAATACACACCCGGAGAGAAGGGATGTGGGGTCCTCCCTAATGAGCACAGTAAAGAGGCGGTTAAATTATTTATATAGGGCAGTTCTTCTGGATCTTTGTTTACGTTTGGCCAGTTATCTCATTTGTTTTCCACACTTGACCTGTCCTAGAGCTCTCCCCACTATGTGTGCACAACTTTTTGCCAAAATGGATTCCAACACAGAGGACTGCAGGAGTATGTCCACAGTTCTTATGGGGTGGTGTCCCCCTCCCTTTTTGACCTCCAAGGAGCCTTCCTGCACATGTGCAGATAGGGAGGTTTCCTTGACCTCAGGATTGATAGATGTGGTCCTCTTATCTCAATACTCCAGCAGAGCTCAGCTCCTGCCATTAACTTTGTCCTTGGCGTGTCTAAGGAAAACAAAGCTCCAATCTACTCTGCTTGACAAACTCCCAGCTGCTCAGCCCAGGGACCCATCTACCTTCTACCTGAGAGGAAGCACACGTTAGATGCAAAGATACCAACAGATTGAAAGTAAAAGCGTATGATAGGTACATCTGTGAACAGCACCAACATGAAAACTGGAGAGATTATATAAATACCAGGCAAAATAGACTAGAAAACAAAACATATTAGTAGAGAATTAGCAGATGCAAACTATTATATATAGAATGGATAAACAATAAGGTCCTACTGTATAGCACAGGGAACTAGATTCAATATCGTGTAATAAATCATAAAGGAAAAGAATATAAAAAATGTATATGTATAACTGAATCAGTTTGCTGTACAGCAGAAACTAACACAACAGTGTAAATCAGCTATATTTCAATAATAAGTTTAAAAAATACATATTAGTAAAAAGAAAAAAATAACGGAAAAAGAAAAAAACCCAGAAAATCAGAATAGAACTATAAAAGGTGAAGTGGTTGAGTTAGTAAACAAAATCCACCCATAAAATAAACCTAGACTCTACCTTTGCGTAGATCGCTTCTACACAAAGTTCTCCAAAAATTTTAAAGATTTGTTACTGAATTAGACTGGAGACTCCCCTCCCGGGGCCCTAGCTGAAGCAAAGACCCCCTGGCTGGGTCAGGGAGTTCTTTCCCGCTCAGGTTTGAGCTGCCAATAAAGAAACTGAATTTGGTGCAAGGACGACAGGCTTTTCTTCAATGGCCAGAGAAAGAGAAGGGGAGCTAATGCTCTAAAGACACCTTCTCTCTGATTACAAGCAGGGATAAGCTTTTTATAGAAAATGGTGAAGGAGGTTACAGGGGACGAGTGTCTTTTGTCATCCTGACTCATGGAAATGGATGGAGGTTTCCTGGAATGCAATTCAGTTCTCTTTTCTGCTCCTGTGTGGTGACCCTTCTGGGTCTGGGTCAGAAGCAGGTAGAATCAATGTGGCAGGGGGGTGAGGGGTGGAGATTTTATTATTACGATGAGATGGTAATCAGCTGTAGAGTGACATTTGTCCCAATTTTGAAGTTCAGTCAGATTATCCTGGATTCTTATGGTTAAGCCCTCTTTTTGCTGTCATGTAAACACAACTAGTAGATACAGTTAGTTCTGGTTTTCTGCAAGTTTGCCAGGAGGGAGGTTTTTATTAGAATGGGGGGTTGGGGCTGTTGGCTTCCTTGCCTCCTTGCCTAAGACAGGTGTACTTGTTAATAGAGACAATTTAGGCATGGTGGGTTAGGGACCGTCTGGTTGCTCCCCTGGGTGACAGGTTTATTACTGATTTTCACAAAGTCTTGTAAATAATAGAATGAAGACAATACTTCACACTCATTTTGTGAGGCCAGAACTACTCATACCAAAGCCAACACGTGAAGTACCAAAAAAAAAAAAAAAAAAAAGACACACCTATTTCTTTTGTGAATATGGATGCAAAAAACCCCAACAAATACTAGCAAACCCAATACAGCCACAGATAAAAAGAATTATACATCATGACCAAGTGGGATTTGTTCCTGGGATGAAAGTTTGGATTAACATCTCAAAATCATTAATGTAATGAATGAGGTCAATAGAGTAAAAAGCAAAAATGCAAGGTCTTCTAAATAGACTCAAAGAAATAATTGACAGAAGAAATAATACCCCTTCATGATTAAAACACTCACCAAAAATAGGAGGGCTTCCCTGGTGGCGCAGTGGTTAAGAATCTGCCTGCCAACGCAGGGACACAGGTTCGAGTCCTGGTCCTGGAAAATCCCACATGCTGTGGAGCAACTAAGCCCGTGTGCCACAACTACTGAGCCTGTGCTCTAGAGCCTGCGAGCCACAACTACTGAGCCCACATACCACAACTACTGAAGCCCGGGTACCTAGAGCCCGTGCTCCACAACAAGAGAAGCCACGGCAATGAGAAGCCCGCGCACCGCAACAAAGAGTAGCCCTCGCTCACGGCAACTAGAGAAAGCCCTCGCACAGCAACGAAGACCCAACGCGGCCAAAAATAAAAAAATAAAATAGAAGGAAATGTCCTAACTTCATATTGAGCATCTATGGAAAACCCACAGCTAATATTATATTTAATGGTGAAAGAGTGAATGCTTACCCCCAGCCATAACTAACAAAAGAGGTCTACTCTTGTCACTTCTGTTTGACAGTTTATTGGAGATTTTAGCCAAGAACCATTAAGCAAGAAAAGGATTAAAATGCGTGCATATTGGTTAGGAAGATGTAAAACTGTCTCTGCTTCCAGTCAGGTATCTTATATATAATAAACTCTAGGGTCTGCTAAAAAAACTATAGGAACTAGTCATTGAATTTAACAAGGTTGTATGACACAAGATCAAAATAAAAACAACTGTATTTTTATACACTTGAATGAACATTCTGATAATGAAATTCAGAAATGTATTTACAATAGAATCAAAGGCAATAAAACAGGAATAAATATAAGAAAAGAAGTATAAAACAAATACTCTGAAAACTACAAACACGTTTGAAAGAAATTAATTAATGTACAAACAAATGGGAAAACATCCCAGTTTCACGGATCAGAAGACTTAACGTTGTTGAAATGGCACTTCTCTGCAAAATGATCTAAGATTCAATAATCATAATCCGAACAGTAATTTGATTGGCAATCTGTTTCATAAATTTATAGGGAATTGTAAGGAAACCAGAATAGCCACACCATTCCTGAAAAAGAAAAAAAAATTGTAGGATTAACATTTCTTGATTTCAAAACTTTGTACTAAACAAAGGTAATCAAGATATTGTGGTAGTAACAGAAGGATAGACAATTTTGTTAGTCAATGATACCTCAAGAAAGCTGTGGGGGAAGAGTTTCCAGATGAATCCCAAGTTTACAGGATGATTTATTGTTTTTCTTGTAACAGAGATAATAGGAATCAATTGCCTTAGGAATGTCATAGTCATTTATATTTCAAAGTTCAGTAGGGTTTGAAGCAAAAACTGATGTAAAATAAATTTCCTTTCAGTGTAAATGTAGACATGAGAACTTAATGAACACATCTCACACCCTGTGGTTAGACTGAGCAGAGTACTTGCGCCCAGCTAGGACTGCGGGCTTCAAATTTCTCACCAGGGCCAAGTGTTCTGGGATTCTTTACTTTAAGTAACAAAAGAGTGGGGGTGGGAAAGGGATGAGGGAAATCTCAGTGCTCGCTAAGATCAAAGACTAAAATGGACCAGACTCTGTTACAGACGGTGAGGTCACACTTAAGTGTGTTTCTTGTGAAAAGAACTGTGTCAGGAATGAGTGAGATGTGACCAAAGGACCCCCATCTTTGCTTCTAGTGTTGGAATTTTGCTGAGCTCTCTAAATAAAATGGCTGAATAGTTGCTGAGTTGCCAAATAATGATGATGATGATGATAAATGGACTTATTCTGGACTAAAGAAAACATACCTTTCCCTAGTAACGGATGAGATGTGTTCTGTAACCCAATGGTATGTATAGACGAATTTTACCCTCCAATCCAAATTCTTGGTAAGGAAGTTTTGTAAGCCTGAATGAACAACCTCCTTTTTCCTAAGAAAACTTTTACCCATTTTCCTCGGGTGGGACACCATTCTGGGTCTCTCCAGAATCTGTTACCCCTGAATTGCAATTCTAAGATCCCCCAATAGACTACCATTTTGCCTCTATATAATTGGTGGTCCTTATGGTTGACATTCTAAACAAGGGTCATAGTTCCATGAGTGGTTCGCCGCAGCCTTACGCCAAGCTCTTGACCTGCAGAGGACAGATGGCCCATTTGTTACAAGCAGACCTGGCCTGGGCCATCCTCTTGCTCTATATTTCTCCAACCTGAGACTGAATCGGGAATTCCCGGCGCACACCTGAGCCCACACTTTCACAAAAAGCTGGGTGAAAACACCATAGGCAGCCTCAAGCCAGGAAAACTTTCTGTTTAAATGCAAATGGAGCTGCCTGGTCAGGTTACCACCTAGAGGCGAAGATGTTTGGGCGGAGCCCAGACCTCCTGCTCTGCAGTCACTCAGGCACGAAGTGGAGGGACTTGCGAACTGTCCAATCAGGGGCGCCGCTGGTGGAGGTGGGCGGGGCGACGCACAGCACCAGCAAGAAAGTCGCCACGGACTCCGACATCCCACGGAGGATATCAGGCGTTCCCGGCCCTTTACGGTCCCAGTCGTTTCTGCACTGGTCGTGGGAGGCGTAGGAGGGACTCGGGGAGACCCAGAAAAGCTGGATATGGTGAGTGTGCCTCCCCGGCGTGTGGAGATGGAGCGGAGAAATTGGTAGGAACCCGCGGGAACAGGCCGAGGCGGGACCCAGGCCTCCCCGCGTTAAACTCCGGAGTCTGCGGACCTGTGTCCACTTGGACAGCCACTGGGACCTCATTCCCTCCGGCTCGCAGCGTGGGGGAGGGGCCTGCAGTCGGGACCCCGGGCGTCCTGTCCCGTCACTGCGCGCCACGACTTCGGCCCCGGCCCCTAGCCTCTCTGGGCAGCTCTGCGCCCGCAGCCCCGCGTCTCCCCCAGCATGTGCGGTGACCACGAGGAGGGTCATCAGGGAACAATACTGACTCGGTCCCCGGGGTACCTGTGTATGAGGAGCTGTGTGGGGTCCCCAGTCCCTCCTTTCTCCCCAGGGTGGGACCCGTTTTCTCCAGAGTTTTCCAAATGGTTGGGGAGCAGGGTCTCAAATCCACGACCCTGTCCCTCTAGCCTAGCTCTTCCTAGAGTGGCAATAAATGCCTCAATTTCCAGATTCCTTCCCGAATTCTAAAACTCCAGCTTCTCCTCTTCGATTCACAGCATCATTATCAACTATTTGTCTTCCGTGGTGCATTTCAAGCAGAGCCAATTTTTTTTTGTTTTAATTTTTTTTTTCCCACAGCGTCATGGATGACCCCTTTTTATAGATTTATATTCGTTGTGGATATTTGACATGAGAGGACAGCCATGAATAACTACGTGGAACTACCGTTTGAATCCTCATGCCTCTCCCTCAGGATCTTTTCTGGACACAGACATCCTATCCGAAATCCTGCCGGTGGTGGTCCTCTTTGGAAGCTTTCCTGGTTGATCTGTCAGCCTTGTCCCTCTCTGGCTTTGTCATAGGACATTTTTCGTCATCCTTTTAACATTCGTCTGTCTGTGTCTTTAGGTTTAAAGTGGATTTCTTGTGGACAACATACGATTAAGTGTGATTTAAAAAATCTGTCATTACTGTATTTGTCTTTCAGTTGTATTGGGACCTTGATTAAAGTGGTGGCTAATACGGTTGGATTAATACCTACCACACCTTTTATTGTTTTTATTTGTTACCCTTGTACTTTGTTTCTTTTTGTCTTCCCACTTTTTCTGCCGTCTCTGGCTTTAATTGAGCATTTTACCTGATTGTTTTTCTTAATCCTCTGTTAGTATATCAATTACACATATTTTTTCACTTTTTTAGTGCTTGCCCTTGAGTTTTCAGTATACACTTACAACTAAGCCACATCATTTGTCAAGTCCACCATACCACTTCATTGGGCATGCAGGTAACCTCATACGAAGTTGTTCCCACTTCCCCCATCTCTGGTCCCTTGTCACATGGCTCTCATTTATTTCACTTATCCGTAAGTTTATAATTGCCAAATACATTCTTGTTCATATTTGAAACAAAGTGGTTATCTGCCATATTAATTATAAGAATTACAGTAGATATTTTACCTTCATATATTGTTTTTCTAATCCTACATCTTCATCATTTACATTCTTTCTGATGAGTCTCTGAACATTTCTTTCACAGTAGGTCTATTAAGACAAAGTCTCAATTTTTTTCTGAGAAAGTCTTTATTCCTCCTTTATTCCTGGAAGATAATTTCGCTTGACACAAAATTCTAGGAGAGTTGTTTTTTGTTACAAAACGTTAAATATTTCACTCCACTCTTTTATTTCTTGCGTGGTTTCTGAAAAGAAGTCTGATTTAATTCTAATCTTTGTTTCTGTATAACTAAGGTGTTTTCCCCTCTGGCCTCTTTCCATATATATTCACCTTGTCTTTGGTTTTTGTCTAGTTTGAATACGAGCTACTTGGTTGTCCATTTTTATTGTTTATGTGTTTAGTGTCCTCTGAGCTTCCTGGATCTACAGTGTGTCGTGTATCATTAATTTTAGGAAAATCTCAATGATTGTTACTACACTAATTTCTTCTGTTCTTTTCTGTCTTTTCCTTTCGTAATCCCATGATGGTTATAAGTCTTCTTTTTAAGACAGTTTATGTTAGGGTTCATGGATATTGTTCTGTCTTTTTTGTGTTTCCATTAAACTCTGCTGAAATAGAATTTTTTGACAGGCCATGGTAAGAACAGAATATTTGGGGAATATTAATAATGTTGTATTTATTTTCTCTTTCCCAATTTTAAAGATCGTGGGTTGCCCTGTGACCTAAATGCTGTGAAGAATCTAAGAGAAGTTTATTTCAAGTTATTTTGCTTTTTTCTTGCGAGGTTGGGAATGATAGCTTCTAAGTTATTAAATGCCAGAGCCGGAAGTAGAAGCTTCTGACTCCAATTTTTTGACAGTTGACTGTGGACAGCTTTAGAGCCTCATCCCTCCTTCTTCCCCTTGTGACCCACATGTATCCAAGACAGTGAGAAAGGCTTTGCTCCTACCTTTGGCGCAGGAAAAGATTGAATCCACACATGCTCTGCCCTTGTGTGTAAACTCTCACTGTATCCCACCACAAAACCAAAATAAAAAAGTCCACACACGTTTCCTTGCTCTCTCAAGCTATTTCACGCCTGCTTGAGAGACCTGCCTTACACTCGCCAGAGACCTCAATTATGGAGGAATATACCCTTTTATAGCCTACTGGCAGTGTGTGCTGTCTTCAGCTAAGGGATTCTTATGCTTAGGGGTTGAACTGCATGTTCCTTTTCTCCCTAGAGGAGCTTGACAATGGCAGAGGAAGGAAGGACACCTCTACAGTGGCTGGTCACAGAGGACTTCCTTCTGATTAGAGGATAGTGATTTTATGTTCTTTGGGAGGAAAACACTGTGGACAGGTTTATTTATTTTATAATCATGGGAATATTCACCATGAAAACATCATGGACTTCAGTGAGCTCCCTTATAATCTGCAGCTCTTAAATTTTTTTTGTCAATTTATAAATCCCTTATACTATACGCAAATCCTTGTTGTTTATCTATTTAATATGTAGTAAACTGCATGTGTTAATCCCATACTTCCCATTTATCCCTTTTCCCCCCTTCCCTTTTGGTAACCATAAGTTTGTTTTCTATGTCTGTGAGCCTGTCTGTTTTGTAAATAAGTTCATTTGTACTCTTTTTTAGATTCCACATATAAGAGATATCATATATTTGTCTATCAATGTTTGATTTACTTAGTCTAATAATGTCTAGGTCCATCCATGTTGCTGCAAATGGCATTATTTCCTTCTTTTTTATGGCCTAGTAATAATACATTGCATATATAAACCACATCTTTGGAATCCGTTCATTTGTTGATAGTCACATAGGTTGTTTCCATGTCTTGGCTGTTGTAAATTGTGCCGCTGTGAACATTGGGATGCATGTATCTTTTCGAATTAGAGCTTTCCTCTTTTGCTGATATAAGCCCAGGAGTGGGATTGCTGGATCATATGGTAACTCTTTTTAGTTTTTTAAGGAACCTGCATACTGCACCAATTTACATTCCTACCAACAGTGTAGGAGGGTTCCCTTTTCTCCACATCTTCTCCAGCATTTATTATTTGTAGACTGATGATGCCCATTCTGACTGGTGTGAGTTGTTACCTCAGTGTAGTTTTGATTTGCATTTCACTAATAATTTGTGATGTTGAGCATCTTTTCATGTGCCTGTTGGTCATCTGTATGTCTTCTTTGGAGGAATGTCTATTTAGGTCCCTTTTTTAAAAATAAGTGAATAATTAATTAATTAATTAATTAATTTATGGCTGCGTTGGGTCTTCGTTGCTGTGTGTGGGCTTTTTTCTAGTTGCGGTGCACGGGCTTCTTATTGCGGTGGCTTCTCTTTGTTGCAGAGCACGGGCTCTATGTGCACGGGCTTCAGTAGTTGTGGCACATGGACTCAGTAATTGTGGCTCACCGGCTCTAGAGCGCAGGCTCAGTAGTTGTGGCCCAGGGGCTTAATTGCTCCGTGGCATGTAGGATCTTCCTGGACCAGGGCTTGAACCTGTTTCCCCTGCATTGTCAGGCAGATTCTTAACCACTGCACCACCAGGGAAGCCCTGTTTGTATATTTTAGAAATTAAGCCCTTGTCACTCACATCCTTTGCAAATATTTTCTTCCAGTCCATAGGTTGTCTTCTTGTTTTGTGTATGGTTTCCTTTGCTGTGCAAAAGCTCATAAGTTTGATTAGGTCCCATTTGTTTATTTTTGCTCTTATTTCTATTGCCTCAGTAGGTTTACCTGAGAAAACACTGCTACAATTTATGCAAAAGAATGTTTTGCCTATATTTTCTTCTAGGGGTTTTATGGTATTAGGTGTTATATTTAAGTCTTTAAGCCATTTTGAGTTTATTTTTGTGTATGGTATGTGGGAATGTTCTAACTTCATTGATTTACATGGGGCTGTCCTGTTTTCCCAACACCACTTGCTGAGGAGAATATCTTTTCTCCATTGTTTATTCTTCCCTCCTTTGTCAAAGATTAATTGATCATAGGTGTGTGAGTTTATTTCTGGGCTCTCTATTTTGTTGCATTGATCTTTATGTCTGTTTTTGTTCATTACCACACTGTTTTAATTACTGTAGCTTTGTAGTATTGTCTGAAGGCTGGGAGAGTTATTACTCCAACTTTGTTCTTTTTCCTCAGAATTGCTTTGATAATTCTGGGTCTTTTACAGTTCCATATAAATTTTAGGATTATTTGTTCTAGTTCTTTGAAAAATGTCATGAGTAATTTGATGGGGATTGCATTAAATCTGTAGATTGCTTTGGGTAGTGTGGCCATTTTAACAATATTAATTCTTTCAATCCTAGAACATAGGATATCTTTCCATTTCCTTGAATCATCTTTGGTTTCCTTTATCAATATTTTATAGTTCTCAGCATATAAGTCTTTCACCTCCTTGGTTAGGCATATTCCTAGGTATTTCATTTTTTTTGATGTGATTTTATTTTATTTTTTTAATTTATTTTTTAATTAATTAATTTATTTATTTTTGGCTGCATTGGGTCTTTGTTGCTGCGCGCAGGCTTTCTCTAGTTGTGGTGAGCAGGGGCTATTCTCAGTTGCAGTGCATGGGCTTCTCATTGCGGTGGCTTCTCTTGTTGCGGAGCACAGGCTCTAGGCGAGTGGGCTTCTGTAGTTGTGGCATGCAGGTTCAGTAGTTGTGGCTCACAGGCTCTAGAGTGCAGGCTTAGTAGTTGTGGCGCACGGGCTTAGTTGCTCTGTGGCATGTGAGGTCTTCCCAGGCAAGGGATCAAACCTGTGTCCCCTGCGTTGGCAGGTGGATTCTTAACCACTGCACCACCAAGGATGTCCTGATGTAATTTTTTTTTAAATAAATTTATTTATTATTTATTTATTTTTGGCTGTGTTGGGTCTTCGTTGCTGCACAGGCTTTCTCTAGTTGTGGCGAGTGGGGGCTACTCTTCATTGCAGTGTGTGGGCTTCTCATTGCGATGGCTTCTCTTGTTGCGGAGCCCAGGCTCTAGGCATGTGGGCTTCAGAGGTTGTGCATGTGGGCTCAGTAGTTGTGGCATGCAGGCTCAGTAGCTGTGGCACACAGGCTTAGTTGCTCTGCAGCATGTGGGATCTTCCCGGACCAGAGTTTGAACATGTGTGCCCTGCATTGGCAGACGAATTCTTAACCACTGCGCCACCAGGGAAGTCCCTGATGTGATTTTAAATGGGATTGTTTTTTTACTTTCTCTTTTTTATATTTCTTTTTTGGTGTAAAGAAATGCAACAGATTTCTGTATATTTATCTCATATTCTGCTGCCTTGCTGAATTCATTTGTCAGTTCTAGTAGTTTTTGTGTGGAGTCTTTAGGGTTTTTATATGGAGTATCATGTCATCTTCATATAATGACAATTTTACTTTTTCCCTTCTGATTTGGATTTCATTTCTTTTTCTTCTGTGATTGCTGTGGCTAGGACTTCCAATACTCTGTTGAGTAGAAGTGGTGGAAGTGGGCATCCTTGTCTCGTTCCAGAGTTTACTGGGAATGCTTTCAGCTTTTCACCATTGAGTGTTACGTTGGCTGTGGGTTTGCCAAAAATGGCTTTTATTATGTTGAGATATGTTCTTTCTATAACCACTTTGGTGAGAGTTTTTATCATGAATGCATGTTAAATTTTATCAGATACTTTGTCTTCACCTGTTGAGATGATCATGTGGTTTTTGTCTTTTCTTTTGTTGATGTCATGTATCACATTGATTGATTTGTGTGTGTTGAACCATCCTTGTGAGCCTGGGATGAATCCAACTTGATCATGTTGTATGATCCTTTCTGTGTGTACTTGGATTTGATTTGATCACATTTTGTTGAGGATTTTTGCATCTGTAGTCATCAAAGATATTGGCCAGTAATTTTCTTTTTTGTGTAGTGTCTTTGGTTTTGGAATCAGGGTGGTGGTTGCTTCATAGAATGACTTTGGGAGTGTACCCGCCTCTTCAGTCTTTTGGAATAGTTTGATAAGGATCAGTATAAGTTCTTCTTTGTATGTTTGGTAGAATTCTCCAGGGAAGCTCTCTGGTCCTGGACTTTTGTTTGCAGGGAGTTTTTTGTTTTTGTTTTTATATTGCAGCTTCAATTTTTAAAAATTAAATTAAATTAATTTATTTATTTTTGGCCACACCACATGGCTTGCAGGATCTTAGTTCCCCAACCAGAGGTTGAACCCAGGCCACAGCAGTGAAAGTGTTGAGTCCTAACCACTGGACCACCAGGGGATTTGCACAGTTTCCATTTAACTTCTAGTGCTTGGTCTGTTCAAATTATCTCTTTCTTCTTGACTCAATTTGGGTAGGCTGTATATTTTTAGGAACTTGTACCTTTCTTCTAGGTTGTCCATTTTGTGGGCATATACTTGTTTATACTATTCTCTTATGATTTTTTTGTATTGCTGTGGTATTGGTTGTTGTTTTTCCCCTTTCATTTCTCATTTTGTTTCTTTGGGTCCTCTCTCTTTTCTTTTTGGTGAGCTTGCCTAGAGGGTTGTTGATTTTTTTTTATCATTTCAAAACACCAGGTCTCAGTTTTATTGGACTTTTCTAATTTTTTTTTTTTAAATCTCTATCTACTTCCTCTCTGATCTTTATTATTTCCCTCTTTCTGTGACTTTAGGTTTTGTTGTTCTTTTTCTAATCCTTTTAGTGGTAGGTTAGGTTATTTATTTGGGATTTATTGTTTTTGTTTAAAGAAGCCCTGTATCGCTATGAAATTCCCTCATAGAACTGCTTTTGCTGCATCTCATAGATTATGTATGGTTGTGTTTTCATTTTCATTTTTCTTGAGGTAATTTTTAATTTCCTCTTGGATTTCATTGTTGACCCATTGGTTTTTTTAGGGACATGTTGTTTTTAGTCTCCATATAATCATTTTTTTCTCGCTTTTCTTTCTGTGGTTGATTTCTGGTTTCATGCTGTTGTGGTCAGAAAAGATGCTTGAAATAATTTCTGTCCTCTTAAATTTGTTGAGCCTTGTTTTTTGTTCTACTGTGTGGTTTATCCTAGAGAATGTTCTATGTGTGCTTGAAAAGAATGTGTATTCTGGTTTCTTTGGATGTAGTGTCCTATAAATAGCTATTAAGTCTAACTATTCTATTGTGTCATTCAGAATCTCTGTTGCCTTACTGATTTTCTGTCTGGAAGATCTGTCCATTGATGCCACTGGGATGTGAAACTCTCCTATTACTGTATTCCCATCAATTTCTCCTTTTATGTCTGCTCATATTTGTTTTATGTATTTAGATGTTCCTACATTGGGTGCATGT
Organism: Balaenoptera ricei; assembly: GCF_028023285.1. Classification (NCBI taxonomy): domain Eukaryota; kingdom Metazoa; phylum Chordata; class Mammalia; order Artiodactyla; family Balaenopteridae; genus Balaenoptera; species Balaenoptera ricei. Next base: position 172,223,802 of record NC_082641.1, on the reverse strand, counting down.
ATGTTAATGAGTGCAATATCCTCTTCTTGTAGATCCTTTTATCATTATCTAGTGTCCTTCTTTGTCTTTCTTTATTGCTTTTGTTTTAAAGTCTATTTTGTCTGATATGAGTATTGCTAACCCTGCTTTCTTTTAATTTCCATTTGTTTGAAATATCTTTTTCCATTCCCTTACTTTCAATGTTTATGTTTCTTTTGCTGTAAATTGGGTCTCTTGTAGGCAGCATATTGAAAGTTCTTGTTTTATTATCCAATTTACCACTCTGTCTTTTGATTGGAGCATTTATTCCATTGACACATAAAGTAGTTTTTGATAAGTATGTATTTATTGACATTTAAAACCTTGTTTTCCAGTTGATTTTATATTTCTTATTTGTTCCTTTCTTCTTCTTTTTCCCTTTGTAGTTTGATGGTTTTCTTTGTATTATGCTTGAGTTTCTTTCATTTTGGTTTTTGTGAATCTATTGTTTGTTTTTGATTTGTGGTTAGCCTGGTTTTCAAGTTTGTTAACCCGTAAATGTATGTACTTGCTTTAGACTGGTAGTCATATAAACTCAAACACATTGTAAAAGATCTACATTTGTACTCCCCCCTCCCACACATTTTGTGATTTTGATGTCGTATTTTACATCTTCATGTTTATTACCCTTTTGCTGTTCCTTATAGTTATAATTGCTTTCACAGTATTCTTTTGATTCTTTTTAAATCTATGTACTGGTTTATTTAAGTGATCTTCAGTCCTCTTATATATTTACCTTCACTATTTTGATTTTCCCATTCATATAGATTCTTGCTTTTCCATTTAGAGAGGACCTTTCTATATTTCTTGTAAGATAGGCTTAGTACTGCTGTATTCTTTTAGTTTTTTCTTTTCTGAGAAATTCTATATCTCTCCTTCTATTTTAAATGATAATCTTGCTGGGTGGAGTATCCTAGGTTGCAGGTTTTTACCTTTCAGGACTTTCAGTGTATCTTGCCACTCCTTCTGCCCTGCAAAGCTTCTGTAGAGAAATCAGCTGATAGCCTTATGTGGATTCCCTTGTGATTGACTCTTTGGTTTTCTCTTGTTGCCGTTAGAATCCTCTCTTTATCTTTACTTCTTCCTATTTTAGTTATGATATATTTTAGAGCAGGTCTGTTTGGGTTCATCTTGTTTGGGACCCTTTGTGCTTCCTGTACCTGGATATCTGTTTCTTTCTTTAGGTTTGGGACGTTTTCAGCCATAATTTATTCAATACTTTTTCAATCCCCTTTTCTCTTTCTACTCCTTCTTGGATTCTATTATGCGCAAATTGGCATGCTTTATATTGTTCCATACATCTCATATGTTGCTTTCGTATTTTTCATTTGTTTTTCTGTCTGCTGTTCTGATTGGGTGATTCCCGTTATTCTTTCTTCCAGGTCACTTGTTTGTTGTTCTGCATTATTAAGTTTGCTATTTATTGTCTAACTCAGTATTCATATTGGCAATGGAGTTGTCTAATGTTGATTGGCTCATCTTTATAGTTTCTAGTTCCTTGTTGCAGTGATCCACATTTTTATTGGTAGCCTTTCTTAATACCTTCAGCATTTTTATTACCTCCTTTTTGAACTTGGGGTCTGGTAGACTGGAGAGGTCTGTTTCATTGTTTGTTCTTTAAGGGGATTTCTCTTGTTCTTTTAATTGGGAGTAGTTCCTCTGCTTTTTCATTTTTCTTATATTTCTCTGACTCTGTCAGTTTAGGAGAAACAGTTATCTACTGTGGTCTCACAGGGCTGATGTTTTGTGGGAGTGTCCCTGTGTAGACTGCATGAGTCCAATATTCATGGTGCAAGGGCTGTTTTTAGTATGTATGCTTGCCATGTGTCTCATCAGGTTCTGCTCACCCTTGTTGGTGTGTTTGGCCTTGTGGTGATCAGAGACTGCACTGGATGTTTGGTGGGGCCTCCTCTTTGCTCTGTGATTGTCACAGGTCTGTTGGGGGCAGGGTCTGCTCTCTAGTTGTTGGAATAGAAGCTCCTAGATCCGGTTCTAAGCTGTGGTGTGAGGTAGGTGACACTGGAGCCCTCCCACTGGGAAAGGAGCCACTTCATCTTCATCCCCAGGAGATGTCTGTGGGATGTGTGATTCTGCGATGCTGCTTGCCACCTGGTGTGCGTACCCACAAAGATCACTGCTGCTGGCACTGCCCTTGATGGCCGCCTTCACTTGGGGGCTCTGGTAATCAGGTTAGAGGTTCCTTAGGCGTGTATACGTGTGCACAGGGCCACCAGTGTTTAAACCCACAGAGTCATGTCCCCTGAGCCAGCAGATAATCGGCTGAGGTGGCTCTCAGGTAAGCACAAGCAGTCCCGGTCCCAAAATCTGCTGGAACGAGAACCCACTGGAGCTGCATCCCAGCACCTGCAGTAGGACTGCCTGCAGTTGGCTCAGATTTCAGCCCTGCCTCTGCTTGTTCAGGCCCACAAAGTTCAAAGAACCCACTGCAGCTAGATCCCTGCTATGAGCATGCTGACAGTGAGGCTGCTATGGCAGACCTGTTCCCCTCCTGCCCGTGTTGACAATGGGGCTCCTATGGCAGACCCACTCTCCGTCGTGCTCATGCCCCCAGTTGCGACCCAGGCCACAGTCCAGGCCCTGTGGGCTGTCTCTGTGCAGCCAAACTGAGTCCTCTCCCCGGGTCTGTCCGCTGAAGCCACGTTTCTGCACCCAGTCATTGCACACACCAGCAGGCACATGTCTTGGGTTGAGAAGTGTGGGCACGTTACCAGGACCTTCAGTTCTGATCTCTCTCTACCCTGCCAGGCTGCAGGCCAGCTGCCACACTCTCCTTTCCAGCCTTTGAAGCTCCCTATCTATCCTGGTGGACCTCCCAACTGGTGAAGGAGGTTCCCTGGCTTAGGGGACCTTTCCTCTTTCACAGCTCCCTCCCAGCGGCGCAGGTCCCATCTCAATTCCTCTTCTCTCTTCTCCCTTCATCCTACCCAGTTATGTGGGGATCTTTCTTGCAGCTTTGGTTATATGAGATCTTCTGGAAACTTTCAATAGGTATTCTAAAAAAATTGTTCCACATGTAGATGTACTGACAGGAGGAGGTGAGTTCCATGTCCCTCCACTCCGCCATCTTGTTCTCCTCTCCTTAAATTGTTTTTTAATGTCAGCAGGGACGAGGATCGACTGTCATGGTGTGCCACATGGGCTCTTCTGACATTATTATCTCAGTGTGTATGCCTGTGTGTTCCCAGAATTGGCAGGAAGCTGCCCTGAGGCACAGGAGTGTAGAGATTTTGTGGTCTAAGTTGTCATGCCTTCTTTGTCATGTCTGAACTCTATGTTCCAAATAACTTTCTAGTCCATTAAATTGGACAGAGAGACAAAGGAGGTACTGAGTCTGTAATACATATGACACAGGGCAAAAGCAGTGCTTCTCCCCAAGAATATTTTCATTCAGCCAGTTGCATCTTGTCACTTTTAATGTCCTGGAGGACTGTAGGATCTGTGACTAGCTGGACCTTGTTAAATGTTACATGCCAGAGGCCTCCTGGACTCTCATGCTTGGTAATGGGAAGAGAAGAAAAAGCTTGTAGTTATTCACAGTGGTTTACGCATTGAAACCTCACAGAGATTTGACCCCTTGTCTCTTGGAGTGCTGGAATTGGTGGGTAGTAAGGAAGGAAATGAAAGAATTTTTCTCATAAGGAATTGATGGTCTTAAAATGATAATATTGGTTTCATTTGTATAGCATTTCTGTCATTTCCCAGTATTCTCTGGGCCCTGCCACTAGAGAGAAATAAAATGTAATGTGATCACAGTAAAAATGTGTAAATAATTTTCATGTCTTTATGGTACTGATAAATTAATGAGGAAGAAAGTGTGGACAGAGGGTGAGTAAATGTTTGGAAAGGCCAGAATCATACATAACCTTCCCATAAATGGAATATAGGTGTCCAGTGCTGTCACTCATCCTACTGTACACATACTTGGGATGTTTTAGGACTCAGTGACCTGTGAGGATGTGGCTGTGAACTTCACCCTGGAGGAGTGGGCTCTACTGAATCCTACACAGAAGAAACTCTACAGAGATGTGATGCAGGAAACCTTTAGGAACCTGGCCTCAGTAGGTAAGGATGGGGACTTTCCGTCAGTTACTCAGGTAGAGATCAAATGCTTCTTGCTCATTGATGTTGTTCTAAGTTGTGTAATGTGAGAAGGGAGGATGTTGGTATATAAACCAGGCATGATCACAGATAACAATGTACATAGAGTCAAATAATATTTCTTTAATTTCCTATCTTTGGAATTATTTTACTGGGTCTGCATTTTAGGAACAAAATGGGATGATGATGACATTGAAGAGCAGTACAAAAACCAGGGGGGAAAACCAAGGTAAGTCACACTGACAATAGAAAGCATTGACTCACGTGAGAATCCTGGTATATTATGAAATTTTAAAAACGTGCAAACAAAACAAATAGCCCTTTCTTCTAATTTAGTTATTCTTAGAAAGTTTCTTTCAAAAGTATTTCTTAAATGTTATATAAATGTGCAGTATTTGCAAAATAATTCACTTGCAAGCAGTATTAATAAACCCTGTATTTGAATATCACTTTTCAATAGAAAGGGTGCAGTCCTGTTGCAGAGCATTCAGTATATTCAATTCCTAACAATTCACACAAATTAGAAAACCACACTATTCCTATCAATTTTAATAAATGCAATACATATAAAATGATTAAGAAACCATTAATAATGTGCTTCTCACATTTTCAGAAATCATATGGTAGTGAGATTCTCTGAGCGTAAAGACCGTAGTCCATGTGGAGGAAACTTCAGCCTTATTCCACCTCTCGATCAGGACAAGAAAACTCCTGGATTAAAACCATTTGAATGCAGTGTATGTGGAAAAGTCTTCATGCATCATTCATCTCTTAATAGGCACATGAAATGTCACATTGAACACAAACCTCAAGATTTTAAAAAATATGATCAGGGACTGTATAATGCATATAAATGTAAGGAATGTGGGAAAGTTTACAAATATTACAGTTCCTTACAGAGGCACAAAAGAACTCACACAGGAGAGAAACTGTATGAATTCCAGCAATGTGGAAAAAGTTTCAGTAATCATCAAGGTTTCCAAACACATGAAATAATTCACTCTAGAGAGAAGCCCTATGAATGTAAGCAATGGGGTAAAGGTTTATGTTCTCAAAAAGGTTTCCAAAAACACGAAAGAGATCACACTGGAGAAAAACCCTGTGAATGTAAGGAATGTGAGGAAGCATTCATTAACCCCAGTTCTCTTCAAATACATGAAAGGAGTCACAGTGGAGAGAAACCATATGTATGTAAAACGTGTTGTAAAGCATTTAGTATTCCCAGATCCCTTCGAGAACATGAAAGAACCCATACTGGAGAAAAACCCTATGAATGTAAAGTATGTGGGAAATCTTTTGCTTCCACTTATGTTCAAGTGCATGAAAGAGCTCACACTGGACAGAAACCCTATCAATGTCAGGAATGTGGGAAAGCCTTCGTTTGTTCCTCAGGCATTCGAAGGCACATGAAACTGCACACTGGAGAGAAACCATATAAATGTGAAGAATGTGGGAAAGCATTTATTATTCCCAGTTTTCTTCACATACATGAAAGGACTCACACTAGAGAGAAACCGTATATGTGTAAAACATGTTCTAAAGCATTTAGTATTCCCAGATATCTTCGAAAACATGAGAAAACCCATACTGGAGAAAAACCTTATGAATGTAAGATATGTGGGAAAACCTTCAGTTCCACCTATGTTCAAGTGCATGAAAGAATTCACACTGGAGAGAGACCCTATAAATGTAAGGAATGTGGGAAAGCCTACATTTCTCTCTCAGGCATTCACAGACACATGAGACTGCACACTGGAGAGAAACCATATAAATGTGTAGAATGTGGGAAAGCATTCATTATTCCCAGTTTTCTTCAAACACATGAAAGGACTCACACTGGTGAGAAACCGTGTGTGTGTAAAATATGTTCTAAAGCATTTCGTTTTTCCAGTTCTCTTCAAAAACATGAAAGGACTCACACTGGTGAGAAACCGTGTGTGTGTAAAATATGTTCTAAAGCATTTCGTTTTTCCAGTTCTCTTCAAAAACATGAAAGAACACATACTAGAAAAACCCTATGACTGTAAAATATGTGGGAAAACTTTTGCTTCCACTTACGTTCAAGTGCATGAAAGAACTCACCCTGGAGAGAAGCCTTATGAACATAGGAACATGGGAAAGCCTACATTTCTGTCTTAGGCATTCAGAGACACATGCATACTACAGAGAAACCATGTAAATATGAAAAATGTGGGAAAACCTTTTCTGATCTCTCTACTTTGCAAAAGCATGAAAGGGTTCACTAGATAATAGGTATAGTTTTTAAAGAGCCTAGGAAAGACTTCAGTGGGCCCACATACTTATATGTGAAAACTCCCATGAGAAACAAATATAAATGTCAGTAACATGAGGTAACTTGTTGGAAAGTAATCCAAGAATAATGTTTCAGAAAATCTTCAATATGAAAGACTTGTTATAAAAATTTATAAATATATGTGTTTACTAAGGATCTTTATGAAAGTGCCTTGCTTGACATTGGATTTGTACTAGTTACCTTCAGAAGTGAATATTTAGGTGAGGTAATTCTGGAAGTCATCTTTTAATAATAGTTCATAAGGTTAAAAGGTAGTGATTTTTCCTTTAATCAGATAATGATATTTTCTTTTTCCATTTTTAAGTATGTTGGACCTATGGGTGATTAAAGTGTAGTTCTTTTTTTTTTTTTTTAACATCTTTATTGGAGTATAATTGCTTTACAATGGTGTGTTAGTTTCTGCTTTATAACACAGTGAATCAGCTATACATATATATATACCCCATAAAGTGTAGTTCTAATATGCAATTAGGCTTGGTATTTGTTGGGATTTTCCTACTGGCCTTGGGTGGCAGTTCTCGGATATCCTTAATCTATTATATATACTGTACCTTTATTACAGAAAGATCTTTTCTGGGTGGTGGTGAGTATAGGAGCCTTTTTCCATTTTCCATACTATTAAACACTTGGAATAATTTTTTCTGTACGACAAGGTTGTCAAAGGGTGTACATTCATGTAAATTATGTTTTTCCATTTGCTTCTTCATTCCTTCTGACTGGTATTTGGTGAAAAGACTTTGAAGAAGAGGGACTTGTGATAGGACAAAAAAATCTAGAGTTGGAGATATCCTGCCTGTGAGTAATATTAAGACCTAAATTTTCCACAATCTATCCCCTTCGTGGTTCCATGTTAGAATTCACCAGTAGCGTCACCTGTGTGCAATTTAAAGGCAGATGAGAAGAAGGCATACTTCAGATTTTGGAGCCACCATGCTGGGAGAGAGACAGATACCTAGGAGGTTTGAGGACACCACCTTTCATCCTATTTTCCAGATTCTGTGCCTTTGTATTCAAGAGTATCCTCAAAACCACCACCAACTGTTTGATTTCTATTATCAGAAGTGTAGTTTTCCTCTGATGTCTTCACAATTCTACATCAAAATCTGTTAGAGTTTGAATTTTTCTGTGAAGCCTCCTGTGTCCACTTGGAAAATAATTCAGAATTTCATGATTTGGAGTATTGTTTGATTACCCTCTTCCGTAGATTATAGCTTCATCATGTCTAACTTGTGTAGGAAACACCTTATGCTGTTAACATTGCTAGTGAGTATGTTTTCCTGATTCACCATGACATTCACAATGGTGCAGCGATAAACAATGACATGGGAGTTTGCTGCATTGTGCAGTGGCTGCCTTGACCCACTCCTTCTATGTGAGAGTAAGCCCCTTCCTCATATCAGGAAAAGTATGGGTGCTTTCTGTTACTTGTAGCTGAATATTATCCCTCTTTGTTTTCAGTTACGTTTGATTGTACATGATTAAAAGTATGTTCATTTTTTGGTGAAAGAAATAATTCTGTAGTTGTTTCAGAGAGAGATTTTATCAACTCTTTCCTAAGCTTTCGTATGCTAACAAATACTGTGGTTTTTCTTTCCTCAGAATATATATTAAAATACCCATTTAATTATGGATATTCAGATAAATTTGCAATTTTCTTCATTTAATCATTATATTTTTGCATTAGTATTATCATGTTCAAGTATTTTTTTTCTCAGAGAAATTTTACTTTTTTTGTAGTTAAAATTTTTGATTTGAAATTCATTTCTCATTCACTCTTAATACCAAAAATGTAAAAATTTTCCAGTGCCCTCTGCCACTGACCCATAGGATCACACCTGTAGTCAAAGAGGGGAGTATAATGAATTTTATTAAGAATGAACACAGACTGCAAAGGACTGTGAAGTATAATAGCAACAGGATGCTGAAATGGACTTCTTATAGGATTTTGACTCTTGTTAGAGGATATGGTTGCTATTTAAGCAAGCAAGGTGTTTTTCTGTATTGAATGCTGTGAGGAGGTAAACTTTTCTCTCATTGGTGATCATAATTGTTGTTTTCTAGAAGGTAAAAACGAGAATTAGAGCGAAAGTTTTTTCAAAAGACATTCCAGTCAGTCATATTAGTAAGAAAAGGAAAGTACTGGTCATTTTTATGATTTGGAACTTTTATCTTTTACCATTTTTAGAGGTAGTGTTACAAAATATCGATATAAATGTCTTGGTCCTTCATGGCCACTGAGTGCCTTGATGAAGGAGGTGTGTGACATTTTTCTTTTCAACAGGAAAAGACTTGACCTTACAAAGAATACAGGCCAGCTCCTGGTCCTTTGGAACAGCTTTTGCCTTTCCTACTTGTTATGTAAACACTGATGTATTTCCTGAGGTACCATGCAGTACCTCAGTTATAATATATAAGTTTACTGTTTAGTATACTATGTAATATTTTTAATATTTCTGTTATGACTCAACTGAGGCCTATAAGTTTAGGTAATTTGTGTTATTTCATGTAATGTCATAATTGAGTATAAAAGGAGATATGGGGAATTTTTAATGTTTTTTCCTTTAAGCAGGATGCCCCTCGTTTCGATGATCCACAAAGCCCACAGCGCATTTTGCTGTTCACAGGTTTCATTTCCATATGCTTAGACTTCCAGCACATTTTCTGGAAACCTGGAAAATAAAAGTAACAACTTCAATTTTTATTAAAGAGCAGAGGAAATTAAATATTTTCCATGGTATTTAGTGTTAAGTAAAAACCAGGGGAGAAATATACAAGGACAGTTGTATGCAGCATAAGGAGTAGTAAAAGGGAAGGTTGTAGTGATATACACCTATGATATACACCATGATTAAAACACTCAGAATAACAGGAATAGAAAGAAATTTCTTAACCTCATAATGAACATCTGTGGAAAACCCAAAGCTAATATTTTTAATGATGAAAGATTGGATGCTTTCATCTGAAGATATGGAACAAAACAAGGATATCTGGTCTTGCCACTTCTGTTTGAGAATGTACTAGAGATTTTAGCCAAAACTATTATACAAGAAAAGGCAATAAAATGTTTAAAGATTGGTTAGGAAGATGAAAAACTATTTCCATTTCCAGATGAGATATCTTCTATTCAGAAAAAACTAAAGAATTTTTAAAAAAAGTATTAGAACTCATTATTGAGTTCAGCAGAGTGATAATATACAAGATCAAAATATAATAATTATTTTTTTTAGTGTATTTCTATACACTTGCAATGATATAATGAAACTAAGACATGCACTTCTAATAAGATGAAAAGGAATAAAATAATTAGGAATAAATTTAGCAAAAGGAATACAAAATGAATACTCAGAAAACTACAAAGCATGGTCAACATAAATAAATGAATGTGAGATAAATGTGAAAACATCCTAATTTCTTGGATCAGAATATTTAACACTGTTGAAATGGCACTGTATGGTTTCATTGGTATGAGGTACCTAGAGTTGTTGAATTCCTAGAGACAAAAAGTAGAATAGTTTTTGCCAGGGGCTGGGCAATGGGAGAATGAGGACTTGTTGTCTTACGGATGTAAAAAATTAATAAACAGAAACCTAAATTAAATAGACCAGAAGGGAAGCTATCACACCCTATGAGGATAGCAGAGCCCAACAGAAAGAAGGAGAACTTTCTCCTCTTGCCTCAAGATCTTGGCCAATGAGAAACTGTCATAACTCAGCCAATGAAAAGCCACTGTACTTTGAACCCTCAGTTTGCTCAGATCATTCTTTGTTTACTATAGCCCTCCCAACATCCTTTTCCCTTCTTTAAAAGACTCCTCTCCTTGCTCCAGGGATCTTGCATGCCAAGGTTGCAGATCCCAAATTACAATTCTTTGCTCGTCCTGGATAAACCCATATTTTGCTGGAGAAATAACTGACAGTCTATTTGTTTATCTCAACATGTTAGTGGAAGATGAAAATTGGAGATTGGTTTCACAATGGCAATGTATTACATAGTACTGAACTATACAGTTAAAAATGGTGAACATGTACATTTTATGGTATGTGTATATTACTACAATTATAAGTAAAATTTTTAGGGCAAGAGAGTGAAAACACAACCACAGAATGGAAGAAAATTTTGCCAATCTTATACCTGAAAAGGAACTTGTAATGAAAATATCTAGATATAACATAATTTATAAAAATCAAATAATTCAATTTAAATATGACAAAGGATCTGAATACACATTTTTTCCAAGTAAAATACACAAATGTTCAAGGGCATATGAAAAGATTCTGGATATCATTAGTCATCAAGGACATGCAAATCAAAACCACAGTGAGATTCCACTTGACAACAATTAGGATGGCTAAAATTAAAAAGTGAGGCACGGGGCTTCCCTGGTGGTGCAGTGGTTGAGAATCTGCCTGCCAATGCAGGGGACACGGGTTCGAGCCCTGGTCTGGGAAGATCCCACATGCCGCGGAGCAACTAGGCCTGTGAGCCACAATTACTGAGCCTGCGCGTCTGGAGCCTGTGCTCCGCAACAAGAGAGGCCGCGATAATGAGAGGCCCGTGCACCGCGATGAAGAGTGGCCCCCACTTGCCGCAACTGGAGAAAGCCCTCACACAGAAACGAAGACCCAACACAGCCATAAAATAAATAAATAAATAAATAAACCCAAAAGTTAAAAAAAAAAAAAAAAAAAGTGAGGCAATAAGTTTTATCGAGGATACTTGGAGAAATTTGAACTCTCATATGGGGTGGAATGAAGATAAAATGGCGAAACTGCTCTGGATAAAGGTCTGGGAGATCCTCAAATATTAAACCTAGAATTATCAAATGACCCATCAATCCCACCTAGGTACATGCTCAAGAAAATGAAAACACATGTTCGATCAAAACATATATGAATTTTATAGTAATGTGATTCATAGTAAGCAAAAGGGAGAAACATCCAAATGTCCATTAACAGGTGAATAGATAAACACAACATGTTTTATCCAATCAGTAGAATATTATTCTGACACAAAACGAAGGAAATATTCACGCATAGTTGTCTCTTGAAGAAATTATGCTGAGTGAATGAAGTCCTTCAAAAGGCCATATATAATTCTTTTAATATGAAAGAGCAGAATATGGAAATAGAAAGTAGAGTAGTGGTTTTTTAGGCTGGGGGATTGGAGGAGGAGGATAAGAAGATTAGCAGTGATAGCTAAAGGGCGGAGGAGTTTCTTTTTGAAGTAACAAAAATCCTCAAAAATTGTGATAATTGTGTGTATCTGCAAATATACTGAAACCATTAAAATGTACACTTAATGGATGCCTTCTAAAGTATGTGCATTATATCTCCATAAAGCTGTTCAAATAAATCAGTGCATGAAGTATTTTGCAATGTAAAAGAGTTTTGCAGTTCAATCTCTTGGGAAGCTATCACACCCTATGAGGATAGCTGAGCCCAACAGAAAGAAGGAGGACTTTCTCCTCTTGCCTCAAGATCTAAGATCTTGCCTCAACATATAAGACTCTCCAGGTTAAACACATCCATCACCTCACTTAGTCACCTTTATTTTTGTTTGCATGGTGAGTATGCTTAAGATCCACTCTCTCAGCAAATATCAATTATACAATACAGTGTAAGTATCAGAATCATCATGTTTTAATCTTTAGATGCAATTTTATTAGTCAGTTATATTTCAATAAAGATGGGGGCAGGAAGAGTTTCTAGGTGCATTCCAATTTTAAGTACAATTTATAGTTTTTCTTCTGTCAGTGGAAATAGGAATACAATTGCCTTATATATATATTATAGCTGTTGACATTTCAACACACAGGGAACACTGATCTAAAATAAATTTTTCTAGGCACACAGGGAACACTGATCTAAAATAAATTTTTTTCCAGTGTAAAATGTACACCTGAGAAGTTAATGCACACACTTCACAGCCTGTGGTTTGACTGAGATTTGTCCTGGCACCCAGCTGACTGATTCAGACCTCCTACCAGAGCCAAGTGCGCTGGGATTAGGTACCTTAAGTACTTAATGAGTGGGGATGGGGCAGGGATGGGTGGAAGGTTCAGCGCTGTCAAGGACCAAAGATGAAAATGGAGCCGGCCCTTTACTACAGACAGTGAGTTCACATTTAAGTGTCTGCGTTTCTTAACAAGAAGCACAGCTCCACGAATGGCCATACAGCCTTACACCAAGCCCTTGAGCCCTGGTGGACATAAAACCTTGTTCCAGGCAGGGCAGGCCGGAGCCATCCTCTTATCTGTACTTGCTCCGTCTTGAAACTGAATCAGGAATTCCAGTGCACGAGGAGCTGCGGAAGACAGCAGAGGCAATCCCGGGGAAGGAAAAATTTCTGTCACAAACCAAAAGTGCCAGGCGGGGACAGGTCCCATCCCAACAACGGAAAGTGGTTCCGCTGACTCAGGCTTCCTCCCACAGGCTGTCACTCAGGCATGAGGGGGTGTGGCACTGGGACCTGTCCAACCAGGAGGCCGGTGAGGCAGGTGGGCGGGGCGACGCGGCGCACCAGCGTGGACGTCGGTTCTTCCCACCGCGTAGGGCTGGCGGCTTACCTACCCTTCAGGGTGTTTGGTAGCGCTTCCGTCTCTTCTGCTCTGACCTGCTCTGGTGGTTGGAGTCGAGGGAAGGACGCAGGAAGACCTAGGAAATCTCGCAATGGTGAGTGTGCTGCCCCGGGGAGCGGAGACGGGGCGGAGGGACTGGTTGGAAGCGCCCGGAACCGGCCTCTTCGCGGTCAACTCCGGAGTCTGCGGACCCGAATCCACCGGGAGCGCCCCGCGGACCTCAGTCCCCTCCGATTCGCAGCATGGGGGCTGAGCCGGCAGCCGGGACCCGGTCCATGCGGGTGGCGTCTTCAGCCCGACCCCGGAGCCTCTCTGGGCAACTCTGCACCCGCAGCCCCGTGTCTCTTCCAGATTGTGCGTTGACCACGGGGAGGGTCATTAAGGGACCATTCTGTTTCCTATAGTAGAGGGACCAACTATAATGTCCCTTGTCCTTTTAGTTTGAAAGGAGGTTTTCATTTTTTATGGATTACAAGTTTATATCCATTACTGTTTAAAGGATCAGATCTTGCAGTAGTTTCCTTTGTAGAAAAGTGTAAATTCCTAAGGGAGGAAAGTATCTCAGGACTCCCTGCCCGCATATCCTCCTCCACTCTTCCGCTGTTAACTCCAGCCACCCTCAGATAACTAGTTTTGATTACTACCTCATCATCCTTTGAGTGTTTCTTTATACACAAACAATCCCGTGCGAATGCCTGTTTTTCTTACAGTTTTTGTTCTTGGAATGATTACTTGGGATCCACATATTTGATGTTTGACTATTGAAAGTTAAGCCTCACCCCTCCCTTTTCCCCTAGTGCTTCTTACCTGGACGGGCTGATAAGAAAGCCTGGAGGCTCCTGCCCTGTGAGTTGCTGTTTGCTGGGGTCTCCTCCTGTGCCCTGTGCTGCCCTGTATTGCATTGTTGACCCCACCAAGCCTGGGTTGTATACACTGAGAACTCCGAGTTGGCAGTTTCTGTTAATCCCTTGTACTTCGGGAGCAGGAATATGAGAATGGGGCCCTCCTTCCAGTGGTCCTGGGTTGATGTCTCAGCTGGAACCTATCTGTGTTTAGAGTGAAGGTGTAACTGAAGCTGGGTTTGCGCAGACATTAGTGCTGAGGGGAGGAGTGGGGGAGTAGGAGGAGGGTTACACCCTGTGAATGAGGTGAGTCCAAAAGACAGTCACTACTTAAAGGGCCGTTATTTCAGAGAAAGTGAAGGAGAAGAGACAGGGAAAGGCAGCCAGTAGGTGATGAGATTCCAGAAGGCTCACCAAAACTTTTAAAATAACTTTTAAGAGGCTGTTGCCCCTTCATCTATTACAACAAGGATCCTTACCCTCTGGGTTATGATGGACAACACCCACTGTCTCAGTTTGGCACAGCAAAGAGATTAGTTCAAACCCAACATAAGTGAGTTCCTTAAATTCTATAAAGCGATCAGTGTCATGAGGAGACCTCTAACCCTGCTGGCAGTGATGGGAGGCTCTGTGGAGGAGGGCCTTAAGTTGTCCATAGGCTTCTGATGCAAGGCACTGCCTAGGTCCCATCTTAATACGCCATTAAAGCTGTAATTGTCTCCATGTACTGGGATCTCTTAAAAATAGAGGGCTCCACTGAGGTGCCTGTTATGGCTTTGGTACTGGAAAGAGCACCCCAGTCAGCTCAGACTGAGTACTCACACCTACTTGTTATATGATGGAGCTAAACCTTGGCCCTCTGGCTTATGCCTCCCGGTGGAGAGATGACATTTCTTTCTACAGTCCTTTGAAACACGCTGTGGTGGTGGAGGAGCCATTGTCTCCAACACCTTGTTTCCCTGGGTAGTTGCTTGGGATTAACTGAATGCACAGGTCTGGGGAAGTGCATAGACTAAGGATGACAGTACACCCTGAGGTATTGTCAGGGTGTATTGGAACTCAGTGGAGAGTTGCTGCCCTTCATCCCTCAATTGGGACAGCCTTGGTAGATAAGCACACCCATGGTTCACCACACCTAGGGAAAAATCAGGAAGTCCTCAGGGGTGAGCTGTACAGATCTGTCTTCTTCTTCTTCTTCTTTTGGTGTAGACTTAAGCGTTTTTAGATCAGTTTTAGGTTTAGAGAAGAATTGAACAGAGATTATAGAGAGATCTCACATAACCCTTCTCCATCCGTACAGTATTCACTGCTTTTTAAATCTTGTAGGACTGCTACATTTGTTAGAATTGCTGAACCAATACTGATGCATTAAAAGTGCACAGGTTGTATTAGTGTGGACCTTTTGTATTGTGTTATGTAATGTATGGATTTGGCAAATATAGAATGTGTCCATCATTTATGCACATGTAGTGTAATTTTACTTACGTAAAAATACTCTGTGCTCAACCTGTTGATTCATCTCTTTCTCTGACCCTCAAATCCTTTAAAACCAAAGCCAAAAATCTTCACAGCCAAAGATCTTTTTACGGTCTCATGCTTTTGTTTTTTCCAGAACCTCATATACTTGGCACCATACGGTATATGACCTTGTTAGGTTGGCTTCTTTCACTTAGCAATATACTTTTAAGCTTCCTCCATGTATTTTCAGGGCTTGATACCTCATTTCTTTTTATCACCAAAGAGTATTTCATTGCACTGATCATTTATTTATTAGACTCTTGAAGTATATCTTGCTTAACTCTAACTCTTGCCAATTATGAATAAAGCCTCTACAGATTTTTGTGTACAGGTTTTCTGTGAACATAAGATTTGAATTCATTTGGACAAATAGCAAGGAGTGTAATTGCTGAATCTTACTATACATAATAAGAGTATATTTTTTGAAAGAAAGCTCCTGTCTTTCATTGTTAGGGTACCAATTTCCTTTCACCTCAGCAATGAATGAGGATTATCTTCCCATCTTCACCAATATTTGCCGTTCTGAGTATTTTGAATTATAGCCATTTATAAGTGTGTCGTGATACCTCGTTGTTGTTTACTCAATTTCCCATTGACATTTGATGTGGAGTATGCTTTCATGTAGCATATTTCTTTTTGGTGTGTCTTCTTTGGGGAGCTGTTTGTTCAGATCTTTTACCCATTTTTAATTAGGTTGTTTTTCTTCTTACTGTTGAGCTTTAAGAGTTCTTTGCATCTGTTGGATACCAGTCATTTATCAGATAAATGTTTTGCAAAGATTTTCTCCTACTCTCTGACTTGTCTTTTCATTTTCTTAACACTTTTCTTTCTCAGAGCAGGAATGTTTTCATTTCAGTGAAGTGAAATTATACTTCTTTCTTTTACAGACCTTGCATTTGGTGTTATATTTCAAAATTCATCACTAAGCCCAGAGTCACCTACATTTCCTTCTGTATTATTTTCTAGGAGTTTATTACTTTTGCATTTCACATTGAGATCTATGATGTGTTTTGAGTTATTTTTTGTGAAATGTATAAGGCCTGTGTCTGCATTCATTGTTGTGTGTCTGTGTGTGTGCATGTGTTTTATGTGGATATCCGTTATTTCCAGTGCTATTTGTTTAAGAGGTTCCCTTTTCATTTGGATTTCCTTGCCATCCTTCTCCAAGTTCAGCTGAATACATTTGTGTGGGTCTATAGGAAAGCAACTGATTAACCCTCAATCTCAGTCTCTTATTGATTTCAGGAGCTATCTCTTTCATTGTGGATTCTTTCAGATGTTTCACAGGGATAATCATGTTATACAAACAAATGTTATAGATTTAGCTACAGGATTCATGAAGATGTTCATTCTCAGGAAGTGAAAGTTCCCTCTGTTAGTAGTTTGTTTTCATAAATGGATGTTGGATTTTATCAAATTCTTTTTCATTTTCATTTTGCCCTTTGTTCCTTTCTGATATTTGTACTTTTTGTCTTCCCTCTTTTCTTAGTTATCTTGACTAGATATTTATTAATGTTATTAATCTTGATAAAGAACTAGAGTTAGGGACTTCCCTGGTGGTCCAGTGGTTAAGGCTTCTTGCTCCCAATGCAGGGGGCCTGGGTTCCATCCCTGGTCAGGGAACTAGATCCCACATGCATGCTGCAGCTAAGAGTCCGCATGCTGCAATGAAGATCCCACGAACTGCAACTAAGACCCGGTGCAGCCAAATAAATAAATAAATATTAAAAAAAAAAAAAAGAATCAAGAGTTAAAAAATTTTTTTCTCCATCGATATCCCACAGTTACCTTACTTTTTTTCTAATTTTTATTATTTCTTTTATTCTGTTTACTTTGTGTTTCATATGCTCTTCTTTTTATCGTTTCCTAAGGTACATGCTTTTACGTTATTGTTTACACATCTTGGTGTTTTTCCAGTGTATTTGTTTTATGGCATAAATTTCCCTCTAGGCACTGCTTCTGCTGCATCCCACATCCTTTGACACATTATGTTTTCATTTCATTTAGTTCAAAATAAATTTTATATTTCTTGAGACTTCTTTGACCTTCTGTATTATTTTGAAGGGTGTTGTTGAATCTCCAGGTATTGAGAGGTTTTCCAACTCTTGCTGTTATTGATATCTAGATTAATTGCCTTTGAGGTCTAAGAGCATAGTTTGTATGGTTTTTCTTCTTTCAGATTTGTTAAGGTATGTTACATATCCCAGCATGTGTTCTGTCTTAGTGAATGTTCCATGTAAAGTTGAGAAGAATGTGTATTCTGCCCTTGTTGCATAAAGCATTCCATAGGTTACAGTTAAGTTGAGTTGTTTCATAGTGCTTGTTCAGCTCAACTCTGTCCTTCCTGATTTTCTGCCTGCTGAAATTTATAGCTTGTCATAAGGGGGTGTTCATGTACAATTATAATAATGGATTCATGTATTCCTCCCTGCCTTCTTCACGTCTTTCCTTAAGTACTTTGCCCCTTTGTTGCTATGTATGTACACATGAAGGATTGTTATACCTTCTTGGAGAATGGACCTTTTTGTCCGTATGTAAAGCCCCTTTTTATCGCTGAGTTTTCCTTGGGCTGAAATCTGCATTATCTGAAATTCATATACCAATGCCAGCTTTTTTTTGATTAGTTTTGGCATAGTGCATTTTTCTCTATCCCTTTACCTTTCATCTACCTGTGTCTTCATATTTATAATGGGTTTTTTGTAGACAACCTATAATTAGTTTTTAAAATCTGATATTACTGTATTTGTCTTTCACTTGTATTGAGACCATTGATGATTGAAATGGTGATTAATCAGTTGGATTAATATCTACCACACATTCTTCTGTTTCTATTTGTTGCCCTTGTGCTTTCTTTCGTTTGCCTTCCCCCTTTTTTCTACCTTCTCTGGCTTTAACTGAGCATTTTACCTGATTCTTCATTTTAATCCTCTCTTAGCCTATCAGTTACACATTAAAAAAAATTTTTTTTGGTGGTTGCCCTTGAGTTTTTAGTATATATTTAGAATTAGCCTACGTCTTCTGTCAAGTAACACTATACCTCTTCATTGGTTGTACAGGTATCTCATACCACACTATTCTCAATTCCCTCCTGTCTTACCTTACTTATCCACAAGGTTTTCATTACCAGTGTCATTGTTGCTAATATTATTTTACACAAAGTCTTATCTGTTATATATGATAATATTAAAGATGTTTATTTATTCCTCTCCTAATCCACCTTCATCATTTGTATTCTTTCTTATGAATTTTGAACACTTGTTTCAAAGTAGATGTAGTAATGACAAATTCCCTCAATTTTTGTCTCAGAAAGTCCTCAGTTCTTCCTTGTTTTTTAAGGATAATTGTCCTTGATGTAGTATTCTTAGGGTGGTTTTAATTTCAGAACTTTAAGCATTTCAACCCACTCTGTTTTTGCTTGTTTGTTTTCTGAAAAGATGTCCAGTTTAATTCTAATTTCTCTATACCTGAGGTCTGTTTCCCCCTCTGGCTTCTTAAAATACATTATTTTTGCATTTGATTTTTCTCTAGTTAGAGTATGATATACTTTAGTCTTCTTTTTAGGTGTTTTCGTGTTTAGTGTTCACTGAGATTCATGGATCTACAGTTGTTGTCTATCATTAATTTTAGAAAAATCTCAGTGATTGTTACTTACATCTTCTGTTTCTTTCTGTCTCTCTTTTCCTTCAGTTATTTTCATTATGCGTGTTTTTAATCTTCTGTTAGAAAAAGTTATGCTAGGGTTTATGGATAGTGTGTTCTATCTGTTTTGTTCCTTTTGTCTTTGCATTACACTATGGTGAAACTTTTTTTTTTCAGTACAGGCCTTAAGAACAGAATATTTGTGGCATATTTCAAAACGTCTTTATTTTCTCTTTCTCAGTTCCAGAGACACCAGTTTGCCTTTTGAAGTCATTGGTCTCATGGCTCTAGGAAGACTTTCAGATGTTTTCATTCTCTTCTAGTAAGATTGAAAATCACAACTTTTAGGTTCAAAAATTCCAGAGTGTAAGTTGGCCAGGCAGCAGCTAGCGTGGCTGCTCAGGAAACATTAGGTCCTGCAATTGCAGAATGGAGACCGTATGTTGTTTTGGAGGAAACCACTGATGAAACCTTTGCATATTTTATAATCGTGGACAAATTCACCATCAACCCATATGAACTTAAGTGAACTCGCTAGCAATCTGTAGCTCTTAACCTGTTCCTCAAGGGAACAGGGTTTGATCAGAAAGAGCTATTCTGGCTATTATCTCTGTATGTGTTCTACAGTTTGGCTGGAACAATCCCTGAGGCACATGAGTGGAGGGATTTTGTGGTCTAAGTTGTTATTCCTTTTTCCTCGGGTCTGAGCTCTAAGTTTAGAATAACCTTCTAACTGCATGAAATTACACATAGAGAGAAGGGAAGAACACAGTCTGTGATCATTATTGCACAACTTAAAAGCAGTGCTTCCCCACAAGAAGATTTACATTCAGTCAGGTGCATCTAATTACTTCCAAAGGCCTGGAGGACTTTGGAACAGTGGGGCCAGCTGGGCTTTGGTAAAAGTTTTATTTCTACAGTTCCCCTGGACTCTCATGTTTGGTGATAGGACTAGGAAGAAAAGCTTCCAGTTCTCCTCAGGAGACTCATTCATTGAAAACTCATGCAGATTTGACCCTCTACCTCATGGAGTGCTATAAATGGTGGATAATAAGGGAGAAGATGAAAGAATTTTCTCACACAAAATCAATGTTTTTAAAATGATATTTGTTTCACTTGTATAGCATTTCTGTCGTTTCCCAGCAATCTCTGGGCTCTACCATTAATGAGGTATAAGTTATCACGTGATCACAGAAATAATGTGTAAATAATTTCCATGTGTTCATGATGCCATTAAATTTACGAGGAAGCATGGAGAGAATAAGTTTCTCATGATCAAGTCATAGAATAACTCTTTGGAAACAACAGATTCATAAGTAACCTTACTGTAAATGGAGTATAGATGTCTAGTGCTGTCAGTCTCATGCATCTTACTGTACACATATTTTGGGTGTTTTAGGACTCATTGGCTATTGAGGATGTGGTTGTGAACTTCACCCTGGAGGCGTGGGCTTTGCTGGATCCTTCACAGAAGAAACTCTACAGAGATGTGATGCAGGAAATCTTCTGGAACCTGGCCTCAGTAGGTAAGGATGGTGACGTTCTTTCACCTAGTCAATTAGAGAACAAATGCTTTGTGCTACTTGACATTGTTCTAAGATGTGGAATTGGGGAAGGGAGGATGTTGGGATATCAACTGGGCTTGGTCACCCTAAACAATGGACATAGAATCAAATAATTCTTATTAATTTCTAATATTTTGGAATAATTTTTTGGGTCTGCATTTTAGGAAAAACATGGGAAGATCATGACATTGGAGATCAGTACAAAAACCAGGGGGGAAACCTAAGGTATGTCACACTCACACTACAAAGCATTGTCTCAAGTGAGAATCCTGGTAAATTATGAAATTTTAAAAACCAGCAAACAAAACAAATAGCCCCTTCTTCAAATTTAGTTTTTCGTAGAAAATTTCTACCAAAAACATTTTCTTAAATGTGACATAAATGTTAGGTGTTTGCAAAATAGTTCACTTGCAAATATTATTAATAAACCCTATATTTGAATATCACTTTTAATAGTAGGAAAGGTGAAGTCCCATTGCAGTACATTCAGTATATTCAATTTCTAACAATTCACACAAGGTGGAAAACCTATACTATTCCTATAAATCATAATAAATACAAGAAATATAAGATCAATAAAGAAATCATTAGAAATGTGCTTTTCAGTTTTCACAGAAGTCCTATGGTAGAGAGACTCTCTGAACGTAAAGACAGTAGTTCCTGTGGAGAACACTTCAGCCTTATTCCATCTCTCAATCTGAAGAAGAAAACTACTGGATTAAAACCATGTGAATGCAGTGCATGTGGAAAAGTCTTCATGGATCGTTCATCCCTTACTAGACACGTGAAATATCACATTGAACATGAACCGGGAAAGTTTCAAAAATATGGTGACAAGCTATATAAATGTAAGCACTGTGGTAAAGCCTTTAATCATTTCACTTCCTTCCTAATGCACAAAAGAAGTCACACTGGAGAGAAACCGTATGAATGTAAAATATGTTCTAAAGCATTGAGTACTCTCAGTTGTCTTCGAAAACATGAAAGAACTCATACTGGAGAAAAACCCTATAAGTGTAAGGCATGTGGGAAAGCCTTCACATGGCTCATAACCTTTCAAAAACACATGATAACACACAGTGGAGATGGACCTTATAAATGTAAAGAATGTGAGAAGGTATTCATTAATCCCAGTTCTCTTAAAATACATGAAAGGAGTCACACTGGAGAGAAACCCTATCAATGTAAACAATGTGGCAAAGCCTTCAGTTATTACTGTTCCTTAAGAGTACATGGAAGAACTCACACTGGAGAGAAACCCTATGAATGTAAACAGTGTGGAAAAGCCTTTAGTTGTCATGAAAGCATTCAAACACATGAAAGAATTCACACAGGAGAGAAACCCTATCAATGTAAACACTGTGAGAAAGCCTACAGATACCACAGTTCTCTTCGAACCCATGAAAGGAGTCACACTGGAGAGAAACCTTACCAGTGTAAACAGTGTGGAAAAGCCTTTCGATGTAAACAAACCTTTCGAGCACATGAAAGGAGTCACAGAGGAGAGAAACCCTATGAATGTAAGCAGTGTGGTAAAGGCTTCAGTTATTTCAGTTCCTTCCGAATGCACAAATGGCATCACACTGGAGGGAAACCGTATGTGTGTAAAACATGTTCTAAAGCATTGAGTAGTGCCACATCTCTTCGAAATCATGAAAGAACCCACACTGGTGAAAAGCCCTATGAGTGTAAGGAATGTGGGAAAGCCTTCACCTGGCACAAAACCTTCCAATATCACATGATAACACATACTAGAGATGGACCTTATAAATGTGAAGAATGTGAGAAAGTATTCCTTAATCTTAGTTCTCTAAAAATACATGAAAAGAGTCACACTGGGGAGAAACCCTATCAATGTAAGCAATGTGGTAAAAGTTTTAGTTCTCAAAAAGGTTTACAAATGCATGAAAGAACCCATACTGGAGAAAAACCCTATGAGTGTAAAATATGTGGGAAAACCTCTGCATGGTACAAAACCTTCCAATATCACACGATAACACACACTAGAGATGGACCTTATAAATGTAAAGAATGTGAGAAAGTGTTCATTAATCCCAGTTCTCTTAAAATCCATGAATGGAGTCACAATGGAGAGAAACCCTATCAATGTAAACAATGTGGTTTAAGTTTTAGTTCTCAAAAAGGTTTACAAAATCATGAAAGAAATCACACTGGAGAAAAACCCTATGAATTTAAGCAATATGGGAAAGCATTGTTTGTTACCAGTTCTTCTCAAAGACAGGAAAGGACTCACACTAGAGAGAAACCATATGTGTGTAAAACATGTTCTGAAGCATTTAGTACTCACAGTTCTCTTCAAAATCATGAAAGAACCCACACTGGAGAAAACCCCTATGAATGTAAAATATGTGGGAAAACGTTCAGTTCCACCTATGTTCAAGTGCATGAAAGAAGTCACACTGGAGAGAAACCCTTTCAATGTCAGGAATGTGGGAAAGCCTACATTTCTCTGTCAAGCATTCGACGGCATATGAGACTGCACACTGGAGAGAAACCATACAAATGTGAAGAATGTGGGAAAGCCTTCTTTTATCACAGTAATTTACAAAGGCATGAAAAGGTTCACTAGATAAAACCTCTTGTTTGTAAACAGCTGGGAAACACTTCAATTGGCCCACATCCTTAGACGTGAAAACTCCTATGAAGAAGTATAAATGTGACATGAGATAACTTGATGGAAAGTAATCCATGCCTAATGTTCCAGAAAACCTTCAGTATGAAAGACTTGTTTTAAAAGTTTTTAAATATGCTGTGTTTAGCAAGGATCTTTCTTAAAGTGTATCCTTGGACATAGGATTTCTACTAATTTCAAAAATAATATTAATGTGTGTTCTGTAAGTTGTCTTTCAACAATAGTACATAAGGTTTAAAGGTAGTGATTTTAAGTTTAATCAAATGATTTTTTTCTGTTTCCGTTTTGAAGTCTGTTGGATCCATGGGTGAATTAAAATGTATTTCTAATATGTAGGTAGGCTTAAATTTTTATAATATTCTATTCATTCTCTGTTAAAGGGTCATTGAAAATGGCAGTTTGGTATTTTCCTACTGGCCTTGGGTGGCAGTTCCCGTATACCCCTAATCTATTGTATATATTGCACCCTTTTTACTGAGAAAGATCCTTTTTGGGGGGTGATGGGTATAGGAGCCTTTTTCAGTTTTCCATTCTATTAAACACTTGGAATAAATTTTTATGTACGGAAAGGTTGTCAAAGAGTATACTTTTACATAAATTATGATTTTCCTCTTTGCTTTTTGTCTTTCCTTCTGACTGGTAGTTGGTGAATAGAATTTGAATTAAGAAGAGAGACTTATGGGACTTACCTGGTGGTCCAGTGGTTAAGACTCCATGCTCCCAATGCAGAGGGCCCGGGTTCAATCCCTGGTCAGGGAACTAGGTCCCGTGTGCCGCAACTAAGACCTGGCGCAGCCAAATGAATAAATAAGTACTGAAAAAAAAAAGGGAGTGGGGCTTCCCTGGTGGCGCAGTGGTTGAGAATCCGCCTGCCAATGCAAGGGACATGGGTTCGATCCCTGGTCCGGGAAGATCCCACATGCTGTGGAACAACTAAGCCTGTGTGCCACAACTACTGAGCCTGCGCTCTAGAGCCCACGAGCCACAACTACTGGGCCCATGTGCTGCAACTACTGAAGCCCGCACACCTAGAGTCCGTGCTCTGCAACAAGAGAAGCCACCGCAATGAGAAGCCTGCGCACCGCAACAAAGAGTAGCCCCTGCTCTCCACAACTAGAGAAAGCCCTCACGCAGCAACGAAGACCCAACCCAGCCAAAAATAAACAAATAAAAATAAAATTAAATTAAAAAAAAAAAAGAAGAGAGACTTGTGATAGGACAAAAAATCTATAGAGTTGGAGATACATTGCCTGTGAGTAATGTTAGGAGCTAGATTTACCAGAATTCATCTCCTTTGTGACTCTGTGTTAGAAGTCATCAGTTGCATTACCTGAGTTGGATTGCAAGGCAGATGCAAAGAGGGTATTCTTCAGATTTTGGAGCCACCACACTGGGAGAGAGACAGATGAATAGGAGGTTTGAGGACAATGTCTTGCAGCTTATTTCCCAGATTCTGTGCCCCTGTAGTTAAGAGTATCCCCAACACCACCAACAAATATTTGATTTCCATTTTCTTAGAAGTCTAGTTTTCCCCTGATGTCTTCACAAGTTCCACATCAAAATCCATCAGAGTTTGAATTTTTCTGTAAGGCCTTTTATGTCCACTTGGAAAGTAATTCATGTTTCATCGTTGGGAGTATTGTCTTATTACCGTCTTCTGTAGATTATATCTTTATAATGTCTAATTTGTATAGGAAACACCTTATGCCATTAATAGTGCTAGTGAGTATGTTTTCCTGATTCACCATGACATTCAGAAGGGTGCAGCCAAAGAGATCAACATGGGGGTTTGTTTCTCTGCTGCATTGGGTAGTGTCTGTCTTGACCCATTGTTTCCATGTGAGAATAAGCTCCTTCCTCATATCAGGAATACTGTGGTTCTGAAACCTAATGGTGTATCCCAAGTGGGATCTACCTGGGGACATCCTCATTCGTGTAAATCACATCATTTCCTCCCATCACCATCTGTAGACTATTTCCAGCTCTCAAGCCTACTCTGTGCCTGCTTACATGGAAACATCTTTAGAAATTCATGCATATCCCACTCTGGAAAATTTCCTGAGGCAACATCAGTGACTGTGAGTTGAGAGGGCAATAGAAACAGTTGGCAGAACCTATGTTATGGGCACATTCCATCGGCCACAGTAATCCCGGCTGTCTCTTATTTGTAAAATATGTTTGTTTGCTTGTTCACACAGTACTTCAATTTTTACTGAGTTTGGGGAATCATACGCTCTGGAATTTGTCTGAGTAACAGTTACTCCATTATTGTCTCCCTCCCCACACCCATTTACCATAAAGGCTTTAGCAGCCTCTGTTTATGCATCCAGGTGTCTCTAAACCACCCATGGTGGACACAAGTTATCCAAGGCATTCTTGTACCAGAAACTAGTCTCCTCAACTGTTACTGCACACAATTAGAACAGCTCTGCTGGCAGCTGACAGAGTTGTTCTGTAAATGGAGGCCCTCTCATGACCAGAGTTGAGCCTCCACAGCCAATTTCCCATTTTGCCTTGGGTCATGAATGTAGGACCCCTCAGTTTTGCTAACCAGAGTCTTCCTCGTTAAAAAGGCATTGGTACTTGCAGCATAAAGCAAAAATTGACCCCTCTGTCACATCCCACTTGCTGAAGGAACTGTGTTCCCCCCCAAGTTAATGTCTTTTGTTCTGGAGTAGGTCACTTCTTTCTGGACACATGGCCACTTGAGGAGTCACTTGGGATCCCAGGAGAGACCAGGGAGTCCACATACTTTATATACAGGGTGCTGCCACCACACCTGATGGGGTCCACTGCAGAGATGCTGTGTTCTGTCCCTAAATCAAACAGGCCATCTGGGATGAGAGATTGGACCCAAGCATTAGATGGATTAGTCAAACTCCAGGCAATCGTGCTAGCAATAGAGAATTCCCCAGCCAAGAATGGAACTCATCTGTACGTTGTTACAGATCGTTTGGCCACTGCCAATGATCTAGGTGCCTCAACCACCAATCACAGCTCCTTATCCAAGGGTGCCCCCTTTGGCATTAAGAAGTCTGAGAGTAACGCCTCACAATATCCAAGTCCAAATCAATGCCAGTCCTTACTCTGTGCATATATTAAACCTCAGTCTGCAGAGGCTCAGTGTTCAGAGTGATAAATTGACTTCTGGGCACACTCTCACCTGGGATCTGATGGTATTAACCTTGGTCCTGTGAGCCCCCACGATCCGTAACCACTTAGAGACCTCTAACCTCAATGTTAGGCAATATTCATGGGACATCCCTTCTCTGCCATGGCTGCCTTAGTGACTGACCGAGGCATCTGATGTGAACAAACACACCATTGGTAATAAACTCAATAGACATAGTTTCCTGACCAAGGAAGGGGTCCCTACAGCTGATGGCAAACAGACTTTGTAGGGCCCTTCACCCCCTCTACTGGCTACTTGCTATGCTCTAACCTTGGTAGATACTTATATACAAAAATTACGTATACTATCACACATAACCCTTCTGAAACCAAAATGCAATCACTCACCGACACACGGTAGAAATTATTGATATCCACTCAATTCTGAAATACCAGGCTGTTGAAAAAGGCATTCAGTGGCAGTCTCAGGACCCCAGTCTACAACCCTCATAGGATGTCCTAATGGCTTACTTAAAGCTTGCTTTCTTCTATACATAGGTCTTCCTGCTGTTCAGGGCATTATTCAGATTTAATCCTCAGTCTTTGGGGCCAGTTACTTTGTTCTGGTCATCAGGCTTACTGTTATCTTACGAGTAGAGCCTTTCTATACTAGACATTTTATCAGTGACATTTCTGGCCACTCCTACAGGTCTTTGGTTTATTGTCATAGTACATCCTGGCCACCACATGTATATCCCACTCCCAGTTCTTCCTCCTAACATCATCCATAGACTGGGTAACCTACATGTCAGTATTTCATTTTGGGCACCCTCCTTCAAACCCCTCTGGCCCATCCAACACAAATGTGCTCTTTTCCTACAGTTTACAATCACAGACTCATCGTCGTTGGAGCCCCTGGCACTGACCTGGGCACACATGATGTCATTCAACAAACATATCATTAATGCCAATCAAGAAATGTCAAAAAACTTTCAAAATGCATGTAGTAGTCAGCTAATGCCTCAGGTGTTTTCCATGAAGGACAACTCTCTAGCGGACATGGTAGCTGATGACCACTTGGCTTTGCACTATTTATGAGCCAGGGAGGGAGAGTTCTGTTCCCCTAGGAGGGCTGCTTGCTGCATGTGGGTGGAATACACTGGCAAGGTGCCACCAGTAACACAAATGAGACAGCAAATTAAAATAAACAACAACAACGTTATTGAAATATTTGAACAGAATTCCAGAACCATACTGACACACTTTCCTGGATCCCTTAAAATACCCGGGGATGACAGGATTCCAATGTTGTTTCGAAGCTTCATCATCTTATTTATGTGTTGCTTGTGTCACGTGGCTTTTCAATTAATATTCAAAGTCATTTAAATGAGATGTGGCATTATTACGTCTATAAACCTCAGGAGTGAACTTTAATAAAGAACTGAACTCATTTTTGATATTTCACTCTTAAGGCTTTGGGTACCTGCTCACCTGTCTGGCCTACAATGGATAACTAAGTTAGGAAGGGTGACACACGCTCCTTTTCTTTTTGTGTCAGCAGGTAGAAGGGTCAAACCTTGAAAACCTGCAGCCTCCACTTGTACACACATTAAAGTGCCAAGCCATTCTTTGCACAAGCCTTCTGAACCAGCTACCTTTGCCCTACTCTTGTTAGAAAGTACCTTTGAGTAATAAATATCTTTCTACTGATGCACATGACAACATTAGTGTTGACATCTGATCCTGTTTTAGGTATGGGGTTGATCCTGCCCTCAAAAGGGCAATGATAAAATGGAAGGTAACTCATGGAAATTGTCTTCAGGGTGACAAACATTCAGGATAGGGAATTTTCAGAAGTGAGGAAAGAAATTCAAATACAGAGATCCAAGCATGATCACAGAATAAAAACTTTGAAACCACCAACATGGTCACCAGCAGAGGAATGAATTAGTGAATTGGTGTAGTCTTATAAGGGAAACATACAGAGCAACACAACTGAGTGGATGGTTCTGCTCTGATATGTAAAGAGCTCTGAGTGATCATTATGTTTACAACAAGACAAGAAGCTGAACAACCTGAAAAGCAACACCTGTTATTAGAGTCATGAGAGAGTTGAGGTTACATGGCAAACAATTCTCCCCATACCAGAGAGAGACAAATAGAATTGTCACCCAGAGGTGAAGCAACTGGAGCCAGCAACCTCTAGGAACACTTAAACTGGTAACTTGAATTTGCTGGAGATACAGATTGGACTAGCTTGAGATTTAAAACCTCTAGGGAGTCCAGTCTCAGGAAACTCCCCCAAATTTATCAATTTTTCTGCAAGAGCCCAACCAGGCTCTCATCATGACTGATGGAAAAACACTGCCTCATGCTTCATGCAGGAATCTGGGGAAACCATTCTGATATGTACACAAAGCATTCTGTTCCCTGTAACTCAGGCTCTCTCTTAAAGAAAACTAATTTGTCAAAACCTTATCTGAAATGGGACAGAGCACGCAGACAACTCCCTGACCCTTCAGGTTTTCTCTGTGACAAAAGAGAAGGAATGAATACTAAGAACCTGTTCTGAGGTTCATAGTCCAGGGATTCTGTCCTGCCAAAACATTACAGGCTTAAATACAAGAGAACATTCTTCCACACCAGTACCTTCTTACCATACCAACAGGGCTCGGTATAAAAAGAGTGGATTAGAACAGAGAGCTGGAAGACACAGACTACTTAAGATTGAGTTTCTAGGGATACCCAAACACAGCAGGAGAGACATACACAAGGACAGTTGTATATAGCATAAGAAATAGTAAAAGTGAAACTTATAGTTATAATCACCTATATTAAGAAAGACAGATACCAAATTAACGATCTAAATTTATACCTCAATGAACAAGAAAAAGAACAAGCTAAACCCAAAATATAAAGTGAGTACTCTTGGGCTTCCCTGGTGGTGCAGTGGTTAAGAATCCACCTGCCAATGCAGGGGACATGGGTTTGATCCCTGGTCCGGGAAGATCCCACATGCCGCAGAGCAACTAAGCCCGTGTGCCACAACTACTGAGCCTGCACTCTAGAGCTTGCGAGCTGTAACTGCTGAGCCCACATGTCGCAACTACTGGAGCCCACGCGCCACAACTACTGAAGCCCATGCGCCTAGAGCCTGTGCTCCACAACAAGAGAAGCCACCGCAATGAGAAGCCCGCGCACCGCAACGAAGAGTAGCCCCTGTTCACCACAACTAGAGAAAAGCCCACACACAGCAACAGAGACCCAACGCAGCCAAAAATAAATAAATAAATAAATTAAAAAAAATAAAGTGAGTACTCTTAAAACTACAAAACGTGGTGAAAAGAAGTGAAGACAAGTGTAAATAAATGGGAAGACATCCCAATTTCATGGTTCAGAAGAGTTAACATCGTTGAACTGGCACTACTCCACAAAATGATCTGAAGATTCAATGTAATAACTATCGTAATGCCAGCTATAATCTTTGTAAGAAATTGGCAAGTTGTTTATATATGGAATTGCAAGGGACCAGAATAGCCAAGCCACCCTTGAAAATGAAAAACAAAGTAGTAGGACTAACAAGTCTTGATTTCAAAAACTTTAAGCAAATGCACTCAAGGTAGTGTGGGGCTGACACAAGGATAGATATAGAGATGTATGTATAGATTGAGATTTGAGAAATAAACCCCTACAGGGACTTCTCTGGTGGTGCAGTGGTTAAGAATCCGCCTGCCAGTGCAGGGGACATGGGTTCAAGCCCTGGTCCGGGACAATCCCACATGCCGCGGAGCAACTAAGCCCGTGTGCATAACTACTGAGCCTGCACTCTAAAGCCCAGGAGCACAACTACTGAGCCCGTGAGCCACAACTACTGAAGCCTGCACGCCTAGAGCCCGTGCTCCGCAACAAGAGAAGCCACCGCGATGAGAAGCCCGGACACCGCAACGAAGAGCAGCCCACACTCGCTGCAACTAGAGAAAGCCCGCACACAGCACCGAAGACCCAGTGCAGCCAAGAATAAATAAATAAATTAATTAATTTAAAAAACTCTAAAAAAAAAAAAAAGAAATAAACACCTACATTTAAGGTCAGCTAATCTTTGACAAAGTTTTCAAAAATGGGAAAAGAATATTTCTTTTCATAAATTGGTGCTGGGCCAACTGGATGGCCATATGCAAAAGAAAGAGGTTGTACCCTTGTCACACCACATACAGTAATTTATCAATAAGGATCAAGGATGTTAACATAAGAGGAAACCTGTAAGAAACTTAGATAAAACATAGGAAAAATTTCCTGAACTTGGATTTGGCAAAAAATGTTGTCTATGACATCGAGGGCATTACATAAAAAAAGAAAATTGGTAATTTGAACTTCATCAAATTAATGAGTTTTGTGCTTCAAAGGACACCATCCAGAAAGTGAAAACACCCTTTGAAATCCTTGTGTACTATTGCTGGGAATATAAATTGTACTTTTGTTATGGAAAACAACATGGCAGTTCCTCAAAAAATTAGGTACTGAGTTACCATCTGATCTTGCCATTCTACCTATGGGTAAGTACTGTAAAAGTAACATAAAATTCCCTAAGGAAAAGTAAAAATAAGAGAAATTCCCTAAGCAAAGAAAATAGTGGACCAGTGTTGCTAACGGGGACCCAGAATAAAGTGAAGCCAAGTAGTTATGACAGACCTGGGGTTCAGTCAAGTATTCTGTGTTCTTAGAAAAATCACAAACAAAAACTATAAGGACCTTGATTCTGCTAAGGATCCTACCTGGAAGAGCCCCTAAGGAGAAGCTCCGATGACAGCCAATTATCAAAAACTTGTTGTCAGGCTGCAAGGACCATCCAGTCCCCTTACAAGTCTCTCAATTTTGGTTTCTGAGGTTTTTGTTTTTACTTTTAATGAAATTAATTAATTAATTAGTTAAAATTTTACTTGCTAGATCACTGATTGATTATAAAAAGATGTAAGTAACTCAGGAACAACCAGATGGAAGAGATACATAGGGCAAGGTATGGGGAGAGGACCAGGAGCTCTCTCCAGGTGCCCCAGTCTCCCCAAATCTCCATATGTTCACCAACGAGGAAGCTCCTGAGGCTTTTTTTTTTTAAATCTCTCACCCTATCCCCCCGTTCCCCAATGTACTTCCCCTTAGAGACACAGACTCTGTGTATCCTGGTTTGCAAACGTTAGGAATAATAATGCTGTCCTTTTGCTTCAAGATAATCCCGATTCTTTTCTGGAAATTATTTCTAGTTTAGGACAACAATACACAAAAGAATTGAAAACAGGAACTCAAATAGAGGTATTAGCATTATTTACTATAGCCAAAAGGTGGAATTAACCCAAGTGTCCATCAGTAGATAAATGGATCAAAAATATTTGGCACATATATATAATGGAGAATAAATCAGCTTTAAGAATAAAGCAAATTCTGACAAATGCTGCATCATGATTGAATCTCAGTGACATAATTGTAAGTGAAAGTAGCCTGTCAAAAATAGTCAAACACAGTATGATTCCATTTGTTTGAGGACATAGAGTAGTCAAATTCATAGAAAAAGTGGTTGTTGCCTGGGGCTGAGGGAAGTGGCCAATGAGGAGTTTTCTAATGGATATAGAGTTTCAGTTTTGCAAGATGAAAATAGTTGGAGATTGGTTTCACAATGTCAATGTGCTTCATACTGCTGGTTGCCCAGGGCTGAGGAAGATGGTGTTAAATAATAAAAATTCACCTAAGTAAATTTCAAGATCTGATTGGCCTTATTCAACAATTTATGAATCAGGCAGCATCCTATCTAGCAAATAGAAAGGAGCTCCTAAGAGCTATAAAAATGAAAGGTTTTTAAAGGCAGAGAGGACGTGGACAAGGAAGTCATTAAAAAAAAAAAAAGGATTATTTCAAGCACAGTCATGTTCCTTTAGGGCACAAAAGGAGTCTATTAGGCCAATTACCTCACTAGTGTTGACCAGGAAATTCCAGATTGACCAGTTAGGATTACATTCCTGGAGGAAGTTGAAACTGCAATTTGGTTAGGTATTAGTTTTGATTTGGTTACTCGGGCTTAGCACAAGTGACCCCATTTTGGGCCTGTTGTTTCTTTTTAACAGTGGGAAGATTGGGAGTGATAGCTAAAGGGGAGAGGGATTTCTTTGTGAGGTGATGAAAATGTTCAAAAATTGTGGTGACAATAGGCATATCTGCAAATATACAAAAAAACAGTGAATTGTACACATTCACGAATTGCAGTGTATAGTATGTGCATTACCTCTCAATAAAGCTGTTGGAATAAATAAATAAATGCACAAAGAGCTTTGCAATGTAAAGGAGTTGCAATTTAGTCTCTTAGGCATATTAGAGTTTTCAGGTTAATACAACGATTTCCTCCCATAGTTACCTTTTTGGTGTCTGCTGAGAATGCTTATTCCACTCTCAGCAAATTTCAAGCATACGATATAGTATCAATATATGTATATCAATCGTCACATTGTTATCTTTAAATATAGAAATTTTATTAGTTAGACTTCAATAATGCTGGAAAGGAAGAGTTTCCAGGTGCATCCCGTATTTACATAATGATTTATTGTTTTTTTAATTGGTGAAAATAGGAATCAATTGCCTTAGAGATATTCTAGTCCTCTGCATTTCAAAGTTCTCTAAGGACATAGGCAAAAACTGATCTAAAATAAATTTCCTCCTGTGTAAAATGTACACATGAGAATTTAATGAACACATCTCACGCACTGTGATTGACTGAAAAGAGTCCTTGGGCCCAGGTAGGGCTAGGGCTGCAGGGTTCAAACCTCCCAGCAGAGCCAAATGTCTGGGATTCTTTCTCTTAAGTACCAAGTGAGTGGGGAGGGGGCAGGGATGGATGGAAGGCTCAACGCTGTCAAGGATCAAAGATTAAAATGGAGTCAGACTCTATAACAGTTAGTGAGGTCTCATTAAGTGTGTCTCTCTTTTTTTTTTTTTTTTTTGGCTGTGTTGGGTCTTTGTTGCTGTGCGTGGGCTTTCTCTAGTTGCGGCTAGCAGGGACTACTCTTTGTTGCGGTGCACAGGCATCTCTCATTGTTGTGGCTTCTCTTGCAGAGCATGGCTCTAGGCGTGTGGGCTTCAGTAGTTGTGGCACACGGGCTCAGTAGTTGTGGCATGTGAGCTCTAGAGCGCAGGCTCAGTAGTTGTGGCTCATGGGCTTTGTTGCTCTGCGGCATGTGGGATCTTCCTGGACCAGGGATCGAACCTGTGTCCCCTGCACTGGCAGGTGGATTCTTAACCACTGCGCCACCAGGGAAGTCCAGCAATAAAGTATCTTTAAATTTAGGTATGTACATTGTTTTTTTAAAAACATAATGCTATTGCACACTTAATAGATTACAGTATTGTATAAACATAACTTTTATCTGCACTGAGAAACAAAAAATTTGGGTGACTTGCTTTATTATGATAAGCACTTTATTGCTGGACTCTGGAATTGAACCCGTAGTATCTCCAAGATATGCCTATATTTTCAGATCCACTTTGTCATTTAGTCCATTTAATCTATACATTCTGAATCTATATTAGCAAGTCACACAAATTCAGGAAATTATACTAGGGCAAATTTATTTTTTTATTTATGTAGTTTAAATTTTTGTCATAAAAGTAATTTCTCATTCACTCATAATACCAAAACCTTAAATCATGTTTGTCTCAATACCCTCTTGCCAAAGACCACAAGACATACCTGTAGTTGTAGAGAGTGGTGTATTGACTTGAAGTAATAACCATGACTGTAAGGGATAAATGACTATGGGTGTATTAGTATAAAGGTGCTCAAAAGTACTCCTTATAGAATTTGGACTGGTGTTAGGTGATTTTGTTGATATTTGATGAAGCAAGATGTTGCTCTCTTTTGGGTGTTGTGAGGGGATAAATATAATTCTGTGATTAGTAACCATAATCTTTTGGAATGTTTGGTCATTTTTATGGTTTGGACTCTGAGGGCTTTTACCATTTTTAGAGACATGATTACAGAGTTTCCTTGATCTTGTTGTGATCCATCACGGTCACCAGGTAGCATTGTCTGATGGTGGAGGTATGTGACATTTGTCTCTTCAACAGAATAAGACTTGGCCTACTGGTGAGTGGGACACAGCTCCCAGTTATCCAGTGCTGTCTTCCCTTTCTCACTTATTATCTAAACATTTAAACATTTCTTAGTGTGTACTGTGTAATATACCTGACATATCTACAGAATATTCCACGCAACAACAGTATATATATTCTTCACAAATGGACCTGGAACTTTCTTTAGGGTAGAACAAATGCTAAGACATAAAACAAACTTCATTAAATTTAAAACACTCGGAAAAAAAAATCTATGGTCTGTGATAACAATGGAATGAAATTAGAAATCAAACTTAGGAAAAATTGGGGAAACTCACAATTATGAGGAAATTAAACAACACACTCCTAATGTGTCATAGAAGAAATCAATAGAGAAATGTGGAAAATAGTTTGTGTTAGAGGAATTGAGGACACAATATACAAGCGTTTCTGGCTGCATCAGAAATAGTACTTAGAGGAACACTTATAGGTATAATTGCCTATACTAATAAAGAAGATCTTAAATCAATAACCTCACTTTCCATCTTACACACATGACAAGGAGCAACCAAATCCAAAACAATAAGACGAAGGAAATAATTACGTTTAGAGGAGAAATTAATGAGGGAATAAAGACATCATACAGAAAATCAGTAAAGTCAAAAGAGGACTCTATGAAAAGATTGATAAAATTGACAAATCTTTAGCTAGATTAATGTAGAGAAAAAGAAGGAAGACTCAAATTCCTAAGATCAGACGGAAAGTGTGACTATTACTCATGACTTTACAGCAGTGAAAAGGATTATAAAGGAATACAATGAACAACTGTATAATAAAAAATTAGATGACTGAGATGAAATGGGAAAATCCGCCCAAATACACAAACTACTGAAATTAACTCAATAAAAAATAGAAAATCTGACTAGAACTATAATGTGACATGATTGAATTACTAATCAAAATAACTACCCAGACCCAGACTGCTTCATCACAGAATTCCCCAAAACATTCAGAGGTTTAATATGAGTCTTCAGAAACTCTCCCCCAAAATAGAATGTGTACAACACTTTAAACTCATTCTTTGGGACCAGTATTACTCTGATTCCAAAACCAGAAAAAGTATCACAAAAAAAATCAAGAGACTAATTTCACTTGTGAAAATGGATGCCCCCACCCTTAAAAAATCACCAATACTAGAAAACCGAATCCAGCAACATCTCAAAACAAGGGTACACTGTGACTAAATTGCAAGGATGCTAGGTTGGGTTAACATCTCAAAATCAATTAATGCAATAAAAAGTATTAATAGAGTAATAAGCAAAAATGGCAAGGTCATCTCAGTAGACTCATAAAAAGTATTTGATATAATCCAACACCCTCTCATGGTAAAAACCTTCAGCAAACCAGGTAAGGATGAAAGTTTCCTTCATTAGAAAATGAGCATCTATGAAAAAAGAAATCACAGCTGAGATTATATTTAATGTTGGAAGACTGGGTACTTTCCTCTTAATATCAGGAAGAAAACAAGGATTTCTACTTGATAATGTCCTGGAGATTTTACCCAGAACAATTTTGCGATTAAAACAATAATAAAATAATCCAAATTGGATAGGAAAAAGTAAAACTATATCTACTTGCAGATGACATATCTTGTGCATAGAAAGTTCTAAGGAATCCACTAAAAAAAAGAAAAATTAGAATTGATCATCAAGTTCGGCAAGGTTGTAGAATACAAGATCAATACGGAAAAATCAATTGTATTTCTACATACTTGTAACAAACAATCTAAAAATAAAATTAAGAAAACAAATGAATTTACGAAAGCATCAAAGGGAGTAAATTTAATAAAAGAGAAACCAAAACAAAAGCTCTGAAATCTATAGAACATTGTTGAGTGAAATTAATAAAGATCTAAAAACATGGCATAACCCCCCGTGTACATACATTGAAAGACTTAACATTTTTGAGATGGAAATGCTCTTGAAAATGATCTATAGGTTCAATGCCATTTCTGTCAGAATCTCAGGTGACTTCTTTATAGAAATTGGCAGGCTGTTTCAAAAATTCATATGGGATTGCACGGCATCCAAAATAGCCAAAACAATCTCGAAATCTACAGAGCCAGAAAGATTAGAAGTGGCCTAGGATGGTTGTTTGGAGCAGGGGGATGGGAAGACAGGGAAGTGATATCTAAAGGGTACAGGGGCTTTTTTTTTTCTTTTTAATACTTTTTTGGCCTCACCACACGGCATGTGGGATCTTAGTTCCCCAACCAGGGATCAAACCTGTGCCCCTTGCATTGGGAGCACAGATTCTTAACCACTGGCTACCAGGGAATTCCCTACAGGGGCTCTTTTTGAGGCAACAAAAATGTTCAAAAATTGTGGTGCTGATTGCACACATCTGTGAATATATGGAGAACTGTTGAACAAGTAAAGGAATGCAGTGTATGATATGTATATTTTATCTCAATAAAACTATTCAAATAAATAAATGTATTAAGAGTTTTGAACCAATGTGTTAAATATATTAAGGGTTTTCAGATACATCCCACATTTCCATAACTTATTGTTTTTTTCTTATATTGGTGAAATAGGAACTCACTTGCTTTAGCGATATTATAGCTGTTTAAATCTCAAAATCTCCAAGGACACACTCAAAAACTATCTAAAATAAATTTCCCTTTAGTGTAAAGTGTACACCTGAGAGTTCTATTTAACACATCTCAGTTTACGGTTGGTCGGAGACGAGTCCCTGCACCCAGGTGAGGGCTGCGGGGTTCAAACTTCCCGCCAGAGCCAAGTGCTTGGAAGGTTCTGCAATTCTTTAGCTAAAGTACCACACGTATGGAGGTAGAGAAGGAAGCCTCAACGCTGTTAACAAAGATCAGAAGGGAGCCACATGGTGAGGTCATTTTCAAGTGTGTTTGTAAACAAGGGTCACGGTACCGTGAGTGGCCTCGCAGCCCATGCCAACCCCTGACCCGGCGAGGACCTCAGACCCTCTTGTCCCAGTTGGCCTGACTTGGGCACCCCTCTTGCTTTGGTCAACGGTGTCTATCCGGAAACTGACTCTGGAATTCCCTGCGCACACTGGTGTCCCCGCGCTCATAAGGAGCTGCAGGAGGACACCACTGTCCCTCTAGGGCCAAGAACAAGTTTTGTTTAAAAGCAAATGTCCCTGGAGAGGACTGGTTCCCGCCCACCGCCAAAAGCTGGTTCTGCTCAGTCATGTGACCTCCTGCCCTGTTGTCACTCTGGGAAAGCGGGATGGGGTTTTGCGCCCAATCAGGCGCGCCAGGGGCAGGTGGGTGGGGCGACGCGCCGGAACCACGTGGACTCTTCTTTCCACGCTCGCTATTATCCAGGCTCACCCACGCTTAACGGACTCAGATGTCTCTGCTGGACCCTCAGTCGCGCTATGACCTGCACCGCTGCCCGGGTCATAGAGAAGCGGTGAGTGTGCAGGGCCGGGTGTTCCCAGACACAGAGCAGTGGCAGAACCCGGGCCTCCCGGTGGTCAACTCCCGAGTCTGCGGACCCGAGTCGGTCCAGAGCGCAGCAGTACCCTCCGGCTCACTGCGCGGGGTCTGGGCCTGCAGCGGGCACCCCGAGCGTCCTGTCCGCTCACTGCTGCGGGTGCGTCTGCTCCAGATTGTGCGGTGACCACGGGGAGGGTCTTCAAGGATTAATCCTGACTGGGTATCCCGGCTTCGTGCGTTGGAGGAGCTGTGGTCTGTGAGGTCCCCAGTCCCTCCTTTCTCCCCAGGGGGGCGCCGTTTTCTCTTGAGTTTTCCAAATGTTTGTGGAACAGTGTCTCAAATCCCCACCCGTGTCCTTGAAGCCTAGCTCTTCCTAGGGCTGGGAATAAATCTCTAAATTTCCAGATCTTTTCCGCATTCCTAGACGCCAGCATCCCCTCTCCGATTGACAGCGTCTATCAACTATTCATTCTCCGTGATGCATTTCAAACGGATCAGTATATTGTTTACAATTTTTACACGGAGTCATGGATGGCTCTTTTTTACAAGACATTTTTTGTGTTTGGATATCTTACCTGAGAGGGAAAGCAGAAAATAACCACGTGGAACTACGTGTGTGAAATCCTGGTGCCTCTCCCCCCGGATCTTTTCTGGGCACAGACGTCCTTTGGGTGGAGGTACCTGCCAGCACTGCCCTTCCTTGGGTTTGTTACTTTGAAAAGTTTTACTCACTTATTTGAGCCTCAATTTTTCAAAAATTTAAAATTTTTAAATAATCAGTAGATCTTGAAAGACAGTATAAAATATTTCCAAAGAGGCAAAAAATGGGTGAATATCAGAAAAAGAAAATATTCTAGTATTATATTGAATGTTTTAAAAATTCTTGTTTCCTTTTTCCTCTCCTGAGCATGTGTAGTAATATTCTGAGGTTGTTCTTTTTGGGTGGTTGGGGGGTAGTTCACATAGAATTCCGAATCTTAAACTTGAATATCAGAAGTGTTCAAGTATGATTAATGGTTCATAAAACATGCCATGGAAATAATAATAATTAATATCATTATTTTCTGAAAATAATAGATTCTTACAGTTTTTCTTGTTGAACTAACAAAATGCCTTACAGTTTTCTTCCCTCCCTTTACACATAAACACTGAGACTGAATGATTTTGCTGGATTCTTTAAAATTGGGTTTGTGTCATTTAAAATATCAGTGGTGGTCAGTAGCAGCGTGAGTGGAAGCAGAGGCCTGAGGTCAGTGTCTCCAAGCACTGTGTCCTGGGTTAGAGCTTATGCATTTGGGAGCTTATTTTAGTCACAGCCTTAAACTGAGTCCTGCTGAGTTTTCTCACTGTGGGAATGGAAGCCTGAGAAAGGGAGTGGTTCCATTATTCCCCGGAGAGAGGAGGGAGAGAGTTTATTCCTGTGGCTGCTCAGGTGGCCCCCACCCTCCTCCACCAGGGACTGACCTGGTCCCGCGGTTCTGTCTCAACCAGGAGAGCCTAGCGTGTGTTAAACTTTCTGAACGTGGCTCCTTTTGTCCTGTGGGATGCTGGCTACTTATCTGTACTGATTTCAATATTTGCGTTTCCTTCTTTGGATTCTTTTATCCATTGAATAGTGCAGCCATTTGACTCTAGTTTCCCTTAGTACTATATAATTAATTCCCAGTGTGAGAAATAACATTTTTGGTTTTGGGGGGCTTAAAAATCTAGGTTGATTGAGAGAAATGATGTCAGCAAGGCAAGAAAACTGTGGAACTAAATAGAATTTTTGTTCCTTTTAGGCAAGAGAACCTCAAGATGCGAGACGAATGTTTAAGTTTTCAGGTACATATTTGATTTTCAGATCAGTGTTTGTATATGCATGTCCCTAGAGAACGTTGAAATTTAAAAGGCTAAAGCAATTGATTTCCTTTTTTAATTGACGTGAGGAAAACTAATCAAAGCTTATGTAAATCTTTGAAAATCCTGCTACGTTTAAGGAGCTAAACCCAAGCCTCTACTGCATTATAATATTCTACTTATTCCTAAAAATAACCCCCATGAGAGATAAGAGTGGAAGGATAAACCAGGATGTACCTTGTTGTTTTAGTTAGCAGAGATTTGAAATTTTTCATCTTTCATGAAAAATTTATGGTTTATACTTTTGTAATTGTGTTTAAAGGAATTAAATCTTAGAATGGTTTTTTATATACAAAGGGTGAGAAATATTAGTAAATAGTAAATCATGGTATATATAAATTTTTCTGTTTATTTCAAAGTAACTCTGTAAGATAGGAAATTCTATTTCTGAATTGTAACTCACCGCCAATATACCCTGGTCTCCTTCAGCACTGTTACTCCAGCCACCCCCAACATACACTTTTGATTATTTATTGAGCCTCCTGTGTTTTTTTATATAAGAACAGGCAATTGGGAATACATATATTTGTTGCCCACCTTTGTCTTTGTAATGAGTAGTTGGAATCTGCAGAGTTGATGTTTGCTGACAGCTTACACCCCGTCTGTCCCTCTTCCCCTTGTGTCCCCACCTGGACAAGCTGTTAAGAAAGTCCTGGGGCTCCCTCCTCTGGCACTGGCTTCAGATACCAACCGCACAAGCAGAACTCTTTCCCTGCCCTCCCCCCCCATCAAAGATTTTTTCCTTGCTCAAACTATTAAAGTTTGAGCCTGATTAACAGGCTCCTGAACCTCCTAGGCCTATTTGTGTAGTTCTTTGTAAATCCATTTTTAGTAAGAACCCTGCTTTGTCAGTTGAACCAGAATCTCCCTACCCCCCCGTATCTGATCGCGTTCCCCCACTTTCACCACCCCTCAAGTGATGTGTGATCACCCTGGCCTGTCTTCAGTACAATCCGGTTAGGTCCGTTTAGTCAGAACCCCCTAACCCCTGACTATTTCTTTTAATTTTCCATCCCCACCTTGATCTCTGGCCATGAATTCCCACTCGTCCATACTGTATTCAGTGTTGAGCCCAAACTCATTTTTCACCCCCTGTGAAATCCCATCGCAGTGATCTCTATACCTGTCCCAGTGGTTCTGGGTAAAATTTGCTTTACCCTCTTTGACAAGTGTCATTGAATATTTTTTCTTTAACACCCCCTAGCCATGATAAAAGCCCAGGCCAGGATACTTTCCTTGCTTGCTGAAGCCATTTCAGAGCTGCTTGAGAGGCGGTTCTTGCTCTCTTCTGAGACTCCAATTGTGTCATAAGCCTCATCCTACCCTCTGTGTGTGTGTGTATGTGTATGATATACCAGCATCAGTCTCAACATGGGAACCACACCTCTGCAGATAACCATAACAGTTGGTGCCGTAAGCGGCATGTTCAGACATGACCACCACTCGTGGGTCTGTCTTCTCTTGCTCTGACTCGCTCACCTGCTCTGCTGTCTGATGGTGGCCGGCACTGTGGGCTGCTGGGTGCTGGGGAGTTTGAGTTGTGAGCTGTGCTGCCCTGTTCCATTGTTAACCCCACCAGGACTCAGTTCTACGATCAGCTGACCAGTGTTGAAAGTTTCAAGAATTCCTAAGCCTTTGGGAGCAGGAATATGGGGTTGGGGCTCTTGAAGGAATCCTGGGTTGATGTCTGTGCCAGTGTATATCTGTGTGTTAGAGAGAAACTGTGACAGAGGCTGGGTTGGTCCCAGCGTACCCTGGAGGTGGTGGGAGAGAGGGACTATACCCTGTGCAAGAGGTGGGTCCATCAGGTCCTTGTTCCCGAAACAGCTGTCATTTAAAATGAGAAAGAGAAGGGAGGGGAACGGCAGCCATTAGATGGCAGGCTGAGTCCATACTCCTTATAACAGAGACTCACCAGGACCCTTAACTTCTGCTGCCACTGCCCCTGCCACTACTGCAGCTAAGATCCTGACCGTCCAAGTTATACTGGGGACAACACTCATGGCACCCCTGTGGAACAGCAAAGGGATTAGTTCAAACCAGACTTAAGCCTGGGGTCCTTAAATTCTATAAAGCAACCAGTTGTCACGGGGAAAGCTTCTAATCCAGGTGGTGTTGATTTGAGGCCCTCTAGAGGAGAAAAATATATAAATACCAGGGTAGAGAGGACACCCCTCCCCCAAGGTATATCCAGTGACACAAAAAACAAAACAAAGACAAGAGAGAGGGAATAAAAAAAAAAAAAAAAAAAAAAAAGGAAAGGCCTGCAATTTGACCCATTGGAAATCCAAAATATACTAAAAGAATCTATACAACAAAAAAGATAAAGGGGTACTGTTTGGTTTCTGGGGCCTCTACAACATAGGTTCTGAATTAATTTTGCCATCTGCTGTAATGCGCTAATTCACAAACCTTCATGCAACTAATCAATACCAGTTCTCAAATTACAGTCATATTGGGATCCTACTAAATTTAAGGAAGGTACCCCCGATAATCTTAGGGGAATTACTGAATATAAGATAGGAAACAAATAGGCATGTCTCACCTTAACTATCAGCCAGCTCTTCTCTTGCCTAAATTCCTCATGGTCATAGCAAGCATTGTCCTAAAGTATAGGAAAATTCTGAACCAATGATTCAAAAATTAAAATTAAATTAAGTCTTTGCCACTTCCAAATTGGTTTCACAGAATGGGATCCCACAGACCTTATCCTCCAAGTAAATTATGTAACATGGCCCAAGGTTAATTAAACAGAGCCTTGAAGGATTGGAAAACATTATACAAAAGTTATTTAGTGAAGAGGTGATTATCCCCTCTTAAAAGGAGAAGTAAAGATATCTCTCCTTTTAACAGCCAATTTCAGCTATTCTTAAACCTGGAAAGAATGAATGACACCTTACAATGGGTTACTGCAAACTTGAGGCTGTGGTTACATCGAATACGCACCTATTTTTAGTTTCCAGTATTATGGAAAGTACTAACTCCATCCAATCATCAAGTGGTAAATATCCTGCTGTCACAGGATTGGATGGAGTTAGCTAAGTCTTTTCTGTTCAGTGCCTGTTTCCACAGCCTGTCAGCTGCGGATAGCCTTCACCTCTGAAGGGACATGAACACCTTTACTGGTTACCCTCCAGTAACCTCAGTACCATTGCCACTGCACACAGTCTCTGCAGGCAGAGTCTGACCTGCATCCACCTGGCTCCATGAGCAGAGGTATAACATTACATTAATGACATCTCTTTGAGGAAGTTTATTTAACATTCATTCAGGACATACAGATATTGAAAAAGGGAGCTCATGAAAAGTGGATGGGCCATTAGCTCACACATACTGTGAGGCCCTGACACCATGGTTAAATTTCTAAAAATTATTTGGTAAATTCCCTCCCTGACACCATGAAGAAAGATCGTCCTTTTCAGCACCCACAGCATCTCCTAGGTTGTTATGATGTTTGAAGGCAACATATTCCTTGTTTACCAATTTTACTTCTATTCAAGAAACTGCCCCGTCTTAGCCCACACTTTATGCCATTGAAGCTGTAATTTCCACCAGGTACTAGGCTCTCCTGGAAATATAAGCTGTCCTAGGATGTGACCATCTGACCCTCCACGCAGCTGCTCGTTGTGGCTTGGGTCCTGGAAACAGCCCCCCACGAGCTCAGCACGTCTACTGAGATTTGAGACATGACGGCGGAGTGCAACCTGAGCCCTCTGGCATAGCCTACCTGCAGGAGGGGGCACCCTACCCCTCAGTCCCTTTCTAGATGCCACAGTTCTGGAAGAGGTCTCTTCGCCATTCACTATGATGTTACCTAGCATCTGAGAGGCCCAGGGGCCTGGTCTAGACTGTGGGGTTCATCCTCCCACCAGAACCAAGTGCCCCTGAGGTCCCACAGGAAATGATCAAAGATCGAAATGGAGCCAGACTCATTATTACATATGGTGAGATCACTTGTAAGTGTCCGTGTTTGTGAAGAAGTGGCACAGTTCCGTGAGGGCCTCTTGGCCTCATGGTTCAATGCAGTGTCGGTGGAGGGAACAGTTCCCGCCCACGGCCAGTACCAGCTCCGCTCTGAGACCTGACGTCCCGCTTGCTGTCACTCAGGCACGGGAGGGCGGGGCCTTGCATACTGTCCAATCAGGGGAGTCACTGGTTACAGACGTGTGGGCGACGCTCCAATGACTACGTGGGGCGAGTGGTCTGCGTGCTCTGTTGCTCTTCAGTCGGGGGCCTCGACCTGGGTGCCTGATTTCTGCCCCTAAAGTCCTCAAGTGGCTCAACGGCAT
Organism: Balaenoptera ricei; assembly: GCF_028023285.1. NCBI lineage: Eukaryota > Metazoa > Chordata > Mammalia > Artiodactyla > Balaenopteridae > Balaenoptera > Balaenoptera ricei. The sequence goes on along the minus strand of NC_082641.1, from coordinate 172,179,686 downwards.
CCTCTGTTGCTGTGACCTGCACTTGCCACGAGAGTCGTGAGGTGGACAACGCAGAACCAGAGAAACTGGGAAAGGGTGAGTTGGGAAAACGGAGGCGGAAGGACCGGTTGGAACTGGCCATGGTGGGACCCGGGCCTCCCCGCGGTCAACTCCGGAGTCTGCAGCCCAGAGTCCACCCGCGGCGCGGCCGGCAGTCGGGACCCAGGGCGGCCTCTCCGCTCACTGCTGCGGCCGTGTCTACTCCGGATTGTGTGGTGTCCACGGAGAGGGTGATCGCTGGACAATCGGGGACTCGGTGTCAGGGCTTCATGCATAGGTGGAGCTGTGGTCTGTGGGGTCCCCAGTCCCTCCTTTCTCCCTGGCGGGAGTGTGGGGACACTTCTTCCCCTCACTTTTCCGAATGTTTGAGGAACAGGGTCACAAATCCACGACCCTGTTCTTGCACCCCAGCTCTTCCCAGAGCAGGCAGTAAATGCCTAAATTTCCAGATCTTTCCGCACGTTCCCAAATGCCATCTTCCCCTCTCCAGTTCATAGCTTCATTACTAATATTTGTCCTCCGTGGTGCATTTTGAAGTACGCAGTATTGTTTATCATTCCTCCACAGAGCCATGGATGGTTCTTTTTAAAAATATATTTTTTACCTGTGGATGTTTTACATGAGAGGAAATCAGAGATTAACCACCTGGAACTATGTTGCTTAAAAGCCTAGTGTCTATGTCCCCAGAATCTCCCTGGGCACAGACATTCTATGGAATCCTTTGGGTAGAGTTTCCTCTTTGGTGACTTTCCTGGGTGATCTGTCCTTTCCTCACAGTTCCAGGTCAGAACTGCCCCTGCGTGAGTTTGCCCCTTATTCACTTTTTTTTTTTTAAATTTTATTTATTTATTTATGGCTGTGTTGGGTCTTCGTTTCTGTGCGAGGGCTCTTCTCCAGTTGCGGTGAGCGGGGGCCACTCTTCATCGCGGTGCGCGGGCCTCTCACTATTGCGGCCTCTCTTGTTGCGAAGCACAGGCTCCAGACGAGCAGGCTCAGTAATTATGGCTCACGGGCTTAGTTGCTCTGCGGCATGTGGGATCTTCCCAGACCAGGGCTCGAACCCGTGTCCCCTGCATTGGCAGGCAGATTCTCAACCACTGCGCCACCAGGGAAGCCCCTTATTCACTTTTTAAACTCTGTTTTGAAGTAAACATTTAAATATTTATTCATAGATCTTGATAGAAAATATAAAATATTTCCAAAGAAGCAAGAGAGCCGTGAAGATAAGAAAAAATAAATATTTTATTATTACATTCCATTTGTTTACATTTTTGTTTCTTTTTTTTTTTTTTTTCCCTTTAGCAGTGTAGGAACATTCTGAATTCTGCCCGTTTCTTTTGGGTGATTTCAAATTACAGTATCAGGGCTTAGACTTGCAACACCTAGAAGTGTGTTCAATGTGATTGTTTTCCGAACAATTTTTTTTCACCTTTTTCTTTTTCTTTTTTTAATTGAAATATAATTGACTTACAATGTTATATTGGTTTCAGTTTACAACATAGAGATTTGGTACTTTTATACATTACAAAATGATCAGGGTAAGTCTAATGACCATCTGTCATCATATAGAGTAATTCTAGTATTATTGACTATATTCCCTCTGCTGTACATTACATTCCTGTGACTTACTTATTTTATAACTGTAAGTTTGTACCTCTTCATCTCCCTCACCTACTTCACTCATCTCCCACCCCCTTCCCCTCTGGCAACCACTAGTTTGCTCTCTGTATCCATGGATCTGTTTCTGTTTTGTTTGTTTTGTTTTTTACATCCCACATATAAGTGAAATCATACAATATTTCCAAACAATTTCTTAGCATAGAAATGATTATTAACTGACATATTTAATTTCTGAAAGGAATAGATATTTGTGGGGTTTTTTTGAACTAGAAAACTGCCTAAAAATTTCCTTCCATGCTTTACACATAAACACTGGATTGAATGATTTTTCTGTATTGTTCAAACCCTGGGTTTCTGTATTTAGAGTATCGATGGTGGTCCAGATCAACTATGTGGGAAGAGAAGCCTGAGGTCATTTTCTCTAAGCTAAGGCCCCCTTGAGCCTGCAAAGGGAAGTACTTGAAGGCCCAGTTTCTTCCTGGGGAGCCCCCCTCTGCACGTGTCCTACCTCCTCACACTCAGCACAGAAGGAACTTTTGTACCGAGAGAAGCTACAGAGCCCTGGAAAGCTGGGGATGAGCATGGGATGGTGGGTAGGGGGATGGGGAGGTGATGCCCTTTCTGAGGTTCTAACTGTGGCTGTAGAAGTAGGCTTGAGCTTCGCATCCACAGTGTAGGTGCACTTAGTAATCTGAGTACATTGAGAAAGTCTGTGAAGGTCAGGAGTTCTGTCTTCTAGACAAAGGGTTTATGAGTTGGGGAGTTCATTTGAATCACAACCTTAAATTGAATCCTGCCGAGAGTTTTCTCACTTGTGAGAACTGAAGCCTTAGAGAGGGAGTATTTTCATTATGCCCTGAGAAGAGGGTGTGCAGAGCTCCCAGAGTTCGTTCCTGTGGTTGGTCAGGTGTCCCTCCATCCTCCATCACCAGGGACTGACTCTAGGGGTTGTATTCCAGCAGGCAGAGACTGGACTGCAAGCTTGGGTATCTGGGTTTTCTTCTGAATTATAGGGAAACACCTGATTCAAACATTTGCATTTCTTTCCTTGTATACCTTTATATATTGAATATTGCAGCTCTTAACTTTGTTTTCCCTTAGTAATTTGTGATATTATTTCCTGTGAATGTATGAGATTTTTCTTTGTTGGGCTTTGAAAATGTAAGCTGACTAAGAGATACAATGGAGGTAAGGCAAGAAATTCTGGAACCAAACGGAATTTTATTTTTATTTTAATTGCTATGAGAAAAACTACTTAAAACTTATATAAATCTTTGAGAGGTCTAATACATTTTATGGATTAGTCCCAAATCCTGTTACCAACCAGGGTTCTAAGTTCTAAGAGGCCAGACAGGAAATTCAGGCAAGGCTTTATTGGGGCCCCTGCTGTAGCAGGAGGGAGCGAAAACAAGTAACAGGTTCCCTTGCTCGCTCCCTGGGGCGGTGGGGGAGTGGGCAGCTGGTACCTTATATGGGGTCGTTCTGGAGGGGTGGCTTAGGTGGTCTGCCTTCTCCTTTGGTGGTGCTGTGTGGGTTTTTGGTCTTTTTGTATCTTGTTGTTCAGAATTTGCCCCAGCTTCACATACATGCATTTTTGTTAGTCCCTTACAGTTTCTTTGTATTTTGTTGCTTGTCCCTTACAGTTTCTTTGTATTTTGTTGCTAGAGGTTTGTCCAGATGCAAGCACTGCAGCAAAGGGTCCCAGGTCCCAGCCTGTCTCAATCCTTAGTGCATTATATTACTCATAATAATAATGCATAATAATAATCCCCCAGAGTAAGATATAAGGAGAAACTATAAAGCTTCTTACGGTTTATAATGTTTATAAAGTTTGTAGTTTATAGTGCTTCTTAGTTAGAAAGAGATTTGAAATTTTTCTCTTTTTTATGGTTAAAACTTTTATAAGAGTTAGTGTTTAAAGGATTAAATCTTAGAATGGTGTCCTTATAGAAAAGTAAAAATTAAATGAATTAAAAATTGTTTTAAAAAGCAAAAGCAAGTTAATTAAAAAGTCTATTGAATAGACAAATATGGTTTTTATAAATTACTCCACTTATTTTAAATAATCGTGCAACAGTTAGCAAAATTCTGTAAGATAAGAAGGTCTAAATTAGACTCAGTGTCTGAACATTTTGTTTTCCTCCAGTGTTGTTGCTTCAGCCACCCCGAAAAAGCTAGTGGTGATCATTTCTTGAGTATCCTGTGTTTCTTTATCTAAAAAGAAGCATTTGCGAATGCATATTTTTCTTACCCATCTTTGTACTTGTAGTGAGCCCACGCTTTTTGATATTTGACTGCTCTCAGCTTAAGCCTCATTCCCCGTCCCACCCCGAACCCTACCCCGTGCTGCTTGAGAGGCCTGCCCTGCCCTCACCTGAAACTTCAATTATGTGACTCATAAGCCTTTTCCTACCCTCTATGTGTGTGTGTGTGTGTGTGTGTGTATTTATGCCACACTGGCATCACTCAACATGGGAACCACACCTCTGCAGGTGACCATACAGTTGGTGCAGTGAGCAACAGCATGTCCACACATGACCACCACCCGTGGGTCTGTCTTCTCCTGCTCTGACTCGCTCACCTGCTCTGCTGCTTGATGGGGGCCGGCATTGTGGGCTGCTTCTTTCTGGGGAGCTCGAGTTGTGAGCTGTGCTGCCCTGTGTTGCATTATTGACCATACCAAGCCTCAGTTCTAGGTTAAGTGGACCAGAATTGACAGTCGAGAATTCCTAGGCATTTGGGAGCAGGAGTATGGGATCTAGGTCATCCTTAAGTTAATCCTAAATCAGTTTCTTTGCCCGAATTATCTGTGCATTAGAGTGAATCTGTGACAGAGGATAGGTTGGCCCTAACCCATCATATCACTGATGAGAGAGGGAAACTATACCCTGTGCAAGAGATGAGCACATCGGGTAATTGCTCCGAAAGAACAATTATTTAAAAAAAGAAAGAAAGAAAGCATGGGGGAAAGGCAGCCATTTAGATGGTGGGCTGAATCCACACTCCTAATACCAGAGGACTTCCCAGGACGCTTTAGTACCTCTGCTGCTGCTGCTTCTGTTGTAACAAAGATCCCCACCATCAGGGTTATAGGGGACAACAGGCATGGCCTCACTGTGGCACAGCAAAGTTTAAGCAGCCCTTAAGCTTTATACCAAACAAAATTCAACTGATAAATTTAAAATATCTTATTGACTTTATTCAGTGATTCATGCATCAGTCAGCACCTCATCTAGCAGAAAGGAACTTCGAAGAGCTGCACAAAATGGAAGGCTCAGGTAGGCAGAAGGGAGTGGGGACAAAGAACTTTAATACTATGGAAAAGTGGATTGGTCTGGCAAGGTATCAATACTATTCCTTTAGGGGATAGGAGCGGTCTGTGTGGCAGATTACTTAACTAGTGCTGAATGGGTAATTCCTGATTGATGGTTTAAGATTCCATTTTGGGGACAGCTGAAACTGTAATTAACTTGGTTTGGTGACATGCTGCTTAGTATAAGTGATCTCATTTTGAGCCTGTTATCTTGTTTGTAACATTTACAAGGTAACAATCGTCATGGGAGATGGCACTTTTTTGTGGCTCTCTAGATGAAAAAATTTACAAATACCAGGGTAGAGGGAATACCACCTCCCCGGGAGTGTATCCAGTGACCAAAAAAACCCTGGAAAGATAGGAGGGAGAGAACAAAGGAAAAAGAATACAGAAACAAATGTCTACAGTTTGACCCAATTGGAAATTCAAAATATCCTACAAGAATTTACACAACAAAAAGATTGAAAGGAAAGACAAATAAAAATTTTTTTAAAGAAAAAAGATATGAAAGGACACTATCCTGCTTTTGGGCCTCTACAGCACAGGTTCTGAATTAATTTTACCTTTTGCTGTAATGCACTCATTCACAAACCTTCATGCAAATAATCAATACTAGGGCTCAAGTGTGGGATACCTGGGAATCCCACAAAATTTAAGCAAGGTATCCTGGATAATTTTAGGGGAGTTAACTAAATATCATAGAGAGGACAAATGGATATGTTTCACCTTGACCATGAGGACTAAATTCCTCTTGGTCATAGCACCCATTGTCTTAAGATATCCCACACTGAGCAGAGGCAAGTCTGAACCATTGAGTTATAAATGAAATTTTAATTTAGTCTTTGACACTTTCAAATTATATAGGGAAAATGGAACCCCACAGGCCTTACCTCCCAGTTAAATTATTTAGTCTGTCCCACTAGAAATTAAACCTTATATTGGGCCTTGAAGGATTGAAAACCATTGTGTAACACCTTTTAATGAAGAAGTGATTATTCCCTCTGCTTCTCCTTTTAACAGCCTCATTTAACCTGTTCTTTTTTTTTTTGGCTTGTGGGATGTTAGTTCCCTGACCAGGGATCAAACCTGGGCCCTGGCAGGGAAAGTGCCGAGTTCTAACCACTGGACTTCCAGGGAATTCCCTTAACCTGTTCTTAAATCTGGGAAGAATGAATGACACTTCACGCTGGATTACTGCAACTGTGAGGCTGTGGTTACACAAAAAAAAACCCTACTCCCAGCCCCCAACATTATGGAAATTACTGGCTCTACCCATTCAGCAATGTAAATATCCTGCTCTCCCAGATTTGGCTAAGTCTGTTCTGTTCACTGTCTATTTCAACAGCCTCTCAGCTGCAGTTGCCTTCACTTCTGAAAGGATATGATACACCTTCACCTGGTGCAGTTGCCTTCACCTCTGAAAGGATATGATACACCTTTACCTGGTTACCCTCAGGGAACCTCAACACCACTGTGAGCACACACAGTCTCTGCAGGCAGGATCTGAACTGTAGCCACCTTGCTCCAGAAGCACAGGTGTGACATTACACCAATGACATCCTTTTCTGAAGACATCAAAACATAAAAATGCTGACAAAAAAGAGCTCCTAAACAGTAGACAGGACATTGCTGGTATTTAATGTGAGGCTCTTAGCAGCTTGCTTAAATTCCTAACAATTATTTGGTAACCTGGGGCCCACTCTCCCTGACACAGTGAAGAAATAACTGTTGTCTCTCTCAGCACCCACAACCTTGTCTAGATTCTTCTGGTGTTCTGGAGGCATCTAATTCCTTGTTTACAAATTTTCCTTGAGCCCATTTATTACTATTACTTGTACATTGGCCCACCTTGAATATTCCCCCTACAAAAAAAACAAAAAGGCTCTGGACTCAGGTCAAACTGCCAGATGACAGGCACTTCCCTTAGTGCCATCAGACACTGATTCACAGTAGAGGGTTCAGTGACCTCGTCTTCTGCCTCTGGAGTTACCGTCAGTAACTGCCCTAGGCTCCACACTATATGCCATTCGAGCTGCAGTTATCCCTTCTGACAGAGCTGTGCTAAAAACAGATAGCCCTGAGCATGTGACCCTTCACCCAGATTCCCACTATGATTTGGGACCTGTGAACAGCACCCCAAGAGCTCAGCTCAGCTATGGAGACCCCCTTCAGGCAAGATACAGCTAAACCTGGGCCCCCTGCCATAACCTACTTGCGGGAGGGGTGGCCTCCCCTCTCTTCAGTCCCTTTCTGAAGAAAGTCACCCCCTTCCCAGACCCCTAGGCTCCCTGTGAGCTCCTTAGGATTCCCTGAGTGAAAAGCAGTGGGAGTTTCAGACATTAGAAACAACATCTCCACATTCATACATGATCCAGCTCAGGCAGAGTTGCTGCTTTTCATCCCTTATTTGGGACATCCTGATGAAGGATGGGACTCAAGAGTGCACAACTGACCAAAAATCAGGCTGTCATCTGAGCCCTGATCAGCAACTGGCTTGGACAGCGTGTGTTTACAGACCCCTGGATGATTGTCTAAGAGTTTGTGGTAAAAGAATTCTGGGAATCTCTTGCCTAACAGGCACAATATAAATCAAGGTAACACTTGTCTGTATATGTACTCAGGCCTCGCCAGGACACTCTTACCCACGTCAGAGTCCCAGGCACTACTGATAGTAACCAAGGCACACATTTCACTTCTCAGAATATCCAGGGCTGGGCTGTGGAACACGGCATTCAGTGTAGTTTTAACCTCTCTTCCAAGTCTCAGGGTCCAGGCCTCATAAGAGCACCATAATGGCTTACTGAAATAACTTCAAATCAGTTGAATGAAAGATGGCCCTTTTCAGTTATCAGTCATCTGAGATGAATGTTTTTTTTTTCTTTTCTTTTTTCTTTGGGTCTTCTTTCCCCACTGATTCCGCCAAGCCTGTTCCCTTGGCTGTGGTTTCGCTGGATAGTAGGTAGGGTGAGATGAATGTTAATGTATCTGTCTTTACCTTTTTTTTTCCTAACAGACTTTTATTTACAGCAGTTTTTGGTTTACAGAAAACTTGATCAGAAAGTAAAGAGTTCCCACATAACCCCTGTGCCTCCACGTAGTTTGCCCTATTTTTAATATTTTGTATTACTGTGGTGTATTTGTTACATTCGATGAACCAATACTGATGCATTAAAATCTACATGTAAGATGGTTTTGATTCTGTGTTATACAGTCTCTGGGCTTTGACATTGTGAAATGACATGTGTCTATCGTTTCTGTATCATGTACTTTCACTGCTCTAAAAATCTCTTGTGCTTCACGTCTTTATTCCTCCCTCCCACCCCAAAATCACTGGCAACCAAGGATCTTTCACTTTCTCATAGTTTTGGCCTTTCCAGAACTATACAATCACTTAGCAGTCTTATTTTAAGATTTCTCCATATCTTTTTGGCCTGATACCTCATATCCTTTTTTAAAAATAATCTTTATTTTATTTGTAATACTAAGTTTATATCTTATCACTTTCATGAGGTTGCTTTTTTTGTTGTTGTTGCTGCACCGCGTGGCATGTGGGATCCCGGACCAGGGATCAAACCCCCACCCCTTGCAGTGGAAGCACAGAGTCTTAACCACTGGAGCACCAGCGAAGTTCCACCTCATATCCTTTAGTAATATTAAATATTAATAATATCTTAATAATATTAAAAATATTTAATAATATTTCATCGAATGGATGTTCCCATGGTTATTTTTTCTGTTATTTATTGGAGGATATCTTGGTTACCTGTACGTCTTGATGATCATGAATAAAGCTCTTATAAAAATTTGTATGTAGGTTTTTTTATGAACGTAAGTTTCAACTCATTTGGGGAAATAGGAAGGAACCTGCTTGCTGGAGTGCCTGGTAAGAATAGGTGTAGTTTTAAGAAACTGCCTGTTTTCCAAAGTAGGCATATCATTTCACATTCCCACCAGCAGTGAGTGAGGGTTCATGTTGCTGCACATCTTCTCCATCGTTTGGTGTTTGTTCTTGATGTTTTGATTTGAGCCATAATAGTGTCTAGTAGTATCTCATTCTTCTTTTATTTGCAACTCCTGTTGACATATGATGTTGAGCATCTTTTCTTACGCTTATTTACCATTCATATATCTTCTTTGGTAAGGTATATGTTCAGATATTTTGTCCATTTTTAATTGTTTGATATATTGATTTATAAGAGTTCTTATAAATGGACATGTTGAATACCAGTCCTTTATCAGAGAAGTGTGTTACAAAGATTTTCTCCCAGACTTCAGCTTGTGTTTTTAATCTCTTAACACTGCATTTCACAGAACAAGTTTTCATTTTAGTGAAGTCAAACTTACTATTTTTTTCTTTCGTTGATCTTGCTTTTGATGTTGTTTCTAAAAATTTATCACCAAAGCCAAGATCACCTAGATTTTCTACTATGTTATCTTCTAGGAGTTTTGTAGTTTTGCAGTTTACATAAGATCTATAATCCATTTTCAGTTAATTCCTGTGGAAGATTTATGATTTGTGTCTAGGTACATTGATTGATTACGTGGTAGGGTCTTTTTGATGTTGTTTTTGTTTTTGGCAGGTGGCTATCTAGTTTCCCTGGCACTATGTGTTGAAAAGACTGTTTTTTTCCATTATATTCCTTTTGATTCTTCGTCAAAGATCAATTGACTATATTTGTTTGGAATGATAGGAAAGCACTGACTTTTGTATATTAACCATTTATGATCTATAAGAAGGCATTGACTTTTGTATAACCATTTATCCTTCAACCTTAATCTACTCTCTTATTTTAGTTCAAGAGGTTTTCTTTGTTATTGTTGATTCTTTGAGTTTTTCTCCATAATCATGTCATATGTGACAAAAGACAGTTTTATTTTCTACTTCTCATTCTGTATACCTTTTATTTCCTTTCCTTGTATTTTCTTTCATTGGATTAGCTTAGACTTCTGGTACAGAGTTGACTAGGACTGGTGAGAGAGGGGCCGTCATTGCCTTCTTGATCTTACCAGGAAAGCATCTAGTTTCGCACCATAAGTATCATGTTAACCACAGATTTCTTGTAGATGGTCTTTCTCAGGAAGAGGAACTTCCCTTCTATTTGTTGTTTGCTGTCATGAATGTATTTTGTCAAATGCTTTTACAGTTTTATTTTCTCCCTTTTTGTTCCTGTTACTAATAATTTCTTTTTTCCCTCTTTTTTTTCTCAGCTTGTGTACACGTATCTTAATTTTATTAATATTGTCAAAGAGCCAGCTTTTGGTTTTGTTGGTTTTTCTCCACTGGCTTCCCATAACTTCATTGATTTCTTCTCCAACTTTTATTATTTATCTTCTTGTGCTTAATTTTGGTTTAATTTGCTCGTCTTTTTCTAGTTGTGTAAGGTTGAGGTTTAGATCACTTATTACACCGATCTCTTTTTTCAAGTGTATGCCTTCAATGCTATAAATTTTCTTTAAGCACTTTTTGCTAGATCCCACAATTTTAATCAATTGTACTTTCATTTTTGTTTAATTCAAAATAATTTTTAATTGCTCTTGAGTCTCCTTTGATCCATGAGTTATTTAGAAGTGTGTTGTTTAATCTCCAAGTATTTGAGGAGTTCTGAATATCTTTCTGTTATTGATTTCTAGATTAATGCCTTTGTGGTCTGAAAGCATATTTTATATGATTTCTCTTCTTTCAGGTTTGTTAAGGTGTGTTTTATGTTATACAATGTGTTTTATCTTCATGAATTTTCCATATGCCCTTGAGAAGAATATATATTCTGCTGTTGCTTGATGGAGTTATTTCACAGTTTTCAATTAAATCCAGTTGCTGCTGGTTCTCATAATTATTAATGGAGGAGTGTTGAAGTCTCCAGTAATAATAGTGGAGTCATCTATTTCTCCTTGCAGTTCTATCCATTTTTCCCTGGTGTATTTTGCCACTTTATTGTGGGCATAAGCACAAGGATTGCTGTGTCTCCTTAGAGACTTGACCCCTTTATCATTATGTAATGCCCCATTTTATCCCTGTGCTTTATCTGAAATTAGATATTTCAACTATTTAAAAACATTTTTTAATGTTTTGTCCATACTGTGCAGCATGTGGGATCTTAATTCCCTGACTGGGGATTGAACCTGCGCCCCCTATACTGGAAGCATGGAGTCTTAACCACTGGACCAGAGTCTTAACCACTGGACTGCCAGGGAAGTCCCCTCAACTATTTTTTAATGTTAACATGATACATCTTTACATATCTTAGTCTTACTCCATCTGTCTTTAATGTAATGTCAATTTGTTACAGACAGTACATAATTGGGTGTTGTTTTTTTATCCATTCTGACAGTATCTGTCTTTTGATTGTTGTATCTAGACCATTGACTTTTAAAGTGATTATTGATACAGTGGCATTAATATCTACAATAATTTTTGTGGTTTCTATTTGTTGCTCTTGTTCTTTTTTTTCCCTTTTGTCTTCTGCCTTTTTTCTGTCTTCCCTGGCTTTGAGCATTTTACTTGATTCTATTTTTTCTTCTCCTAGCATATCAATTATACTTTACTTACTTTATTATTGGTTGCTCTTGAATTGTAGTATACATTTACAGTTAACGCAAGTCGACCTTCAGGTATCACTAAACCACTTCACTGGTTGTATAAATTCCTCATATTCCCAATTCCTCTCTTCCTGTCCCTTTCAACATTGCTGTCATTCATTTTGCTTATCCATAAGCTATAATTACCAAATAAATTGTTTCTGGTATTATTTTCAATAAGTGTTATCTATCAGATTAATTAAGAACTTTTTAAAGTGATATTTTCCCTTCATTTATTTTTTTCTCAAAAGCTCTCCCTTTATCACTTTCCTTCCTTTTGAAGAATTTCCTTTAACATTTCTTGCAAAGCAAGTGTACTGGTGACAAATTCCCTAATACGTTTGTCTCAAAGTCTTTATAAATTCTTTTTTTAAATAAATTTGTTTATTTTATTTATTTATTTTTGACTGCGTTGGGTCTTCGTTGCTGCGCGCAGGCTTTCTCAAGTTGCAGTGAGCGGGTGCCACTCCTCATTGCGGCGCACGGGCTTCTCATTGTGGTGGCTTCTGTTGCGGAGCACAGGCTCCAGGCACACGGGCCTCAGTAGTTGTGGCTCGCGGCCTCCAGAGCGCAGGCTCAGCAGTTGTGGCTCACGGGCTCAGTTGCTCCACGTCATGTGGGATCCTCCCGAACCAAGTCTCGAACCTACATCCCCTACTTTGGTAGGCGGACCCCTGCTTTGGCAGGCGGATTACCGACCACTGTGCCACCAGGGAAGCCCTGTCTCAAAGTCTTATTTTCCCCTTACCTTTGAAGGATAATTTTGCTCAACAATGAATTCTAGTTAGATCCTTTTTTTCTATCAACACTTGAAATATTTTATTCACAATTGGTGCAGCCACTTGATCAAGTCAGGCAGTTTCTCAAAAATTAAATCTATAATTATCATATGACCCCCCAGTTCCTTTCCCAGCTCTATGCCTATGAAAAATGAAAACGTGGTCAAACAGAAATTTGTACATGAAATTTATAGCAATGTTACTCATAGTAGCCAAAAAGTGGAAATAATCTGAATGTCTATTAACAGATGAAAGGATAAACAAAACATTTTATCCATCAAGTGGAATATTATTTGGCCATAAAAATGAATGAAATATTGATTAATGCTACAGCATGGGTGTACCTTGAAAAAGCTATGCCGAATGAATGAAATCAATCACAGAAACCATATATTACATAATTCCATTCATTTGAGAGCCCTGAATAAGGAAATCTATAGAGACAGATAGTAGATTAAGATTTCCTAAGGCTGGATATTGGAGGAGGAAGATGGGATATTGGGAGTGAAAAAGTGAAGAGGAATTTCTTTTAGAGATGATGGAAATCTTCAAAAATCAACTGTAGGAATGATTGCATATATCTGGGAATATACTGAAAACCTTTGAATTGTACTCTTTAATGTAATGCATTGTATGGTATCTACATTATGTCTCAATAAAGGTGTTCATATAAATTAAATACATTAAGAGTTATGCAATTCAATCTTGTAGGCATATAAGAGTTTCCAGATTGATTAACACATCCATCACCACACATGGTTACTTTTTGTGTGGGTGGTGAGATTACTTAATCCACTGTCTTGGCTGATTTCAAGTATACAAGGTAGGATACCGTATATTAAATCATCACATTGTAATCTTTAAATACAGGCAGTTTTATTAGTCATACCTCAGTAAAGCTGGTGGGGGCGGGGCACGGATTTCCAGATACTTCCCTGTTTAGATAAAGACTTACTATTTTTCTTCTATCAGTGAAAATCGGAATCAGTTGCCTTAGGGACATTATAGTCATTTACATTTTGAAGTTCTTGAGAAACACCGGCAAAATCTGATCTAAAATAAATTTCCTTCCAATGTAAAATGTGAATTTAATGAAACCTGTGTTGACGAAAAAATTAATTAGTCGATCTAAGAAAGAAATGGAAAATTTTATTCGAGCCAAATTGAGGATTATAACCTGGAAATATACCCTCAGAAAGCTCCAAGAATTGTTCTGCCCACTAGATGTCAAAGCACAGTTATATAAGATTTTGAGGCAGAGGGCTGTACATTAAATGATGTATTACTGACAGTTTACACAATCCAGGTCTACATGTACAAAGCAAGTATGAATAGTGGGTCATGGGTATTCGTGGCCCCTTACAAGATTAAGCAGGAAGGCTATCTCCTAAGGAGTTATCTTCTTGATACTAGGAGAATGTTGCTCTTTATGGTTGAGCAGGTATTTCTGCCGGTGGGGAGGTTTGGTTGATGCATAATGCTGATACACAATGCACAGTAGACGGGAAGGAGGAGGCCAAAGGGCAGAGAAAATTTTTTATGTTTAAATTTTCCTTGACCTGCCTTAGAGTATGAATTTTTATTTCATCACCTAATAGTTTAGTGAGTACATCTCACACCCTGTGGTTAGACTGAGTCCTTGTGCCCAGGCTGGGGCTGTTGGGTTCAAACTTCCCACAGATCCAAGTGCCCTGGGTTTCTTTCACTTAAGTACCAAATAAGTGGGGGTGGGAAAGGGATGGATGGAAGGCTCAATCCTTGCAAGGATCAAAGATCAAATGCAGCCGGGTTCTTTATTATCAGTGGTGAGATCAATTGCAGCCGGGTTCTTTATTATCAGTGGTGAGGTCACATTTAGTGTCTTGTGTTTCTAAACAAGGGTTGCAGTTCCCTGAGTGGCCTGACAGCCCTATGCCAAGCCCTTGATCCCTAGAGACAGAAGACCCTCTTGTTCCAGTGTGGCCTGGGCCACCCTCATTCTGTGTGCTTGTTGCACGAAAACTCAAGAATTCCCTGTAAATTGTGACCACATGTTCACAAGGAGCTGGGAGAAAAAAACTGTAGCCCCAGGCCAGGAGAAAGTTTTTTCTCCATACAAAAGATCGTGGCTGGGTCAGGTTCCCACCCACTGGCAGAAGGTGGTTCGGGTGAGCCGCGCATCCTCCCTCCTGTTGTAGCTCAAGCTGAGGGGCGTGGCCCTCCGAGCTATCCAATCAAGGGCGCCGCTGGAGCAGGTGGGTGGGGGCGACGTACCGCACCGGAGTGGACGTCCCTATTGGCGCCGGCCTCGCCGGAGATCGGGTATAGCCTGTGGTTCACGGTTCCTGGTAAGCGGGCCGCGGTGTGTGTTGCGCTGTGACCTGCACTGGTCGTGGGAGCCGTAAGAAGGACTCAGGGAGACCCAGGAAACCTAGAAATGGTGAGTGTGCTGCCCCTGAGTGCGGAGTCGGGGCGGAGCGTCTTGTGGGAACCGGCTGTGGCGGGACTCGGACCTCAGTCCCCTCCCGCCCGCAGCGTGGACGCTGGGCCGGCAGCCGGACCCCGGGCGTCCTGTCCGGTTATTTCGCTCGGCGCCCGACCCCAGAGCTTCGCTGGGCAGCGCTGTGCCTACATCCCCGCGTCTCCCCAGACTGTGCGGTAACCACGGGGAGGGTCATTAGTGACAGTCAGGCCTCGGTCTCTGGGGTTCGTGCGTGGGAGGAGCTGTAGTCCGTGGTGTTCCCGGTCCCTTTCTCCCAGGGGTCACCTGTTTTCTCCTGAGTTTTCCACATATTTGGGAAGCGGAGTCTCAAATCCATGCCCCTGTCCTCCCGCCGTAGCTCTTCCTAGGACTGTTAATAAATCCCTAAATGTTCAGATCCCTCACCTCCTTCCCAAAGCCAACTTCCCCTGTCTAATTCACATCATTATAATCAACTAACTGTTTGTCTTCCGGCTGCATGTCACACAGATCCAATGTTTTATCTTTTTTCTCCAGAGCCATGGAATGCTGTTTTTAAAAGATTTATATTTGTCTGTGGCTGTTTTTGTGAGAGGAAAGCCGAGAATAACCACTTAGAACTAGGTTGCATCAAATCCTCTTGCCTCTCCCCCTAATCTGTCCTGCACATACACATCCTATGGGAAGTGCTTTGGGTGGAGGTTCTTCTTTGGAAATTTTCCTGGGTGTTTTGTCAGAACAGACCCTCTCTGGGTTTGTCACCTCAGAAAGATTTTTTTCACTTATTTCAGTCTCAGTTTTTCAATAGAGGTAAAATGTATTTAATCAATAGAGCTTCAAAGACAGTATAAAATAGTTCGAAACAGGCAAGAAAGAGGTGAATTTTAGAAGAAAATAATATGTTCCAGTATTACACGTTCCATTTGTATAGGATTCTTTCACTCTTTATTCCCCTGAGCATGTATAGGAAGTTCCTGAGGTCTATTCTTTACTTTTGGGTGTTTTCAAGTAAATTTCCACAGCTTAGAATTGCAGAGTAGAAGTGTTCCAGTATGTTCCATTGTAAAGCAATTATACTCCAATAAAGATGTTTAAAAAAATTTTTTTTAAAAAGTGTTTCAGTATGATTATTTGTTTACAAACCAATTTCTTTCCCTGGAAATAATAATTACCTGACACCTGAATAGATATTTGGGGTTTTCTATTAGAACTCGTCAAAGTGCCTTGCAGTTTTCTTCCTTCCTTTCTACGTAAATGCTGGGTTTGAGTGACTTGGGATTGTTCACACCCTGGCTTTGTGTCATTTAAAGTATCAACGTTGTTCCAGAGCAACTGCAGAGTGGAGCAGAGGCCTGACCCAAGCTATGGCTCCCTTTCTGCCTGCAAAGGGAAGTACTTAAAAGCCTGTTGGATTCTTCCTGGGGAACCTCCTTCTGCTGGTGTCCTTCCTGCTCACACCCACCACAGAAGGAGTCCTTTAAACTGAGAAAAGCTACCAAACCCCTGGAACACTGGGGATGCATGTGCACACGAGGGTGGGAGGTGTGTCATGATGCTATTTCTGAGTTTGTAGTTGTGGTTCCTTAGGTCTAGACATTTTTAGGCCTTATGTTGAAGTTTTGCATTCAGAATGTAATTGGTGCACATTGAGAAGGTCTGAAGGTCAGGTGTTCTGTCTCATGGACAAAGGGTTGATGAATTTGGGAGTTCATTTGGGTCAGACCCTTAAACAGAATCAGGCTGAGAGTTTCCTCACTTGTGAGAGTAGAAGCCTGGGGGAGGGAGAGCTTCCATGCTTACAGCGGGGAGGACGTATGGAGCTCCCAGTGTTCTTTCTTGTGGCTGCGCAGGTGTCCCTACCCTCCTTCACCAGAGGCTGACACTGTAGGGGGTTACTTCTCAACCAGGAGTGTTTAGAACCCAAGTTGCGATTATGTTCAACTTTGTGAATGTGGTGGTGGTTTTGTTTTCTGAATTGTAGCGAAGCGTGCTGCATATCTGTGTTGATTCATTTAGCCATTGACTATTGCCGCCCTTTGAAACTGGTTCGCATTGGCATTCGGGGTTATACTATGTAAGTTGGTTGACACAGTGTAAGATAAGAAAATTGTGGAACCAGATAGAATTTTGGTTCCATTTAGGCAGGAGAACCTCAAGATGTGAGATATGGGTGTTTTTAAGTTCTCAGGTGCTTCTTTCATTTTCTAGGTCAGTGTCTGTCCATGTCTCTAGAGAACTTTGACTTTTAAGAGGCTATACTATTCCTAAGGCAAATGAATTCCTATTTTAATGCATGCGAGGAAAAAGCAGTTGAATTTCTTTTTTTTTTTTAAATTAATTAATTAATTAATTATTTTTGGCTGTGTTGGGTCTTCGTTTCTGTGCGAGGGCTTTCTCTAGTTGTGGCAAGTGGGGGCCACTCTTCATCGCGGTGCGCGGGCCTCTCACTATCGCGGCCTCTCTTGTTGCGGAGCACAGGCTCCAGACGCGCAGGCTCAGTAGTTGTGGCTCACGGGCCTAGTTGCTCTGCGGCATGTGGGATCTTCCCAGACCGGGGCTCGAACCCGTGTCCCCTGCATTAGTAGGCAGATTCTCAACCACTGCGCCACCAGGGAAGCCCTGAATTTCTTTTTTAATTGATACGAGGAAAACACCTCAAAGCTTATGGAAATCTTTGAAATTTCTAGTACATTTCAGCACTTAATTGAAACCCCTAATGTATTATAATATGCTACTCATACTATAAAAAATTTTATGTTAAATATAGTAGAGGGAGGAACTCTTACAGATCTTACTCAATTTATGATGGGCTTACATCCCAGTAATCCCATCGTAAATTTAAAATATTGATAGTTGAAAATGCATTTAATACACCTAACTTACTGAACAACATAGCCTAGTCTGCCTTAAACATGCTCAGAACACTTACATTAGCCTACATTTGGGCAGAATCATCTGACACGAGGCCTATTTTATAATAAAGTGTTGACTGTCTGATGTACTTTATTGAGTACTGTACTGAATGTGAAAAATAGAATGGTTGTATGGGCACAGGATGGTTGTAAGTGTATCTGTTGAAAGTTGAAAAATTGTAAGTTGAATCATTGTACATTAGGACTCTTGATAGAAATCCCTTGTTTTTTTAGTTGGAAAGGGATTTGTAAATTTTTCATGGTCTGCAGTTTTATATCTGCTAGTGTTGAAAGGATTAAATTTTGAAGTAGTTCCTTATGTAGAAAAGTTTAAATTTTGAAAAGCAAAAGCTAATTTAAAATAATGATTAATTATAGGAAAAGACAGTGTATGTAAATTTCTCTCCTTATTTTCAGTAACTAATGCATGGAAAGGTTGAATTTTTAAAAAATTCCTAAGATAGGAAACTAACTTACTTATCCTGTTCTACTCCTCTGCTCTTATTCCAGCCACCCTGAAATAACCAGTTTTGATTACTTCTTGATCATTTTGTTAGTGTTTCTTTGTATAAGAACAAACCAGTGCTAATGCTTACTGGATTTGTTCTTATAATGAGCGGTCGGGGGTCCACATATTTGATGTTTGACTACTGAAAGTTAAGCCTCACCCCTCCCTCTTCCCCTAGTTCTTCTTACCTGGACAGGCTGATAAGAAAGCCTGGAGGCTCCTGCCCTGTGAGCTGCTGTTTGCTGAAGAGCTCCTCCTGTGCCCTGTGCTGCCCTGTGTGGCATTGCTGACCCCACCAACCCTGGGTTCTATATACAGAGGACACCGAGTTGGAAGTTTTGGTAATTCGTTGTCCTCTCTGAGCAGGAGTATGAGAAAGGCTCCTTTGTTAAAGTGGTCCTCAGTCGATGTGTTGGCTGGAACCTATCTGTGTCTTTAAGTGAAAGTGTAACTGAGGCTGGGATTGCCTTGTCTTAGGGGAGTAAAAGGCTGATTATACCCTGTGAATGAGGGGAGCCCATCAGATGGCCACTCCTTAAAGAGCAGGTATTTCAGAGAGAGAAGGAGACTGGGAAAGGCAGCCAGTAGGTGGTGAGCTGAGTCCACTCTCCTAATATGAGGGCTCACCTCTGCTGCTGCTGCCCCTGCGTCTACTGCGACGAAGATCCTGACCCTCTGAGTTACGGGGGACAACACCCATAGCCTCACTGTGGCACAGCAAAGGGATTAGTTCAAACTTAAACTAAAAACTCTATAAAATACCCGGTAGTCGTGGAGGAGACCTCTGATCCCGATGGCACTAGTGTGAGCCCCCTGGAGGAAAAATTTTATGAGTCCCAGGGTAGAGAGGACACCCTCTTTTCCAAAGTATATCCTGGGACTTAAAATATAATATAGGGAAGGACAGGAGAGAAGGAACAAAAGGAAAAAGGTATTGAAAAAAGGCTCACAATTTTCCAGTTGGAAATCCAAAATATACTAAAACATTTACATAACCAAAAAGATAAAAAGGGCAGTCCTTGCTTTTTGAGCCTCTTCAGAGCATAGGTTTTGAATTAATATTAGAGTCTCCTATAATGCCATAATTCACAAACCTTCCTACAATTATTGAGTGAGAGATCTCAAGTTAGTTATACCTAGGATCTCAGTAAATTTAAGCAAGGTGTACTGCATGATCTTAGAGGAAGTACTGAATATAATATAGAGGGCAGATTGGTATACTTCACCATAACCATCAGAACTCTTTGCCTCTCCTTACGATCATAGCACCCATTGTCACAAAATGTCCCATAGTGAGCAGGAAAGCTCTGAACCAATAAATCATAAATTAAAATTAAGTTAAATTAAGTTCTTGCCACTTCCAAATTGGCTTCACAAAATGAGACTCCATGGTCCTTACCCCTTAGTTAAATTAGTTATGTGACCCAGTATAATTTAAACAGGGCCTTTGAGGATTGAACACTTTAAGAAACCTTTTATTTTGGGAAGAAGTGATTATCCCCAGGGCTTCTGCTTTGAACAGCCTAATTTGACCTGTTATTAAACCTGGAAAGAGTGAAAAACACCTCACAGTGGAACGCTACAGCCTTGAGGCTGTTGTCCCATCACATAAACCCCTTATTCCTAGTCCCCAGCATTATGGAAATTACTGACTCCATCTACTCAGCAACTGCTAAACATTCTGCTCAACATTCTGCTCTCACAGATTTGGCTACGTCTGTTCTGTTCAGTTCCTGTTCCAACAGCCTCTCAGCTGCACTTGGCCTTCACCTCTGAAAGGACATGATACACCTTTAACTGGTTACCATCAGGGAACCTGCCGCAGACCGGCTGCAGAAAGCTAGAAGTTCCTGGCGGTGAGGGGTAAGGAACTGAAAAGCACCAGTATGGGGTCAGAAGGGCCAAGACAACTGATGGTTGCAAGGCAAGTTTATTCAAAGAGCATGAATGTATATATAGGTTTAGTACAGAACGAATACCAGACAACAAATCAGCAAACCTTGTATTTCCACATAATTCTGTCGCCACTATCTATGCGCCACTGTCTATGCGCCATTATCTATGCGCCACTATCTATGCACCACTATCTATGCGTCAGCATGCCTTATGGGCCGTTCTTTGGAGATACAGACTTCCCCCTCAGGGCAGCACGTCCTTCTTCTGGGGAACAACCAGGGGCTCTTAGATCCAGAGCAGGCACCTGGAACGAAACTGGCCACAAGCCATTTTCCTTTTTTACGCTCAATACCGCAGCGTCAGGAGTGCATACCAAGAAAGAGACAAGCAGTTCTCCGCAAAGCAGAAAGCTGAATAAGCTTACAGCTTGGGGGCCACCACATTTCCCCCTTTTTTATTATTTTTTAAAGCTTGATAATGTAGTTTTAAGCCATGAACATCCTGACGCAAGACAGCGAAGCGCCCCATTACAAATCTAACAATACAAGGTAATAAACCGATCACCAATAAAAGTAGTACACCAATTGATATCAGGCCTGAGAGCCCTCCATGAATCCATTGTATCGGATTTAGCCCTTGTAGTTGATCTAATAATCCTTGAATCAAATTCTGGGGTCCATCTTCGTCCAGGTGGGCCTCTTGAATAGCTTGTATTTCGGCATTTAACTTTTGAATATCAAGGCTAATGTGTCCATCAGTCCATACACTTAATATATGCATTTTTACTTTTTCCCAATCCCATTGTGAATCATTATATAAATGTTGAGTTACACAAATCCAGGTATATTTGGCATGACAAATCAAACGCATTTTTAATTTTAAAGCCATAACTTGATCCCCTATTCCTATTAAAACATTTTTTAATTCATCTACTTCCGTTTTTAGTTGGGTATCAATATGACTTTGTAGGGCTAATGCCACACTAGTATTTTTAGATAACTGATTAACATAATGAGCCTGGTGAATAGTTTGTGAAAGAGCAATCCCAGCAGTGGCCGCAGTAGCAGTTAAAGCTGCTAAGGCTAGGATTGCACATATTAGAACACCTATAAATCTCTTTGGTCGTTTTAATGCTTCAGTCAATTCCAGCCAGGCTTGCATGCCAGTGTTATGATACCATGGTTCAGACAAATTAACAGGTAACATTATATAAGAAGGTTGCTTCATAATCATAACAGATGTAGATCCTTTAACGGGCAAAACACAACTACTAAAGATACAATTAACACAAGTAATATTATAACCTATAGGATTCATAGTGTATTCTACAATTAAATCTCCAATCAATAAAGCATAAGGAGGAGCGACGCAAGTAATCACCGGTCTATAAGAAAAGGATAAGGCAAGTTTCCAGAATTCCCATTGCTTGTAAAAAACAAGGCTGTTATTATTAACGGGGACAGAAGAAACTAGTATGGTGCCATTATCATAATCTAAAGTACACCAGACAGAGGCTTTAGTCCATGTATCATTACAAACAGGAAAATCAAACTGCGGGAATTCAGAAGCCATAAAAGCAGGAAATTGTAGTCCTGTGACAGTCTTTACGACCGTAATTTGATGTCCAGCTAATAACGTCCCTTGATTACCTATGGTAGTTTCAATACACAAATAATGTCCAGTATCTTCAATTCTCAAGCGATATATGCATAGAGAATGATCCAACGAAGTATTAGAAGCAAGCTTAGTTACTCTAGCATTCATGTGAATGGGAACGTTATCCTTATACCAAAATACAAAGGTGGATAAATCTTCTCGTCTAGGAACAGTCTGTTTGCAAGGAAGACAAATATTAGATCCCACAGCTTTATAATTTTTACGTAAATGAGTAAAAAATTGAGAATTTACAGTGGTTTGGTAAGAAATAGCATGTTCTAAAGCAACAGCCTTAACACAACCAGAATTGGTACTCATAGGACTTAAACAAACAGGGGGAGTATTAAACCAATTAGAGTAATTAACAGAAGTATTAGTAATAGGCAAATTTCCTAGCACTCTTCCAAAAGTAGAATCATTATAGAAAATTGGAAGGTCAGCTTCAGACCATGTAACAGGTTGTAATAAAGGAGGATCGGGTACATAAGCCCAATAAGATTTAGCCTCTATAGGTGGGGCTGCCAATACAGCTATCATGGCTAAAAAAAAGGTAAGAGGAGAGCGAGGATGAGCACTCTCCTCCATAATCCTACGTGCTTGAAATACTAAACATTGCAATTGATACCAAGTAATTTGATTTCGATCTCCCCTCGCCTCCCTGACAAGTTGTCTCCTACTCCGTCGCCGCATTCTTCTCGTCCGCCGGGGGAACTGGTTGGGGTGTGCTGTGGTCGATTGCGAGAGCCTCAGGCGACGCATTCTTCGAGTCAGGGTGTTTATTGGTGATGGCATGATAATGTCGAACCAAGCGCTCCGGGAGCCACCGCGGAGAGTCTGCCTCCCTAGGGAAAAACACAAACATGGCCTCGGCCCCATACTAAAACAGGGTCTGGTCCATGCCAAAGGTTAGTCATGGGATCTTTCCATTTAACAAGCGCTTTTTCAGGAGGGGTTCCAGAAAGACCTGTAAACAATCGTTCATAAGGCGTGTGACTAAATGCATCTAAAGTTAAAAAATTTAAAATAAATAAAGCATGATTAAGCATAATCTGAGGAGATCTATCATATTCCCCCTTTTTTATTTTTTGTAATGTAATTTTTAATTGTTGGTTGGCACGTTCTACAATACCTTGACCCTGAGGATTGTAGGGAATGCCTGTTTTATGTGAAATATGGAAAGTTGCACAAAAATTGGCAAAAGCTTTACTCGTATATCCTGGAGCATTATCTGTTTTTAAAGCTTTAGGAATTCCCATAGATGCAAAACAATGAAATAAATGACTAATTACATATTTAGTAGATTCCCCAGCCAAAGGCGTAGCACATATAAAATTAGAGTAAGTATCAACAGTTACATGAACAAATTGTAATTTACCAAAAGAGGGAATATGAGTAACATCCATTTGCCAAAGATGATGAGGGAGTAAACCCCGAGGATTGACTCCAAATTGTGGAATAGGAAGGTGGGGTAAACATTTAGAGCAGGACTTAACAATGTATCGGGCTGTTTCTCTAGAAATAGAGAATTGTTTTTGAAGCATAGCAGCAGATTGATGATGTAAATTATGTGACTGAGTAGCAAGATCCTGAGGTTGAGATAAACTTAAGCCTATAATCTTTGTATTTTCGTCAGCCAATTGATTTCCCAAAGACAATGGGCCAGGGAGACCTGAATGGGCTCGAATATGTAATATGGCTACAGGAAACTCATGCTGACGAATAATCTTTTGTAGTTGAAAGAAAGTCTGAAACAATTGAGAATCAACAGTATTGCCAATTATAGCAGTTTCTATGTTACGCAAAATAGTAACCAAATAATGGCTATCTGTATAGAGATTAAAAGAACAATGTGAAAAGATTTGAAAAGCCAAGGAAATCGCATGTAATTCAACTCGTTGGGCAGAGGTATGATCTGTTTGTTCTTTATGAAGTAAGTCATCAGAAATGACCACAGCGATGCCATTGGCAGAACCATCAGTAAAAACATTTGGGGCATTGAGAATAGGAGTTGAACAGATAGTTTTAGGAAAAATAAATAGATGTTGAGTAGCAAAATGAAGGAGCTTATTAGAAGGATAATGATTATCAATAATTCCTGAATATCCAGCAAAAGCAAGAGCCCAAAAATCAGAGACAAATAATAGCCAAGAATATTGATAAGTAGTATAAGGTATAATAATAGAATTTGGTTCATATCCTACCAACTGAATATTTCTTCTACGACCCAATTGAACAAGGGTTGCTATTAACTCATAATAAGGTGTAATGACTTTATTAGGCGTATTTTTCATATGAATCCATTCAAGAATTCCTGTTTCTTGCCATAATAAGGCGGTAGGGGTATGTGACGTAGCACAGATTATTAATAGTATAGGTAAAGAAGGCTCAATTCTAGTTAGCTGAGCAGATTGTATTGCTTTGTTTACAAGCTTGAGTGCTTGTTGAGCTTCAGAAGTTAAAATACGAGGGGAAGAAGGATCAGGACTTCCCTTTAGGATATTAAAAAGAGGCTGTAACTGACCCGTAGTTAATTTTAAAGAAGGTCGCAGCCAATTAATATCTCCTAATAACTTTTGAAAATCATTTAAAGTTTTAAGAACGTCAGTCCGTATCTCTATCTTCTGAGGTGTAATATTATAATTTGTGATATACTTACCAAGATATGAGAAAGGTGGGTTCATCTGTACTTTGTCAGCAGCAATGACTAGTCCTGATCGTGACAAATGACTTTGAAGGGAATTATAAGCCTTAAGTAAAATATGTTTATCAGAATAAGCAAGTAATAAGTCATCCATATAATGAATAAAATATATCTGAGGGAACTGTTTACGAACAGGGGCAATAACTTGAGTTACAAACTGTTGACATAAAGTAGGACTATTAGCCATACCCTGAGGCAGCATTTTCCATTGATAACGTTGCATAGGTTCTATAAAATTTAAAGAGGGTAAGCTAAAAGCAAATCGCAACTTATCAGCCGGAAATAGAGGAATAGTAAAAAAGCAATCCTTAAGATCAATAATAATAATCATATAATTTTTAGGTATGGCTGCAGGAGAAGGCAAACCTGGTTGCAGAGCTCCCATAATTACCATAGTTTGATTAACAGCACGTAAATCTTGCAATAAACGATATTTTCCCGATTTTTTCTTTATAACAAATATAGGAGTATTCCAAGGGCTATTAGACTTTTCTAGTCTGCCCAAAGCAAGCTGTTCATTAATTATATTATGAGCCGCCATTAATTTCTCCTTAGAAAGGGGCCATTGGTCCACCCAGACAGGATTATCAGAAATCCAAGTTATAGGGTCAGCATGTGGTGGAGGAGAATCCAAGGCCCCTAGAAAAAACCCAAGCCTGTTTTATCCCGTTTATTATCAGTCTGTAAGGGTAATTTATTTCCCTGTTGATTTTTTCCCAAACCATTCCTAGGATCATAACCTTGATTTAACAATATATTAGTTACAGTAGGGTTGGGACTAAGCAATAGGATTCCCATTTGTTGTAATATATCTCTTCCCCAAAGGTTAACTGGCAATCCGGGCAATACGTAGGGTTTGAATATTCCTTGATTACCTTCAGCATCCTGCCAATGTAGGTATTGCGAACTTTGTTGTGGAGAATTAGATTGGCCAATACCTTGCAACTGTGTAATGGTTTGGTGCACGGGCCAATTTTTTGGCCAATGTATAAACGAAATAACAGAAACATCAGCACCAGTATCTAATAACCCAGAAAAAGGCCTTCCATTTATTTTTAATACCAATTGTGGTCTTTCCCTACCAATTTGTTGAATCCAGTAAACTGCATCAGAGGAACCGAAAGCCCCAGTTCCTCTTTTGTTATATTGTAAAATTTTTCCTTCTGGTATGAATGGAATTAATAGAAGCTGAGCTATTCGCATACCGGGCGTGATAAGAAAAGATCCTTTTGATGTTTGAACCATAACCTTTAATTCCCCTTCATAATCAGCATCAATCACCCCAGGAATAATAGTTAAGCCTTTCATAGACATACTACTTCTTCCAAGGATTATACCAACCGTTCCCTGGGGTAAAGGCCCAAAAGTTCCCGTAGGAAGGGCTTGGGGTCCCATATCCGAGGTTAATAAGAATTGGGTGGAGGCACAGAGGTCCAGTCCTGCACTATTTGGCGTGGCCCTTTGAAGGGAGGAGATTCCATTCCCTGAGGAACAAAGGTCTGAGCTGGAGGCGGTAGAGAAGGTTGTGAGGGGATTATTGACATTGCTCCAATTGTTTGATGGGGCCGGAGCAGGCCCCTCCGGAAGTTTCCCCGACAAGGGAGTTCCATCTTTATGAGTCACTGATCGACATTCTTTAGCCCAATGCCGTCCTCTTTGGCATCGGGGACAAATTGTGGGAGGAGGAGATTTACCTTGAGGCACAGAATTTACGACAGGCATATTAGGAGTATCAACAGTACAATTTTTTGCAAAATGACCTGGCTTCCCACATTTAAAACAGTTTTTACTTTTAGCATTTGGCCCAAATCCTGCCTTAGTTAGGGCTGCAGCTATAGTTGCTCCCTGTAAGTAAGATGATCCAATATCAGAACAAACTCGAATATAATCCTCTAAATTTCCTTTCCTTTTCCATGGACGTATAGCTGCTTGACAAATATTATTAGCATTTTCGAAAGCCAATTGTTTGACGATAATTGCTCCAGAAGGACCACCAGAAATAATTCTATTAACAGCCTGTAATAATCTAGCCACAAAATCAGCATAAGGCTCATCTGCCCCTTGCCTTATTTTAGCAAGGTCTTCAGTCCTAGTGGAGGCAGGTAAATGTTTCCATGCATGTAGAGCTATATGACTGATCTGAGCATAAGCCACAAAAGGGAAAGCTAATTGATCCTGTAATAACTGATGTTGTCCTTCCCCAATCAACATCTCATAATTTACTAGCACATTATGTGCAGTATTTCTTTCAGCTTGTTCAGCAGCCTTTTCATAATATTCTGATTTCCAAAGTAAATAGTCGCCACCAGTGAGACAAGCACGAGCAATAGATTTCCAGTCTGCTGGAGGCAATGCTTCTGTTGCAATAGTATCCAACATAGTAATAGTGAAAGGGGCTATAGGCCCATATTGTGCACAGGCTGCTTTTAAATCTTTCAAAACCTTAAAGGAGAGAGGCTGATATTCCCGATTATTTTGTTGTGGATTTTGAGGATTGGGTCGTTCCACCACCGGACAGCAGAATAAAGGATCCTCCCCTCTATTAAGAGCTCCCCGTACTGCTTGTTGTAAAGGACTAAGCTTAGGAGGGATAGGGACAGAGACATGTAATTGCTGTAACCGCGGAAGAATATTTTCATCAGGATATTTTTCAGCCTCATATTTGGCTTCTTCACCCGCTAAATCAAAAGAAAAGTCATCATCATCAAGTGAATTAACACT
Source organism: Balaenoptera ricei (assembly GCF_028023285.1). Classification (NCBI taxonomy): domain Eukaryota; kingdom Metazoa; phylum Chordata; class Mammalia; order Artiodactyla; family Balaenopteridae; genus Balaenoptera; species Balaenoptera ricei. Next base: position 172,152,525 of record NC_082641.1, on the reverse strand, counting down.
CTTTATCCTCGGTGGCAACGGAGGAGCAGTATCTACTGCAGCAATATGTTCTACAGATTTAGCTGTTAATTTTGGAACTGAATCATAAATTGGATTAAAATAATCTCTTATTAAATTCCACAAGCTAAAAATGGAAACTGAAACAGAAGATGGTCCATGAGCTTCATGATATTTAGATAACTCATCTCCTACATGAGTCCAAATTGCTAAGTCCACTGATCCTCCTTCAGGGAACCAAGGACAAGCATCATATACTAATTGCAAAAATTCCAGAAGTTGTGAGGTAGTTACCTTAGTTCCACGGGCTTTTAACATTGAAAGCAAAACCTGAGCAAATAAATCACGCTCCTTAGAGCCCTTTTGTCCCATTTTATTTTACTTCTGACTCTCGAGTTACCGTCCTAAAAACGAAATTATTTCTTGTGGCCACACTATCTCACTCGAGAGTTCTACTTACCTGAAATCTTCCGAAATGCCTCACGCACTCAGGTCCCTGTTCGGGCGCCACTTGCCGCAGACCGGCTGCAGAAAGCTAGAAGTTCCTGGCGGTGAGGGGTAAGGAACTGAAAAGCACCAGTATGGGGTCAGAAGGGCCAAGACAACTGATGGTTGCAAGGCAAGTTTATTCAAAGAGCATGAATGTATATATAGGTTTAGTACGGAACGAATACCAGACAACAAATCAGCAAACCTTGTATTTCCACATAATTCTGTCGCCACTATCTATGCGCCACTATCTATGCGCCACTATCTATGCGCCACTATCTATGCGTCAGCATGCCTTATGGGCCGTTCTTTGGAGATACAGACTTCCCCCTCAGGGCAGCACGTCCTTCTTCTGGGGAACAACCAGGGGCTCTTAGATCCAGAGCAGGCACCTGGAACGAAACTGGCCACAAGCCATTTTCCTTTTTTACGCTCAATACCGCAGCGTCAGGAGTGCATACCAAGAAAGAGACAAGCAGTTCTCCGCAAAGCAGAAAGCTGAATAAGCTTACAGCTTGGGGGCCACCACAGGAACCTCAACACCACTGTGAACACACACAGTCTCTGCAGGCAGGATCTGAACTGCATCCACCTTGTGCCACGAGCAGAGATATGACATTAATGACATCTCTTCTGAGGAAGTTCATTTGATATTCAGGACATACAGTATTGAAAAAGGTGGACTTGTAAAAGGTGGATGGGCATTGCTCCAAACATATGAGGCCTGGATACCTTTAATGAATACATTAAAAAAAATTTAATAAACAGAAGGCCACCCCTTCCTGGCACCATGAAGAAATACCAATAGTCCGTCTCAGCACCCACAACATTGTCTAGATTCTTGTGATGTTTGGGAGGCAACATATCCCTTGTTTATAAATTTACCAGAGCCCATTTATGCGGTTAGTTGGAAATTGGGCCACCTTGAATGGACACCCCTACCACAGAAGGCTCAAGACTGTTGCCATACAACAGGCACACCTGGTAGTGTCCTCAGAGACTCCTTCACTATAGTGAAGAGGCTTCAGCACCCACCTCCCATACCTCCTGGTCACCCCTGATGGTCTTGTGTTGTAACTTCTCTCTTTTTCTTAGTTATGATCACAAGATGTTTATCAGTTTCATTGATCTTGTCAAAGAACCAGCTTTTTTTCTTTTAATATACTCCACTGATTTTTTCCCCCCAATTTTTATTATTTCTTTTATTCTGCTTACTTTGGGTTTAAATTGTTCTTTTCCTTCCGAAGGTAGATGTTTACATTGTTGATTATAGATTTTTCTTTTTTTGCTAGTGTATTTGTTCAGTGGCATAAATTTGCCTCTAAGCATTGTTTTGCTGCATCCCACAACCCTTGATTAGTTGTATTTTCATTTACTTCAAAATAATTTTTTATTTCTCTTGGGACTTCTTTTTTGATCCCACGTGTTATTTAGAAGCATATTGTTGAATCTCCACGTATTTTGGGGAGTTTCTGACTATCTTCGTGTTACTGATTTCTAGACTAGTGCCTGTGTGGTGTGAAAGCATATTTTGAATGACTGCTGTCCTTTCAAATTTGTTAAAGTATGTTTTATGTCCCAGAATGTGTTCTGTCTTGGTGAATGTTCCTTATGAACTTGAGAAGAATGATTTCCATGGATTACAATTAAATCCAGTTGTTCCATGGTGCTGTTGATTTCAGTTCTGTCCTTCCTAATTTTCTGCCTGCTGCAATTGATAATTCATGATAAGGAGGTGTTGAAGTCTACAACTAGTAGTGGATTCGCTTACTTTCTTGCATTCTATCAGTTTTGGCCTCATATATTTTGCCCATCTGTTGTGATGCATGTACACATGAACGATTGTTATCCCTTCATGGAGAATTGACACCTTTGTCATTACGATAAAGTCCCTCTTTATCTTTTTAAATTTATTTTATTGAAGTATAGTTGATTTACAATGTTGTGTTAGTTTCTGCTATACAGCAGAGTGATTCAGTTATGCATATATATATATATACACACATATACATATACATATTCTTTTTCATATTCTTTTCCATTATGGTTTATTACAGGATATTACACACTCTGCGTCATGGAGTGTGTAAATGGGTAATAAGAAAAGGGAGGAAAGAGTTTTTCTCACCAATGGATGTTCTTAAATTGATAATATTTATTTCATTTGTATAGCATTTCTGACATTTCCCAACATACTTTGGACGCTGCCATTAGACAGCAATAGGATTTGTAATGTGATCGCAGTAAAACTATGTAAATAATTTTCATGTGTTCCTGATGCTGTTAAATTTATGAGGAAGTAAGTATGGACAGAGAGTTAGTTTCTGATGATCAAGTCAGAGAATAAATGTTGGGAGACAGTAGAATCATATGTAACCTTCCTTATAAATGGAGTATAGATGTCTAGTGCTGTCAGTCTTACTCATCCTACCATACATATATATGGGATGTTGTAGGACACAGTGGTCTTTGAGGATGTTGCTGTGAACTTCACCCTGGAAGAGTGGGCTTTACTGGATTTTTCACAGAAGAAACTCTACAGAGATGTGATGGGGGAAACCTTCAGGAACCTGGCCTCAGTAGGTAAGGATGACAACTTACTTTCACCTTGCCAGTCAAAGGTCAAGTTTTTCTGCCCTACAGTATTATTCTAAGAGGTGGAATGTGTACAGGGAGGACATTGGTAAATAAACTAGGTATGGTCACAGCTCACTGTAGCACTAGAATCTAATAATTTTTCTATAACTTCTAATAGTTTGGAATCATTTTTCTGTGTCTGCATTTTAGGAGAAACATGGAAAGATCATGACATTGAAGATCAGCGCAAAAACCAGGGGAGAAAACTAAGGTGAGTGGCACTCCCAGCAGAAAGCAGTGTTTCACATGAGAATTATATTATTGTACCAGATCTTAAAAAGAAACAAGACAATCCATGCTTCAAATTTATTGCTTCTCAGAAAATTTTCACCGAATTACTTTCTTACATATGACATAATGTTCAGTGTTTGCAAAATAGTTCACTTGGAAACAGTATTAATAAGCCCTATGTATAAATATCACCATTTTGGTGAGCAAGGGTGAGTCCTCTTGCCGAGCATTCAGTGTATTCAGTTTTGAACAATTCACCCGAAATAGAAAAATACCTGTAGTTTTGCTACAAATAATAAGATTGTAGCTGAAATAGAATAATAAGTATGAAATCATTAATAAAGAGATCATTAATAATTCCTCCTTGTTTTTTGCAGGAGTCACAAGGTAGGGAGAATCTGTGAAGGGAAAGAGGATAGTCCATGTAGAGAAAACCTCAGCCTTATTCCAAATCTCAATCTGAACAAGAAAACTCTTATCAGAGTAAAACCATGGGAACACAAAGTATGTGGAAAAGTCCTCATGCATCACTCATCCCATAATAGGTACACCAGAAGTCACGTTGGACACAAGCCATATGAGTATCAGAAAAATGGAGAGAAGCCATATAAATGTAATGTATGTGGGAAAGCCTTTAGTTATCTGCAGTGTTTTGAAAAACATAACAGAAATCACACTGGAGGGAAAACGTATAAATGTAAGGAGTGTGGGAAAGCCTTCATGCAGCTCAAAACTTTTCAGAGACACATGGTAACACATACTGGAGGTGCCTCTTATAAGTGTAAGGATTGTGGGAAAACTTTTAGTTCTTCAGCTTCACTTCAGATACATGAAAGAGCCCACACTGGAGAGAAACCTTATAAATGTAAACATTGTGGAAAAGCCTATAGATATCATCAAACTTTACAAATACATGAGAGGACTCACACAGGAGAGGAATCCTATGAATGTAAAAAATGTAGTAAAGCATTCAGTTGTCCCAGTTCCCTCCAAATACATGAAAGAACTCACACTGGAAAGAAACCTTATGAATGTAAACAATGTGGAAAAACCTTCAGATATTACCCTTCCTTCCAAACACACGAAAGAGTTCATACTGGAGAGAAACCCTATAAATGTAAGCCATGTGGTAAAACTTTCAGTTCTAATATAGGTTTCCAAATACATGAAAGAAATCACACTGGAGAAAAACCCTATGAATGCCAAAAATGTAGTAAAGCCTTCAGTTGTCCCAGTTCTTTTCGAAAACATGAAAGAACTCATACTGGGGAAAAACCTTATGAATGTAAGGAATGTGGGAAAGCCCTTAGAGCTCTCGCAAGCCTTCGAGTGCACATGATCACTCACACTGGAGTGGGACCTTATAAATGTAAGCAGTGTGAGAAAGCATTTATTTCTCCCAGTTCATTTCGAATACATCAAAGGAGTCACACTGGAGAGAAACCCTATGAATGTAAACAGTGTGGTAAAACCTTCAGGTATTACCCTTCCTTTCAAAAACATGAAAGAACTCACACTGGAGAGAAACCCTATGAATGTAAGGAGTGTGGAAGAGCCTTTAGTTGTTCAACTTTGCTGAGACTACATGAAAGAACACACACTGGAGAGAAACTCTATGAATGTAAGCAGTGTGGAAAAGCCTGCAGAGATTACACTTCCTTAGAAACACACATAAGAATTCATACTGGAGAGAAACCCTATGAATGTAAACAATGTGGAAAGGCCTTCAGGTGTTATCAAAGTTTTCGAAGACATGAAAGAAATCACACTGGAGAAAAACCCTATGAATGTAAAAAATGTAGTAAAGCATTCAGGTGTCCCAGTTATCTTCGAACACATGAAAGAACTCACACTAGAGAAAAACCCTATGAATGTAAACAATGTGGTAAAGCCTACAGAGGTTACAGTTCCTTGCAAACACATGAAAGGACTCACACAGGAGAGAAACCCTATGCATGTAAGGAATGTGGAAAAGCTTTCAGGTGGTATCAGAGTTTTCGAAGACATGAAAGAACTCACACTGGAGAGAAACCCTATGAATGTAAAGAATGTGGGAAGGCCTTCAGTCATCCCACTTCCTTCCGAAGGCATGAAAAGACTCACAGGGTAGAACCTTTTGAATGTAAACGGCGTGGGAAAGCCTTCAGTTGACCTTCATCGTTACATGTTAAAACTCCCACCAGAAATAAATTATAAATGTAAGTAACATGAGAAAGCTTGATGAAAATTAATCCATGTATAATGTTCCAAAAAACTTTCAACACAAAAGAATTGCTTTTTACAAGTTGTAAATATATTGTTTATCAAGCCTCTTTCTTAAAGTATATCATTGGAGTGTGGGTTTCTACTAGTTTCATAAATGAATATTGGGGTGATATAATTCTGCAAGTCATCTTTCAACAGTAGTACATAAGATTAAAAGGCAGTGCTTTTTCCTTGAATCAGTTAGTATTTTCTCTCTGCATTTTGAAGTCTGTTGGATCCATGGGTGAATTGAACTGTATTTCTGATATGTGCATAGTCAGGTTTAATTTTTTATAGTTTTATTCTGTGTTAAGGGACAATTGGAAAATGTGGTATTTGTTGGGATTTTCCTACTGGATATCTGGATACTGGACAGTTCCTGGATATCTTTATAGTCTATTTTATGTATTCTACCTTTCTTAATGACAAAGCTCCTTTTTTGGAGTTTCATGTGAATAATTGTTTTTATATTTGGGCCTTTGCTTGTTGTTCTTCCAATGACTATTATTTGGTGAATAGATTTTAAGAAGAGAGACCTGTGATGGGACAAATATCTGAGCCTGTGGATAATGTTAGAAACTAAATTTTTTTTTATTGGAGTATGATTGCTTTACAATGTTGTGTTAGTTTTTTCTGTATAGTGAATTGAATCTGCTATATGTATACATACATCCCCACCCTCTTGGACCTCCCTCCCCCCAATCCCACCCATCTAGGTTAATACAGAGCACCAAGCTGAGCTCCCTGTGCTCTACAGCAGGTTCCCAAGAACTATCTATTTTATACATCGTACTGTATTTATGTCAAACCTAATCTCCCAATTCATCCCATGCTCCCCTTCCCCCTCTGTGTCCACACGTCTGTTCTCTACGTCTGCATTTCTATTCCTGGCCTGCAAATATGTTCATCTGTACTATTTTTCTAGATTCCACATATATGTGTTAATATACAATATTTGTTTTTCTCCTTATGACTTATTTCACTCTGTGTGACAGACTCTAGGTCCATCCACATCTCTACAAATGACCCAATTTCATTTCTTTTTTTTAAAAAGGCTTATTTTATTTTTTCTTTTAATTAATTCGTTTATTTATTTTTGGCTGCGTTGGGTCTTTGTCGCTGTGCGTGGGCTTTCTCTAGTTGTGGTGAGTGGGGGCTACTCTTGTGGTGCGCGAGCTTCTCATTGCGATGGCTTCTCGTTGTGGAGCATGGGCTCTAGGTGCGCAGGCTTCAGTAGTTGTGGCACGCAGCCTCAGTAGTTGTGGTTCACAGGTTCAGTAGTTGTGGCATGTGGGCTTCAGCAGTTGTGGTTCGGGGGCTCTAGAGCGCAGGCTCAGTAGTTGTGGCTCATGGGCTTAGTTGCTCCACAGCATGTGGGATCTTCCCAGATCAGGGCTCAAACCCGTGTCCCCAGGATTCGCAGGCAGATTCTTAACCACTGTGCCACCAGGGAAGCCCCAATTTCATTTATTTTTATGGCTGAGTAATATTCCATTATATATATAGTGTGTGTGTGTATATATACACACACGCACGCGCACACACACAACACATCTTCTTTATCCATTCATCTATCGATGGATATTAGGTTGTTTCCATGTCCTGGCTATTGAAATAGTGCTGCAGTGAACATTGGGGTACATGTGTCTTTTTGAATTATGTTTTTCTCAGGGTATATGCCCAGTAGTGGGATTGCTGAGTCATATGGTAGTTCTGTTTTTAGTTTTTTAAGGAACCTCCATACTGTTCTCCACAGTGGCTGTATCAATTTACATTCCCACCAACAGTGCAAGAGGGTTCCCTTTTCTCCACACCCTCTCCAGCATTTATTGTAGACTCTTTGATGATGATTGTTCTGACCAGTGTGAGGTGATACCTCATTGTAGTTTTTTTTTTTTCTCATTGTAGTTTTGAGTTGCATTTCTCTAATAATTAGTGATGTTGAGCATCTTTTCATGTGCCTCTTGGCCATCTGTGTGTCTTCTTTGGTGAAATGTCTGTTTAGGTCTTCTGCCCATTTTTTGATTGGGTTGTTTTTTTTTTGATATTGAGCTGCATGAGCTGTTTGTATGTTTTGGAGATTAATCCCTTCTCTGCTGCTTCATTTGCAACTATTTTCTCCCATTCTGCGAGTTGTCTTTTCATCTTCTTTATGGTTTCCTTTGCTGTGCATAAGCTTTTAAGTTTAGGTCCCATTTGCTTATTTTTGTTTTTATTTCCATTTCTCTAGGAGGTGGGTCATAGAAGATCTTGCTGTGATTTATGTCAAAGAGTGTTTTTCCTATGTTTTCTCTTTAAGAGTTTTATAGTGTCCAGTCTAACATTTAGGTCTTTAATCCATTTTGAGGTTATTTTTGTGTCTGGTGTTAGGTAGTGTTCTAATTTCATTCTTTTGCATGTAGTTGTCCAGTTTTCCCAGCGCCATTTATTGAAGAGGCTGTCTTTTCTCCATTGTATATTCTTGCCTCCTTTGTCATAGATTAGGTGACCATAGGTGAGTGGGTTTATCTCTGGGCTTTCTATCCTGTACCATTGATCTATATTTCTGTTTTTGTGCCAGTACCATACTGTCTTGATTACTGTACCTATGTAGTATAGTCTAAAGTTGGGGAGGCTGATTCCTCCAGCTCCGTTTTTCTTTCTCAAGGTTGCTTTGGCTATTAGGGGTCTTTTGTGTTTCCATACAAATTGTAAAATTTTTTGTTGTAGTTCTGTGAAAAATGCCATTCGTACTTTGATAGGGATTGCATTGAACCTGTAGATTGCTTTGGGAAGTATAGTCATTTTCACAATATTGATTCTTTGAATCCAGGGGCATGGTATATCTCTCCATCTGTTTGTGTAATCTTTGATTTCTTTCATCAGTGTTTTATAGTCAATTAAAAATCATCGTATGAGGACAATCGTGACTCGATCTCCGGGGTGCGGGCGCTGGAGGAGCTGTGTGGGGTCCCCAGTCCCTCCTTTCTCCCCAGGGGGCACCGGTTTTCTCCTGAGTTTTCCAAATGTTTGTTGAACAGTGTCTCAAATCCACACCTCTGGCCTCCCAGCCTAGCTCTTCCTAGGGCTGGAAATAAATGCCTCAAATTTCAGATCCTTTCCGCATTCCTAAATGCCAGCATCCCCTCTCAGATTCACAGGATCATAATGAACAATTCGTCCTCCATGGTGCTTTTCAAACAGACCCAACATATTGTTTATCCTTTTTCCACAGCGTCATGGATGTCTCTTTTTACAAGATTTATTGTTTTGTCTATGGAAAGAGGAAAAGCAGAGAGTAACCGGCTGGAACCGGGTTGCATGAAATCCTTGTGCCTCTCCCCCCAGGGTCTTTCCTGGGCACAGACATCCTATGGGAAGTCCTTTGGGTGGAGGTTCCTCGTAGGAAAATTTTCTGGGTGATCCGTCCTGTCAGCACTGCCCCTCCCTGGGTTTGTCACTTTGAAAAGATTTAATCACTTATTTGAATCTCAGTTTTTCAAAAATTTATAATTTAAGTGATCAATAGAGCTTGAAAGTATAAAATATTTCCAAAGAGGCAGGAAATAGGTGAATAGCAGAAAAAAAGAAAATAGGACTTACCTGGTGGCGCAGTGGTTAAGAATCCGCCTGCCAATGCAGGGGACACAGATTCCAGCCCTGGTCCGGGAAGATCCCACATGCCGCAGAACAACTAAGCCCGTGCGCCACAACTACTGAGCCTCCGCTCTAGACCCTGTGAGCCACAACTACTGAAGCCCACGCGCCTAGAGCCCGTGCTCCGTGACAAGAGAAGCCACCGCGATGAGAAGCCCGCGCACCACAATGAAGACCTAATGCAGCCAAAAATAAATAAATAAAATAAATTTATTAAAAAGAAAAAAAGAAAAAGAAAATAATCTAGGGACTTCCCTGGTGGTCCAGTGGTTAAGACTCCGTGCTCACAATGCAGGGGGCCCAGATTCGATCCCTGGTCAGGGAACTAGATCCCGCATATCTCAACTAAAGATCCCGCATGCCACAACGAAGACCCGGTTCAGCCAAATAAATAAATAAATATTAAAAGAAAATAGTCTAGAATTACTTAAATTCTTGTTTCCCTTTTTTCCTCTCCTGAGTGTGTAGTAATAGGATGTTTTTCTTTCTTGGGGAGGAGGGTGGTATTTTCAAATGGAATTCCAGAGCTTACACTTGAACAGCAGAAGTGTTCCTGCATGATTAATTCTTTTTTTTTTTTTTTTAAAAACAAATTACTTTTTTTTTTTTTTAATAAAGACAGTGAAATAGAGAGAAAGTCTTATTTATTTATTTATTTATTTATGGCTGTGTTGGGTCTCCGTTTCTGTGCAAGGGCTTTCTCTACTTGCGGCAAGCGGGGGCCACTCTTCATCGCGGTGCGCGGGCCTCTCACCATCGCGGCCTCTCTTGTTGCGGAGCACAGGCTCCAGACGCGCAGGCTCAGTAGTTGTGGCTCACGGGCCTAGTTGCTCCGCGGCATGTGGGATCTTCCCAGACCAGGGCTCGAACCCGTGTCCCCTGCATTGGCAGGCAGATTCTCAACCACTGCGCCACCAGGGAAGCCCTGATTAATTCTTTATAAAACAATTTCTTGCCTTGGAAATAATATTATTTTCCAAAAGTAATGAATACTGTGAATTTTCTTGTTGAACTAGGAAAATGCCTTATAGTTTTATACTCTCCTTTTCACATAAACATTGGGTTTGTGTGATTTTGCTTGATCCTTCAAATACTGAGTTTGTGTCATTTCAAATGTCAGTGGTGGTCCAAAGCAATGTGACTGGGAGCAGAGACCTGAGGTCAGTGTCTCCAAGCAAAGACCCCCCCGACTCGCCTCCGCCATCCCAAACCCCACCCCACAGCCCCGCCAAGAGCCTGCAAAGGAAGTATTTGTAGGCCCGGTTGTTTTTCCTGGGGAGTCTCCCTGAACAGGTGTCCTTGCTCACACCCACCGCAGAAGGAGTCTTTATTTTGAGAAAAGCTACAGAGCCCTCGAAAGCTGGGGATATACATGCTCATGGTGGGGAGTGGGGTTGATGCCCTTTTTGAGCTTTTAGTTGTGGTTCTCCTGGGCCTGTTTGTAGACGTAGGTTGGAGTTCTGCATCCATAGTGCAGCTGCCCTCAGAGTGTATTTGTTTACGTTGAGGAAGTCTGTGAAAGTCAAGAGTTCTGTGTCCTGGGTTAGGGCTCATGAATTTGGAAGCTCATTTTAGTCACAGCCTGAAACTGAGTCCTGCTCAGAGTTTTCTCATTGTGGGAATGGAAGCCTGAAAAAGGGAGTGGTTCCATTATTCCCTGGGGAGAGGAGGGTGCATAGCGTTCCCAGAGTCCATTCCTGTGGCTGCTCAGGTGCCCCCACCCTCCTTCACCAGGGACTGACCTGGTCCAGCGGTTCTGTCTCAACCAGGATAGCCTAGCGTGTGTTAAACTTGCTGAATGTGGCTCCTTCTGCCCTGTGGAGCTCAGGCTGCTTATCTGTGCTGATTCCAATATTTGTGTTTCTTTCCTTCGGATTCTTTTATCGTTGAATAGTGCAGCCCTTTGGCTCTTGTTTCCTTTAGCACTTTGTAATTAATTCCCTATGTGAGAAATAACATTGTTTGTTTCTTGAGCTTAAAAATGTAAGTTGATTGAGAGAAATGATGTCATCAAGGCAAGAAAATTATGGATCTGCTGACTTTAAAAAAACGCAGAACGTGAAAGTTGCGAGTTATGTTTTATTTGGGGCAAAATGAAGAGTATAGCCCAGGAGACAGCGTCTCAGATAGCTCTGAGAAACTGCTCCAAAGAAGTACGGGGGAAGGTCAGTATATATGTGATTTTGGTGAAGCGGGAATACATGCAATCAAGCACGTATTTTTTACAGAAGGTTTCTGCTAGTCTCGTGAAGGTTACTGCTAGTCACGAGGAGCAGACGTCACCATGAAGGATTTTAGTACTTTTCTAGATATGAGGAGATACAGAATTGGGCTCATAAAATCATCTCCTGAAAATATCTAGCTATCTGAAGACTTGTTCTGCCAGTTTTTCCCAGAGCACAGAGTTCCTTATTTCTGCTCTCCACCCTGGACTCCTTTCAGGGGGTGTTGAAAGTCAGCAGCTGCAGCGGAGCATGATTTAATCCCCGTAGAGGCAGATGGCAAGTGCCAGTGGCAGGTGCCAACTTGTAGTTGACAGAACTAAGAAGAATTTCTGTTCCTTTTAGGCAAGATAACTTCAACTTGTGAGATGAATATATTTAAGTTCTCAGATACATTTTTCATTTTTAGATCAGTGTTTGTATATGCATGCCCCTAGAGAACATTTAAATTTCAAAGACTAAAGTAATTGAATTTCTATTTTAATTGATGTGAGGAAAACTACTCAAAGCTTATGTAAATCTTTGAAAATACTACTACATATAAGGGGCTAAACTAAAACCACTATTGCATTATAATACTCTACTTATTCCTGAAAGTACCCCCGTGTGAGAATAGGGAAAGGACAAACTAGGATGCCGCATATCCTTTAAGTTGGAAATAGTTTGAAAATTTTCTTTTCTTTTTGTATGGTTTATAATTTTGTAACCATTAGTGTTTAAAGGAATTAAATCTTAGAATGATTTCCTATGTAAAAAAAAGTTTTAAAAAGGCTGTCAGATAAATCTAGCATACATAAATTTCTCTGTTAATTTTAAATAAATCTGTAAAACAGGAAAGTCTAATTTAAGAAAATTCACTGCCCACATATCCTGGTCCCGTCTAGCACTGTTACTCGTCAGCCACCCCCAGTATACAGTTTTGCTCTTTTTTTTCTATGGCCGCGTGGCTTGCGGGATCTTAATTCTCTGACCAGGGATCTAACCCAGGCTCCCTGCACTAGAAGCGCAGAGTCCTAACCACTGGACCACCAGGGAATTTCCAGTTTAGCTCATTTTTTGAGCTTCCTGGGGATGTTTGTTTAAATAAGGTTCCTGGGTCGGTGGTTTGCTTCACTTATTTCTTCTGTTTCTTTGTATCTTTCTTCTCTTTCATATATTCTTGCTCTGTGTTTGTTATACCTTTTGTGATTTTCCCAAAGTTCTTGGACTTCTGTTCTGCCTTTGTTGTCCTTCTCACCTCTTTGGAAAAATGCAGTGTAATTACTGACAGTTGGGTTTTCTCTTTTTGTAATGCAAGTGCTTGACTTAAGCTTTGATTGCCGAGGCATCCACTTCAAAGAGGCATCCACTTCAAAGAGGCATCCACTTCAAAGACAGCTCTTGCCAGCCACAAAGAGCCAGGCCACCTCCCCCCACTTAGACTCCTTTGTTTTAGAGATCTTGGTTGATTTCAATAACTGACCATTTGAGCCACTTGTTTTCCTCTTACTGCACTTTAAATTCCTGCTCTTATATTTTAAATTCACCAATAAAGAGTGAGCTTCTGAACCCTAGGCCCGCACCCTCTACCCCAATAAAAATAGAACCCCAGGCCCCCCTCCCCCCCGCCGTCACTCCCCACCATACCCCACGATCTCGCTGTGTGGCCCCTGGTGTGCTGTGTGATTTGCAGGTCCTATAAATAATAAACCTTTATTTTTTTCAAAGTTTCCTGATGGTTATTGCAGAAGGGCAACCGGCAATCATAATAAGAACCACAAAGGCTGGTCCAACCATAACATTAGTTATTCATAGGCTGAGACCTGCACAAAATAAAAGGTTCTATTGACATTTTCTCAAGCTTACTGGTTCTTTCCTTACACATTTCCACTGTGATGAGCATCCCCCCTTTACCCAGGAATACTTCATTTCTGTTCTGTTTTTTTGTTTGTTTTACATTTCTTGCATTTCTCTTTTGTTTTTTTCTTAGTGTTTCCATCTCTGCAAACATTACCTATCTATTTTTGCATGCATCTGCTATTTCTATTAGAGCCTTCAGCATAATCATGTTTGCTTGATTCAAATATCTGGTAATTGCAAGATATCTGCTACATCTGAATCAGGTTCTTTTGTTTGTCCTATTTCCTGAAAAAAATTTTTTAATTCTTTTTTTAAAATTTATTTTTAAGTGAAGTATAGTTGAATTACAATGTTGTGTTAATTACTGCTGTACAGCAAAGTGACTCAGTTATATATATATATATATATATATATATATATATATATATATATATATACACATTCTTTTTTATATTCTTTTCCATTATGGTTTATCACAGGATATTGAATATAGTTCCCTGTGTTATAGAGTAGGACCTTGTTTATCCATTCTATATATATCAGTTTGCATCTGCTAATCCCAAACTCCCAATCCAATCCTCTCCCACCCCCCTCCTCCTTGCCAACCACCAGTCTATTCTCTATGTCCCTGATTCTGTTTCATAGATAGGTTGATTTGTGTCATATTTTAGATTCCACATATAAGTGATATCATATGGTATTTGTCTTTCTCTTTCTGACTTACTTCACTTAGTATAATAATCTCTAATTGCATCCATGCTGCTGCAAATGGCATTATTTTGTTCTTTTTTATGGCTGAGTAGTATTCCACTGTATATATGTACCACATCTTCTTTATCCACTGGAAAAAAAATTTTAAGCTTTCTATTGTGCCTTTTAATTTTTTCTTGAATACTGGACATGATGTACTGTAAAAAGGAACTGAGGTAACTAGGTCTTTAGTGTAAGGTTTTATGTTTATCCAAGGATTTAGGCTATGTTTACTATTTCTTGTAACTGTCAGTGGCTAAAGTATCCTCAGGTTCCTTGCTTTTGTTTCCCATGACATCTTTGAGGATACTATAGAGACTTCTTAAATAAGTTTGGAAACATACAGTTCTTTCAGTATTTCCAACTGTTATTAAACAGGACTTTTCTTGATGTAGTGGCATGTTGTGGGTGGAGAGGAAATGTTCTATCGTCCTATGATTTGGTCTCAGTATTTTAATGAGCCTGTATCCCTGGGCTGTGTGACCTTCTGTGGTATGATAAGAAAAATGTTTGGTCTTTGCCCATGGTTCTTAGCAAAGACCTCCTAAAGCCCTTGGACTTTCTGAGTGATAAGTGTGATAAGAGCATCTTACGTCCCAATGAGGCAACTGTTTCCAGGCCCCTAGATGGCTTCAGGATGGAGCTTGGTTGCTAGGAAGACCAAGCTTTGATTAGAGGCTTAGAACGTTCAGCCCAGTTCCCAGCCTCTGGGGAGGAGAGAAGGGCTGGAGATAGAGTTATTCACCAATGGTCGACATAAGGAAACTCCATGGAAACGTCTAAACCTCGGGATTCAGAGAGATCTGAGTTGGCGAACACATCACCATGCTGGGAGGCTGTCATGCCAGGAGAGGGCATGGAAGCTCCCTAGCCCCCGACCACCACTTTGCCCGGTGCACCCTTTCCATTTGGCTGTTCCTGACTTGTATCTTTTACAATAAACTGGTAATAATAAGTAAAGTGCTTTTCTTCACTCTGATGATCGTTCTAGACAATCAGCAAGTGTGAGGTGTTCAAGGAGCCTCTGAATTTGTAGTGGGCTATGCAGAAATGTGTGTAGGCTGCCCCCCCAATTTGTGGCTAGCATGTAACATGGGGGCAGTCTCATGGGACTGAGGAGTCCTTATACTGTGGAGTCTGAGCTTAACTCTGATTAGTTATTAGCAGAATTGAATTGAATTGTAGGCCATCCAGTTGGTTTTGGAGAGTTTGATAAATGCTTTCAGAAAACACACTGCATGTTTGAAGTCAGGAGGGAAAAATAACCTATTAACCTCACAAGTTTTTGTTTGCTTTGTTCTGTTTTGTTTTCGGCCGCGCCGCATGGCTCGTGGAATATCTTAGTTTCCAGACCAGGGATTGACCCCAAGCCCTCGACAGTGAAAGTGCAGAGTCCTAACCACTGGACCGCCAGGGAATTCTCCAACCTCCCAAGTGTTTCTGAGTCCCCACTGCTACCCTCAACTTAGGTGAGGCAGAGAGGGTAGGGGAAGCTCAAATTGACATTTCCTTCCCACCGTGTCAGTTTAGCTAGTAAAATCCCAGGAGTTAGATTTTGGTGAAATAGAATCTTTTGAGGACAGGCCTTGTTAAGCAAAATAGAATATTTTGGGCATATTTCAGAATAGCTGTTTTTCTCTCTTTCAAATTTTGGAGGTAGCGGTTTGCCCTGCAACCTCAATTCTTTGATAGATCTAAGAAGAGCGGTTGCTTTTAAGTTTGTTTGCTTTTTTAAATAGTGAAGATGGGAATGTCACCTTCTAAGCTTCTTATCTGGAAAAACAAAAACCCAAGGTCTCTGACTCCATTTTTTAAATATTTGACTGCTGGTGTGTTAGAAAAACCAAGTAGTCTTCCTCAGTGGGCAAAATCCCAGTTCTTTCCTCCTGTGTGTCTCCTTTATACTCATCCAGAACAATCACTTCTGACATTTCTGATACCAAATGTGTGAGGGTTTTTCTCCACAATAAACAATTCTCTGTGACACCTGCCAGGTATCCTGCAACTTAATCCGAGCAGTATTAAGGCAGAGATAGCATCCTGTCCCACTGGTTAAGGGCTCAGTCCCACAAGACTGCTTCCTCCCCACTTCTGATGCCAGTTGCAAGTGTAGGTTCTTAGGTTACTCACAACTTCTGTCTGACTTGCCTATAAATCTGAGGTTCCCACACAACCCCCTCCTTGGGTCTGATTAATTTGCTAGAGCAGCTCACAGTACTCACAGAAACATTCACTTAATTTACCAGTTTATTAAAGGACATGATGAAGGATACAGAAGAACAGCCAGATGAAGTGATACACAGGGTGATGTCTGAGAGGGTCTCTGTGGAGTTAGGGTGTATCACCCTCCCCGTATATAGATGTGCTCACCAACCTAGGAGCTCTCTAAACCCCATACCACTGGGATTTTACGGAGGCTCCTTCACATAGGCATGATCAATTATTAACTCCACTTCCAGCCCCTCTCCCCTCTCCGGAGGATGGGGTGTTGGGCTGAAAATTCCAAGCTCCTAATCATGGCTTGCTCTTTCTGGTGACCAGCCCCCAACTGGGAGCCCAAGCAGAGTTGCTTCAATAGAACAAAAGATGGTCCTAGTGCTCTTATCAATTATGAATTTACAAGCGTTTCAGGAGCCCTGTGTCAGGGACAGGGTCAAACACGAAATATTAGAACTAGAGGTGTTCCTAGTGTTCTTATCGCTTAGGAATTTACAAAGGATTTAGGAGCTCTGTGCCAGGAACTGGGGGGCAGAAACCAGTATATATATATATATATATATATATATATATATATATATATATATATATATATTTTTTTTTTAGAGGAGGAAGTTTTTTTTTATTTATTTATTTATTTATTTATTTATGGCTGTGTTGGGTCTTCGTTTCTGTGCGAGGGCTTTCTCTAGTTGCGGCAAGCGGGGACCACTCTTCATCGCGGTGCGCGGGCCTCTCACTATCGCGGCCTCTCTTGTTGCGGAGCACAGGCTCCAGACGCGCAGGCTCAGTAGTTGTGGCTCACGGGCCTAGTTGCTCCGCGGCACGTGGGATCTTCCCAGACCAGGGCTCGAACCCGTGTCCCCTGCATTGGCAGGCAGACTCTCAACCACTGCACCACCAGGGAAGCCCAGTACATATATTTTTATTATCCGACAGCTGACAACTTTATGGTCTATCCCTCCTTCTTCCCCTTGTGCCCCACATCAGTACAAAGTGATTAAAAAAAAGTGACAACTTGCTGTGTCGGTGCTGGCAAGAGATTCACCAGAAAGCCCCCACTGTGTGTGTGAATTCCCATCCTAGCTCACCTCTTAACCTCAATAAAAAAACCCAGGCCAGGCTCCTTTCCTTGCTCTCTGAAGGCATTTCCCACCTGCTTGAGAGGCCTGCCTGCTCTCCCCAGAGCCCTCAGTTATCAAGTAATTAACCCTTTCATGTATTTCTGGTAGGTGTGTGGTAGTCTCCACTACTCAACCAAACCTTGGGTGGTGGTCAGAGGTCTACCTGTCTCAGCAGGTTATAGAAAAGGTAGCATGGTATATATATTGTAATATACTTCGCTTATTTGTTCTATTGATAAATCCTCCAGATCTTTTCATATCAATACCCTTTGTCTTTTGAAAGTACATACGATAATGAATTTATGTAAAACATCCTTTCTAAATACACACTGGCCTGTTACCAGTTTTTGCTGCCCAAACCATGAATTGCTACATTATAGGACAAACAAATATACACAAGGTATGTTCTTTTCCAACCTTAATTACTTCTTAAAATTTTTATCATCAGATATATTCGAGGAAAAACGTACAAGACGTTTTGTGGTAAGATTTAGTAATAATATAAACATGCTTGGAATCATCATGAAGATTCATAAATGGCCTGTGGGCAGTGGTGAAAGTCTATCGATATTCTTTATCCTTCATACCTTCACCATCTCTTAGTTTTTACTCAGCAGTGTTCTTTCAGTTTTGCCTCCTTTGATCTTTCAAAAAATGAGTATTAAAGGAATTTCATTGAAAAGGTTTTCCGGTGGTTTCTCTTTCTGTGTTTCACACATGCTAGTGTCTGAGGCTTCAGGGCTGGTCTAGGACTGCGGGGTTCATCCTCCCACCAGAGCCAAGTGCCCCTGAGGCCGCCGGGCTTTATAAAGCACCGAACGAGTCCGGGTGGGGAGGGATGGACGGAAGTCGCCCACAGGAAATGGTCAAAGATCAAAGTGGAGTCACACTCATTATTACGTATGGTGAGGCCACTTTTAAGTGACCGTATTTATGAAGCAGTGTCACAGTTCCGCGAGGGTTCACGGCCATTTGGGTCAGTGCAGCGGCGTCTCTAGAGAGGAAAGCACCCACCCACTGTCAATATAGCTCTGTTCAAAGACCCGACCGCCGGCCTGCTGTCACTCAGGCACGGGTGGGCGGGGCCTTTCGAACTGTCCAATCAGGGGAGTCGCCGGTTACGTACGTGTGGGCGAAGCTCCGCTGACGGCGTGGGTGGCGTGGACAGCGAGCTGGAGCCAAGGTGTTCCCGCGGTTAGATTGCCTCTCGGTACCCGTTAAGTACAGATGGCTCTGCCGCATCTTCTGTTGCTGTGACCTGCACTTGCTGCTCGGGAATCTTGAGGTGGACGACCCGGAACCCGAGAAACCGAAACATGGTGAGTTGCGGGGCTCGGGGACCTGAGTACGCAGGTGGCGCGGCGCAGCGTGGGGGCTCGGCAGGCGGCCGTTTCTCCTCTAGATTGTGCGCTGATCACGGCGAAGGTCATTGGGACGGTCGTGACTCGGTCTCCGGGGTTCGTGCGTGGGAGGAACTGTGGTCTGTGGGGTCTCTCCTATCTCCCCAGGAGACCGTTTCCCCCTCACTTTTCTAAGTTTGAGGAGCACGACCCTGTCCCCCCAGATTGGTTTTCCTAGGGCTGGCAATAAATGCCTAAATATCCAGATCTCCCTCCAGTTCATACCATCATTATTACCTCTTATCCTCCGTGGTGCGTTTTAAACTACGCAGTATTTTAATTGTTTATCATTTCTCCACTGAGCCATGGATGGCTCTTTTTAAAGATTTGGTTTTTTTGCCTGTGGATATTTTCCATGAGAGGAAATCAGAGATTAACCACCTGGAACTACGTTTTATAAAAGCCTTATGCCTTTCCTCCCCAGGACCTATCCTGGGCACAGACATCCTATGTGAGTCCTTTGGGTAGAGAGTCCTCTTTGGAGACTCCTGGGTGATCTGTCCTTTTATCACAGTTCCACTTCAGCACTGCACCTCCCTGAGTTTGTGACTTTATTCACTTTTGTTTTAAGTTTCCATTTTCCAAATAAGTATAAAATGTACTTAATCAATAAATTGGAAGAGTGTATAAAATATTTCCAAAGAGGCAAGAAAGAGGTAGATTTCAGAAAAAATAAAGTATTCCATTATTCCACTTTCATTTTTTTCTTCCCATGACAGAGTGTAGTAACATTCTGAGATCTGGTGTTTTCTTTTTTTAAAAAATATTTATTTATTTATTTGGTTGCACCGGGTCTTAGTTGTGGCAGGTGGGCTCCTTAGTTGTGGCCTGTGAACTCTTAGTTGTGGCATGCATGTGGGATCTAGTTCCCCGACCAGGGATCCAACCTGGGCCCCCTGCATTGGGAGCTCGGAGTCTTATCCACTTCGCCACCTGGGAAGTCCCTGAGATCTGGTTTTTTCTTTTGGGTGATTTCAAATGCAATATCAGGGCTTACGCTTCCAACATCTAGTAGTGTGTTCAATTATGATTGTTTTCCACGCAGTTTCTTCCCATGGAAATAATAATCAACTGACATTTATTTTCTGAAATGAATGGATGTTTGTGGGGGGGTTTTGTTGTTGAATTAGAAAAATGCCTTACAGTTTTCTTTCATCCTTTATACATAAACACTGGGTTTAAGTGATTTTACCGGACTGTTCAAATACTGGGTTTCTGTGTTTAAAGTATCGATGCTGGTCCAGAGCAACTAGCTGGGAAGCAGAGACCTGAAGTCAGTGTCTCTTAGCTAAGCTAGCCCCCTCCCCACCCCATGCAAAGGGAAGTACTTGAAGGCCTAGTTGGTTCTTCTAGGGAGCCTCACCTGTGGGTGTCCTATCTGCTCACACCTACTGTGGAAGAAGCCTTTATGCTGAGAGAAGCTACAGAGACCTGAAAAGCTGGGGATGTACATGCACATGGCAGGAGGCGTTTGTCGGGGTCTAGGGAGTGATGCTGTTTCTGAGATTGTAATTGTCTTTTCCTAGGGCCTGTTTCTAGACGTAGGCTTGAGCTTTGCATCCGCAGTGTAAACGCACTGGGAGTAATTTGTGTACATAGAGGAAGTCTGTGAAGTCAGGAGATCTGTCTTCTGGACAGAGTGTTTATGAATTGGAGAGTTCATTTGGGTCACAATCTGAAATACTTTCTGGCCAAGAGTTCCTCACTTGTGAGAACAGAAGCCTGAGAGAGGGAGTGTTTCCATTATGTCTTGAGAAGAGAGTGTGCAGAGCTCCCAGAGTTTGTTCCTGACACTGCTCAGGTGCCCCTACCCTCCATTACCAGGGACTGACCCACTCTAGGGGTTGTGTCCCAACAAGGGGAGCCTGGACCTCAAACTTGGGAAGCAAGGCTGCTTCTGAAATATGGGGAAGCAGGCTGCTTCTCTCACCTGATTCGAATATTTGTGTTTCTTTCCTTGTATGCGTTTACATCTTGGATATTGCAACTCTTAATTCTGTTTCCCTTGGTAGTTTGTGATATTATTTCCCGTGTGAGTGTGTAAGATTTCTCATTCTTGGACTTTGAAGATGTAAATTGATTGAAAGAAACAATGGGAGGAAGGCAAGAAATTCTGGAACCAAGCAGAATATTTGTTCCTTTTAGGCAAGAGACCCTCAAGATAAGAGATGGGTGTATTTGAGTTTTCAGGTGGATTTTACATTTTGTAGGTCATTTGAGTATATGTGACCCTAGAGAGCTTTGAAAATTTAAATACTGTGATATTAGTAAGGCAATGAGCTCCTATTTTAATTGATACGAGAAAAACTACTCAAAACTTACTTAACCCCCCCCCCCCACCCTTTTTTTTTGGCCTTGCTGCATGGCATGTGGGATCTTAGTTGCCTGACCAGGGATCGAACCTGTGTCTCCTGCATTGGAAGTGTGGGGTCTTAACCAGTGGACCACCAGGGAAGTCCCATAAAACCATTGAAAATCCTAAAACATTTAATGGATTAGGACCAAATCCTGAGTGTATTATAAAATGTTGCTTATTCTTGAGATAACCCCCTAGAGTGAGATACAAGGAGGAAGTATGATGCCTCTTCTTATTTTAGTTAGAAAGAGATTTGGAACTTCATTTTTTATGGTTTAAATTTTATAAGCATTAATGTTCAAAGGAGTAAATCTTAGAATGGTTTCCTCTGTAGAAAAGTAAAAGTTAAATAAATTTAAAAATAAAAATTTTAAAGCAAAAGTAAGTTAATTAAAAATAAAGGCTATTAAATAGAAAAATATGGTTTACATAAATTACTCAGTTTATTTTAAATAATAATTCATGCGAAGGTTAGCAAAAATCCGTAAGAGGAGAAGGTCTAAAGTAGATTCACTCCGGAACATCCTGATCCCCTCCAGGATTTCTTTGTTGGGATTTATCTGTATTATAGTGAAGCTGTGACAGAGGCTGTGTTGGACACAACGTATGGGGCACGGGTTGAAGAGGGGGATTATATCCTGTGCAAGAGGTAGGTCCAGTGAGTGGTCAGTCCCAAAAGAGCAGTTATATAAAAATAGAGAAGAGGGGGGAAAGGCTGTATTAGATGGCAGGCTTGAGTCCACACTCTTAATTCAAGAGAGCTCCTTAGGACACTTAAGTGCCTCTACTGCTGCTGCTGCTGCCTCTGTTGAAACAAACGTCCTGTCCTTCCAGGTTACAGAGGACAACACCATGGCAACCCTGTGGAACAGCCAAGGGATTAGTTCAAACCTGACTTGAGCCCAGGTTCCTTATACTTCGTAAAACAACCACTTGTCTTGGAGGCAGCCTGTCACCCTGATGGCACTGATTTGAGGCTCTATGGAGGAAAAAATTTATAAATAGCAGGGTACAGAGGACACCCCTCTCCTGAAGCATATCCAGGGACTAAAAAAACAAAACAGGGAAGGACAAGAGGGAGAGGACAAAAGAAAAAATTTCTGAAACAAAGGTCCACAATTTGACTCAATTGGAAATCCAAAATATACTGAAAGAATTTACACAACAAAAGAGATGAAAGGGCACTACTTGGCTTTGGGGTCAACATAGTTGGTGAAGTAATTTTGCCATCTGCTATACTACAGTAATTCTCAAACCTTCATGCAAATAATCAATACCATGGCTCAAATTACAGTTATACGTGGGATGCCTTAAATTTAAGTCAGATACCTATGATAATCTTAGAGAAGTTAATAACTATCATGTAGAATACAAATAGGTATGTTTCACCTTAACTATGAGAACTGTGGTCTTACCTGAATTCCCCATGATTGTTTTAAACTATCCCACACCCAGCGGGGAAGGTCTGAACCAATGAGTTATAAATTAAATTTTAATTTAGTCTTTGACACTTTCAAATTACATTATGAAAAATGGGACCCTAAGACCTTACCCCAGTTAAATTACTTACTGTGGCCCAAGGTAGATTAAACAGGTTCTTGAAGGATTGCAAACCAATGTACAACACCTGTTTACTGAAGAAGTCATTATCCCCTCTCTTCTCCTTTTAACAGCTTTATTTGGCATGTTCTTCAAACTGAAAAGAACAAATGGCACCTCAGGGTGGATAATGGCAACCTTGAGGCCATGATCACACCAAAAAACCCCTATTCCCAGTCCCCAACATTGTGGAAATTTTTGACTCCATTCATTCAGTATCTGGTAAACATTCTGCTCTCACAGATTGGGCTAAGTCTGTTCTGTTCAGTGTCTATTTTAACAGTCTCTCTACTGCAGTTGCCTTCACTTCTAAAAGGACATGATATTCTTTTACCTGGTTACCCTCAGGGAACCTCAACACCATTGCCACTGCACACAGCCCCTGAAGGCAGGGTCTGAACTGTAGCCACCTTCCTCCAGAAGCACAGGTATGACATTACATCAATGGCATCCTCTTCTGAGGATATTCAGGATATTCAAATATTGAGAATAGAGCTCATAAAAAGCGCAGAGTCTATTGCCATATATAGCACGTGAGACACTGACACCTTGTTCAAATTCCTAAAAATTATTTGGTAATCAGGGACCTGCTCCCTGCCTGACATGGTAGAAATAAGTTGTTCATAGGCTTCTAATGCAAGAGCCTGCACTAGGCTCCAAAGTGTATGGCATTCGAGCTGCAATTGTCCCTTCTTTTTTTTTTTTTTTTTAAATTAATTAATTAATTAATTAATTTATTGGCTGCATTGGGTCTTCCTTGCTGCACGGGCTTTCTCTAGTTGCGGTGAGCGGGGCTACTCTTTGTTGCAGCGTACGGGCTTCTCATTGCGGTGGCTTCTCTTTGTTGCAGAGCACAGGCTCTAGACACGCGGGCTTCGGTAGTTGTGGCTCGCGGGCTCTAGAGCGCAGGCTCAGTAGTTGTGGCGCATGGGCTTAGTTGGTCCATGGCATATGGGATCTTCCCGGACCAGCGCTCGAACCTGTGTCCCCTGCATTGGCAGGCAGATTCTTAACCACTGTGCCACCAGGGAAGTCCCTGCAATTATCCCTTCTGACAGAGCTGTGCTAAAAATAGATAGCCCTGAGCATGTGACCCCTCATCCAGATTCCCATTATGATTTGGGACCTGTAAACAGCACCCCAAGAGCTCAGCTACAGAGACACCCTTGAGACAAGATACAGCTAAACCTGGGCCCCCCTGCCATAACCTGCCTGCAGGAGGGGTGGCCTCCCTTCTCCTCAGTTCCTTGCCAGGTGCCAGGTGCTCAAGGAGGTCACCCCTTTCCCAGGCCCCTAGGCTCCCTGTGAGCTCCTTAGGATTCCCCGAGTGAAAAGCAATGAGAGTTTTAGACATTAGAGACAACATCACCACAATCATACATGATCCATCTCAGGCAGTTGCTGCTTTTCATCCCTCATTTAGGACAGCCTGATGAAGGATGGGTCTCAAGGGTCCACAACTGACCAAACATCAGGCTGTCGTCTTAGCCCTGATCAGAAGTTGCCTTCGTCAGCATGTGTTTGCAGACCCCTGAATGATTGTCTAAGAGTTGCCCCTTTGTGGTCAAAGAATTCTGGAAATCTCTTGCCTAACAGATACCCACAATAGAAATCAAGATAACACTTGTCTGTATGTATACTGAGGCCACAACACAGGGCCTCGCCAGAACACTCTTATCCGCGTCAGAGTCCCAGGCACTACTGATAGTAACCAAGGCACTCATTTCACTTTTCAGAATATACAGTGTTGGGCTGTGGAACATGGCATTCAGTGTAGTTTTACCCTCTCTTTTCCAGGTCTCAGGCTCCAGGCCTCATTAAGAGCGCCAAAATGGCTCATTGAAATAACTTCAAATCAATTGACTGAAGATGGCCTTTTTCAGTCATCAGTCATCAGGGATGAATATTAATGCAGCTGTCTTTATCTTTTTTTTTTTTCCTATAAGACTTTACTTTTTTTTACAGCAAACAATTTTAGGTTTACAGAAAACTTGATCAGAAAGTACAGAGAGTTCCCACATAATCCTTCTACCTCCACATAGTTTGCCTTATTTTTTATATTTTGTTATACTGTCTTCAGGCTTTGGCAATGTATCCACGGACAGTTACATGTGTCCATGATTCCTGTGTCCTGTAGAATACTTTCACTGCCCTAAAATTCTCTCATGTTCCACCTACTCATTCATTCCTTCTCACTCCCAAATCTCTGGCAACCAAAAATCTTTCACTTTCTCAGTTTTGTCTTTTCCAGAACTGTGCCTGGAATCATACAGTGTGTGGACTCGTCATATTGGTTGCTTTCACTTAGCAATATGATTTTTAACATTTATCCACATCTTTTTCGCTTGATACCTCATTTCCTTTTATTACTTGTTGATATATTTTATCGTATGGATGTTCCCATGATTAATTTTCCATTTGCAATTGGGGGATATCTTTTTACCTGTAAGTCCTGACAATCATGAATAAAGCTCTTATAAAAATTCACGTGCAAGTTTTTTTTTGTTTCTGTGGGTTTTTTTTTTTTTTTTTGAGAGAGTTCTTTTGGGTTTTTTGTTTGTTTTGTTTTGTTTTGTTTTTTGGCTTCCCATCTGGCATGCAGGATCTTAGTTCCCCCACCAGGGATTGAACCCCATGCCCCCTGCAATGGAAGCACTGAGTCTTAACCACTGGACCGCCAGGGAAGTCCCCCAAGTTTTTTTTATGAGCATAATTTTTCAACTCTTTTTGGGGAAATACGAAGAAGCCCGATTGCTAGCTTGTCTGGCAAGAATAGGATTAGTTTTTTAAGAAACCTCCCATCTTCCAGAGTAGGCATATCGTTTTCCATTCCCACCGGCAATGAATGCGGGTTCCTGTTGTCCCACATCTTCTCCATCATTTGGTCATGGTTCTCAGTGTTTTGAATTTCAACCATTGCGGTGTCTAGTAATATCTCCTCCTTTTATTTGGAATTCCTAATGACATATGATGTTGAGCATTTTTTCTTATGCTTATTTACAATCCGTATACCTTCTTTGGTGAGGTGTGTGTTCACATCATTTGCCTGTCTTCTAATTGTTGAGTTTTAAGAGTTTTTTGGACATTTTGGATACTAGTCCTTTATCAGATAAATGTTTTTTTTTTTTTTTTCCATGCTAACTCTCTTTTTCTTTTTCTTTTGGCTGTGCTGGATCTTAGTTGCTGTGCACGGGCTTTCTCTAGTTGCGGCGAGAGGGGGGCTATTCTTCCCTCTGCTGCGTGGCCTTCTCATTGGAGTGGCTTCTCTTGTGGAGCACTGGCTCTAGGCGCACGGGCTTCAGTAGTTGCAGCACGCGGGCCCCAGAACACGCAGGCTCAGTAGTTGCGGCCCACGGGCTTAGTTGCCCCGCGGCATGTGGGGTCTTCCGGGACCAGGGATCAAACCTGTGTCCCCTGCATTGGCGGGCGTTTTCTTAACCACTAGATCACCAGGGAAGTCCCCAGATAAATGTTTTGCAAAGATTTTTCTCCCAGACTGTGGCTTGTGTATTCAGTCTCTTAATGCTGTCTTTCACAGAGCAGGTTTTCATTTAATGAGGTCAAACTTACTATTTTTTTTTCTCTCATTGATCTTGCTTTTGGTGTTTTATCTAAAAATTCATCACCAAATCCAAGGTTGCCTACATTTTCCCCTATGTTATCTTCTAGTAATTTTGCATTTTACATTAGATCTGTGATCCATTTTGAGTTAATTTTTGTGAAAGGTATAAGATCCATATGTAGAGTTGTGGGGGTTTTTTGTATATGCATGTTGAGTTTTCCTGGCACTATTTGTTGAATATACTATGTTTTCTCCATTGAATTGCATTTGATCATTTGTCAAAGATCAGTTGATTATATTTGTTTGGATCTATAAGAAAATATTGATTTTAGTGTATTAACCATTTATCCTTAAACCTTAATCTACTCATGTGTTAGTTCATGGGGCTTCTTTATTATTGTTGATTTTTTGAGATTTTCTCCTTAGATGATCATGTCGTGTGCAACAAAGACACAAGTATTTTTTACTTCCCATTCTGTATACCTTTCTCCTTCTTTGTTTTGATCAATACAGTTTCAGTATAGTTTTGATCAGTACTGGTGAGAATGAACATCATTGCCTTCTTCCTGATCTTACCAGGAAAGCATCTTATTTCTCACCAGGAGGTATCATGTTAACTGCAGGTTTCTTGTAGATGATCTTTCTCAGGATGAGGAAATTTCCCGCTATTTCTAGTTTGCTGTCATAAATGGATTTTGAATTTTGTCAGATTTCCTCTCCTTTCATTCTTGATATTAGTATCTTTTTTCTCAGCTTGTATAGATGTATGTCAATTTTATTAATCTTTTAAAGGAAGCAGCTTTTGGTTTTACTGATTTTTCTCTATTGATTTCTCATATTGTTGATTTCTTTTCTAATTTTTATTACTTCTCTTTTTGTACTTTATATTTTTAAAATAGGTTATTTATTTATTATTTTAAAAAATTATTTTTATTTATTTATTTTTGGCTGCATTGGATCTTTGTTGCTGCGTGTGGGCTTTCTCTAGTTGTGGTGAGCGGGGGCCACTCTTCGTTATGGTGCGTGGGCTTCTCATTGTGGTGGCGTCTCTTGTTGTGGAGCACGGGCTCTAGGCGTGCAAGCTTCAGTAAGTGTAGCACGCGGGCTCTAGAGCTCAGGCTCGGTAGTTGTGGCGCACGGGCTTAGTTGCTCTGTGGCATGTGGGATCTTCCTGGACCAGGGCTTGAACCTGTGTCCCCTGCATTGGCAGGCGGATTCTTAACCACTGTGCCACCAGGGAAGGCCCTCTTGCATATTCTTTTTTTAAAAAATAAATTTATTTATTTATTTTTGGCTGCGTTGGGTCTTTATTGCTGCACATAGGCTTTCTCTAGTTGCGGCAAGCAGGAGCTACTCTTCATTGTGGTGTGTGGGCTTCTCATTGTGGTGGCTTCTTTTGTTGCAGAGCAGGGTCTCTAGGCGCGCGGGCTCAGTAGTTGTGGCTTGCGGGCTGTAGAGTGCAGGCTCAGTAGTTGTGGCGCACGGGCGTAGTTGCTCCGTGGCATGTGGGATCTTCCCAGACGAGGGCTCAAACCTGTGTCCCCTGCATTGGTAGGCGGATTCTTAATCACTGCGCCACCAGGGAAGTGCCCCTCTTGCATATTCTTGATTGAGTGTCTATGTCTATGTTTGCCAAGAGTTGGCTAGAAGCTGCTCTGAGGCACATGAGTGTACGGATTTTGTAATCTAAGTTGTCATGTCTTCTTCCTCATGTCTGAGCTCTAAGATCCAAATTACTTTCTAGCCCATCAAATAGAACAGAGAGAGAGGAAGAATTGCATCTGTGGTGAATATTATACAAGTTAAAAGTAATATTCTCCACAGAATATTTGCATTCAGCCACTTGCATCTGATTACTTCTAATGGCCTGGAGTACCTAGAACTATATGGCCAGCTAGGCTTTGTTAAACGTTTGCTTTCCACAGGCCTCCTGGAATCTCATGTTTGGTGATGAAAATAAAAGAGAAACCCTCTATTTCTTTACCATGTTTTTATTCATTGAAACCTCATGTAGATCTGACCTTCTGCTTCATGGAGTGCTGTAAACAGTAGGTAATAAAGAAGGAGATGAAAGGTTTTCTCACAAGGAATGAATGGTCTTAAAATGATAACATTTGTTTCATTTATATAGCATTGTGTCATTTCCCAACATACTCTGGACCCTTCCATTAGAGAGCAGTAATATATAATATGATCACTATAAAAGTATGTAATAGCCATGTGTTCATGATGCTGTTAAATTTATGAGGAAGTAAGTGTGGACAGAGAGTTTTTGATGATCAAGTCATAGAATAAAGGTTTGGAAATAGCAGAATCATACATAACCTGCCTATAAATGGAGTATAGGTGTCCAATGCTGTCAGTCTTACTCATCCTACCATACACATATTTGGTATGTTTTAGGACTCAGTGATTTTTGAGGATGTGGCTGTGAACTTCACCCTCGAGGAATGGGCTTTACTGAATTTTTCACAGAAGAAACTCTATAGAGATGTGATGCGGGAAACCTTGAGGAACCTGGCCTCAGTAGGTAAGGATGACAACTTTCCTTTACTTTGTCAGAGAACAAGTTTTCTTGCCCATGAACATTGTTCATGTAGAATGTGGAAAGGGAGCACATTGGTAAATAAGCTAGGCATGGTCACAGCTCATTATACAACTAGAATCTAATAATTTTTATATAATTCCTAATATTTTGGAGTCATTTTTCTGGGTTTGCATTTTAGGGAAGAAATGGGAAGATCATGACGTTGAAGATCAGTACAAAAATCAGAGGAGAAAACCAAGGTGAGTCTCTCTCACAATAGAAAGTACTCTCTCATGTCAGAGTCCTGGTATAATATGAAATTTTAAAAACAAGCAAACAAAAGAAATAAGCCTGACTTCAAATGTATTTATTCTTAGAAGATTTTCACCAAAATACCCTCTTATATATGATATAGATTTTCAGTGTTTGCAAAATAGTTCACTTGGAAACAGTATTCATAAACCCTATGTATGGATATCACTGTTTTGATGATAGCAAGGGTGAAGTCCCGTTGCAGGGTATTCAGTATATTCAATTCCAGATAATTTAGGCAAGGCAGGAAATCTACACTTTGGAGATAAATCATAAAAATGTAGTTCAAGTATTCTAATAAATATAAAATCATTAATAAAGAAATCATTGATAACATGCTTCTCCTATTTTACAGAAATCATGTGGTAGGAAGACTCTTTGAAAATAAAGAGGGTAGTCAATGTGGAGAAAACTTCAGCTTTATTTCAAATCTCAGTCTGAACAAGAAAACTGCTGGAGTGAAACCACATGAATGCAGTGCATGTGGAAAAGTCTTCATGCGTCTTTCATCCCTTAATAGACACATGAGATGTCACACTGGACATAAACCATATGAATATCAGAAATATGGGGAGAAGCCATATAAATGTAAGGAACATGGGGAAGTCTTCCATTATCTCCAGTATTTTGAAAAACATGAAGGAAATCACAATGGAAAGAAAACCTATAAATGTGTGGAATGTGGGAAAACCTTCATGTGGCTCAGAAGTTTTCAAAGACACAAGGTAACGCACACTGGGAATTCTCCTCATAAATGTAAGGAATGTGGCAAAACCTTTATTTCTTCAAATTCTCTTCAAATACATGAAAGAACCCACACTGGAGAAAAATCCTATCAATGTATACAATGTGGAAAAGCCTATAGATATCATCAAAATTTTCAAACACATTTAAGGACTCACACAGAAGAGAAACCGTTTGAATGTAAAAAATGTAGTAACGTTTTCATTTGTCCTGGTTCTCTTCGGAAACATGAAAGAACTCATACTGAGGTGAAACCCTATGAATGTAAGCAATGTGGTAAAGCTTTCCGTTCTCACGTAGACTTCCAGTTACATGAAAGAAATCATACTGGAGAAAAACCCTATGAATGTAAAAAATGTAGTAAAGCATTCAGCTTTCTCAGTTACCTTCGAAAACATGAAAGAACTCACACTGAAGAGAAACACTATGATTGTAAACATTGTGGTAAAGCTTACAGAGATTACAAATTCTTACAAATACATGAAAGAACTCATACTGGAGAGAAACCCTATGAATGTAAACACTGTGGTAAAGCCTTCAGTTATTATAGTTCCTTGAAAATACACAGAAGGACTCATACTGGAGAGAGACCCTATGAATGTAAGGAATGTGGGAAAACTTACAGATATTACAATTCCTTTCAAACACATGAAAGGACTCACACAGGAGAAAAACCCTATGAATGTAAACAATGTGGTAAAGCTTTCAGTTCTCAAAGAGGTTTCCAAGTACATGTAAGAAATCACACTGGAGAAAAACCGTATGAATGTAAAATATGTAGTAAAGCATTCAGTTGTCCCAGTTCTCTTCGAAAACATGAAAGAACTCACAGTGGAGAGAAACCTTATGAATGTAAGGAATGTGGGAAAGCCTTCATTTGTCACACAAACTATCGAAGGCATGTGAAAATGCACACTGGAGAGAAACCCTATGAATGTAAGCAATGTAGTAAAGCATTCGTGTGTCCCAGTTATCTGCGCAAACATGAAAAAACTCATACTGGAGAGAAACCCTATGAATGTCAACAATGTGGTAAAGCCTTCAGTTATTACTATTCCTTACAAACACATGAAAAAACTCATACTGGAGAGAAACCCTATGAATGTAAACATTGTGGTAAAGCCTTTAGTTATTACCATTCCTTTTACACACATGAAAAAACTCACACTGGAGAGAAACCCTATAAATGTAGTGAATGTGGAAAAGCCTTCATTTGTCACTCAAACTGTCTAAGACATGTGAGACTGCACAGTGGAGAGAACCATATAAATGTGAAGAATGTGGGAAAGCCTACAGTCATCTTAATTCCTTCAGAAGGCACAAAAAGACTCACTGGATAATCTTCCTGAATGTAAACAGCATGGTAAGGGACTTCCCTGGCAGTCCATTGGTTAAGACTCCATGCTTCCAATGCAGGGGCTGCAGGTTCGATCCCTGGTTGGGGAACTAAGATCCCACATGCTGCGTGGCGTGGCCAAAAAAACCAAAAAACAAAAGAAGTTAAACAGCATGGTAAGTCTTCATGGGCCCACATTACATATGAAATCTCCTACAGAAAAGAAAAAATGTAAGTAACATGACAAAGTTTGATGGAAATTGATTTATGTATAATGTTCCAGAAAACTTTCAGCATAAAAAACTTGTTATTAATGTTGTAAATATATTATGTTTATCAAACCTCTTCCTTGAAGTGCATCACTGGACCGTGGATTTCTACCGGTTAATTTTTAGAAATGAATATTGAAGTGAGATAATTCTACAAGTTGTTTTCAACAGTAGTACATATGAGTAATAGGTAGTCCTTTTTTCTTAAATTAGTTAATATTTTCTCTCAGTTTTGAACCTGTTGGATCCTTGCATGAATTAAAGTGTGTTTCTAATAAGCAATTAGGTTAATTTTTAAATAATGTTTTATTTGTTCTGTGTTAAAGGACCACTGAAAAATGATAGTTTGGATTTTCCTACTGGCTTTGTGGTGGTTTCTAGATATCCCTAGTCCAGTATATATATTCCACCTTTGTTACTGACAAAGCTCCTCTTTAGGGGTGACGGGTATCTGAGCCTTTTTCCACTTTCCATATGAATAAACAGTTGGAAAAAAATTTTTGTGTGTGTCAAGTTTATGAAAGAATATAGTTTCATGTGAGTTATTATTTTCACATTTGGGCCTTTGCTTTTTGTCCTTTATTCTGACTGGTATTTGGTGAATAGAGTTTGATTTAAGCAGAGAGATATGAAAGGCCCCAAAAAATGTAAAATTGGAGATATCCTCCCTGTGGATAATGTTAGGAACTAGAGTTCACAGAATTCATCCCCCTTATGGCTCCATGTTAGAATTCACCAATAGCCTCACTTGCATAGGATTTGGAAGGCAGAAACGAACATGGCATTAGTCAGAGTTTGGAGCCACCATACAGGGAGAGAGACTGATACATATAGGAACTTCAAGGATACCATCTTCCAGCCTATTTTCTGGATTGTTGATCTTCTAATCAAGAGTATCCTCAAAACCACCACCAACTGTTTGATTTCCATTTTTGTAGAGCTGTGGGTTTCCACTGATGTCTTTCCAAGATCCACATCAAAGATCCATTAAAGTTTGGATTTTTTGGTAAGTTCTTTTGTGTCTATCAGGAAACTAATTCAGACTTTCATGCTTGGAAGTATTATCTGATTCCCCTCTTCTCTACTTATATCCATATAAGGTCTAATTTGCACAGGAAACGCATTATGCTTTTAGCAGTGCTAGTGAGAATGTTTGCATTTACTAAGGTGCAGTCAGTAAAGAACGACATGGGAGTTTGTTTCTCTGCTGATTGTACACTGGCTGCCTTCACCTGGTCCTTCCATGTGAGAATAAGCACCTTCCTCATGTCAGCAGGACCGTGGGTGTCTCCTATTCCTTGTAGCTGAATGTATGTCTAAATGTTTTCAAATATGTGTGCGCATTTTTTTGTCAAAAGAAACCTTCTGTATTTCTTTCATTGAAATATATTATTAACTCTTTTCTAAGCTGTCACATGATAAGAAATACTGTGTTTTTTATTTCCTAAGAGGATATATTAAAAAGTCCCATTATAATTGTGGATTTTCAAATAAACTTTGTGGTTTTCTTCATTTCATCTTTATAAATTATGAGTCAGTGTTATCATTTCCATAAAAGTTCAGGTAATTTTTCTCAGGCATATTTTATTTTTTAATATCTACAGTTTTTGACATGAAACTAATTTCTCACTCATAATTAATACCCCAAACTTAAATTATGTTTTTTCAGTGCCCACTTGCCAGTGACCTGCATGATTACACCTGTAGTCAAAGAGAGGAGGGTAATGAATTCTGATAATAAGAATGACTGCAAGGTACACGTGACCATGAAGTGTATCATAAAAGGTACTTTGGACTTTTATAGGATTTTGAGGAAGTCAGGATGGCAGAGCAGTCTAAGACGTTGTGTTCAGGATTTTGGCTTATGTTATACGATTTGATTGCTATTGAAGGCATCAAGAATTTTTTGTGTATTGAATGCTGTGAGGGCTAATCTTTCTCCTATCATTGGTAATTGTAAACTTTGTTTTCTCAAAGGCCAAAACAATTTGATGGAATTAAATTTAATTCATGAGAAG
Organism: Balaenoptera ricei; assembly: GCF_028023285.1. Taxonomy (NCBI): domain Eukaryota; kingdom Metazoa; phylum Chordata; class Mammalia; order Artiodactyla; family Balaenopteridae; genus Balaenoptera; species Balaenoptera ricei. The sequence continues at coordinate 172,119,016 of NC_082641.1, read as the reverse complement.
CCCCAGTAGTCATATTAGTAAGAAGAGGGAAATATTGGTCACTGTTACGATTTGAAACTTTATCTTTTATCATTGTTAGATATATGTTTATAAAATCCCCTTATAAATGTCTTGGCCCATCATAGTCACTGACTACCTTTAATGAAGGACGTATGTGACATTTTCTCTTTAAAGGATAAGAGTAGGCCTTGCCCTGAATGTAGGCCAGCTCCTGGTCCTTTGGAACAGCTTTTGCCTTTCCTACGTATTACTAAAAACTGTTGTATTATACACTTTTTACCATAAAGTGTGTCAGTTAAAATATATAAATTAACTCCTTAGTATGCTATGTAATATTTTCAGTAACTCCCTTATGATTCCACTGAGTTGAATAAGTTTAGATAAACACAAATGTAGCAAGGGAGAAAGACAAGACCGCTGTTCCAGTCAAGCCTTTCTTGCGCAGACACTATACTCTTGAAGCTAATGATTCAACATCCCTCATTGCCATGCACTTAAGAGTCAGTGTACCCCATTTAGCACAAATAAACAAGGCACTGTAGGATTTGGTTATAGCAGAGTGAGACAAACAAGTTCTTGCAGTCATGGTGCTTATAATTTTGTGGGAACAAGAGAGATGGTTAACATGGTAAAGCTTTGGTTTATAAGATGGAAATAAGGGCTTTGATGAAATGTAAAAAATGAAATGCGATATAGGAAGGTAGGGTGAGTGCGGGGCCTTGTGTCCAGGATGCGGAGGAGCGACTGCCTGTGGCCTCCCCGTGGTCAACTCTGGAATCTGCGGACCTGAGTCCATTGCGGGGACCGCTTGGACCTCAGTTGCCTCCGTGCACAGTGCGGGGGCTGGGCTGGCAGCTGGGACCCTGGACGTTCTGTCCAGTTACTGCGCCTGACAACTTCAGCCCGGGGCTTCTCTCAGCAGCTCTGTACCTACAGTCTCTCATCTGCCCTTAATTGTATGATGAGATGGGGTGTGTCAGCAGTGGATAATCCTGACTCTTGTCTTTTGGGTTCATATGTGGGAGGAGCTGTGGTCTGTGGAGTCCTCAGTCCCTCCTTTCTTTCTAGAGGGGATCAGTTTTCTCCTGAGTTTTCCAAATGTTTGGGGAGCAGGAGCTCAAATCCACGACCCTAACCCCCTAGCCTACTCTTCCTAGGGCTGGCAATATGTCCCTAAATTTCCAGATCCCTCCTGAATTCCCAAAGCCAACTTTCCCTCTCTGGTCACAGCATCATTATCAACTTTTTGTCCACCATGGTGCATTTCAGACTCAATATTTTAACTTTATTAATTTTTCTCAGGGCCCTGGATAGGATATTTTTTAAAATTCATATTTGTCTGTGGATTTTTACATGAGAAGAAGGTGAAGAATAATTACCTGGAACTAGGTTGCATGAAATCCTGTGCCTCTTCTCCCAGAATATTTCCTGGGCAACAGACATCTCGTTTGAGTCGTTTGGGTGAAGGATCTACTTTGGAGACATTCCTAGGTGATCTGTCCTTTTCATGGCATTACTCCTCCCTGAGTTTGCAAGTTCATTCGCTATTTTAATTATCTGTTTTTCAATAAGTGTAAATATGTTTAATCAATAGATCTTGAAAGAGAGTATATAGTATTT